>NW_008796063.1:9100488-9106220 GCF_000699145.1 Aptenodytes forsteri
TGCCGCAGCCGTCCTGTTCGTGAAGAACCACCACGTCGTGCTTGCGGCCATGTCTTGAGCAGCCCTGGCTGCCCGCCCTGCCTGCAACGCCGCAGCCCAGCCGGGAGCCGAGGGCAGCGACGGCTCAGCCTGGGGGGCCGGAGAGCCCCGGGGTGCAGCTCCAGCTCCCCACTCCTGCAACCCAGGGGTGCCCGTCCTGCGCCTGGATGCGATGCCGGGCCCAGCCGTGCTCCCGGCTGTTTGGGTCTCTCCCCAGGAGATGGCACCCTTGGCTAGCCCAGCCCGGCTCCCCGCTGGGTGCTCTGGCTGCCCTTGCAGCCCGGACACCCTCCAACCAGCCACTCCGGCCCTGAATTCACCTAGCCAGGCCAGGGCCTCTCTGCCAAGGAGGATGCCGCCCCACAGCAGCCAGGCTGGCTCCTGCCTGCTCCCCGGGCCAGCCGGGCCCGGGTGCCTCCGTTTGCACCAGCGCCTCGTGCAAGGTGGGGTGTTCAGATGCCCCCGTACACCCCACACTGCCCCATTCCCCCGCTTTGCACCACGCTGTCATCCCGCCACCGCCCCATGGGGCTGCAGCGGGGCATCGTCCCAAGGATGCTCAGCACCCGACGGTGTCCGGGTGCTGCGGCAGCCCCCGTGCCGCAGGGTCTGCCCCCTCGCAGCGGCTGTGCCAGGGGGCTGCAGGCGAGCCCCGGGGCGAGCCAGGCTCCAGAAGTGCCCATGTGCCTCATCGGGGGCAATGCTGCAAAAACCACCTTGCCAAAACCCGGCACAGATCAGGAGAGGGAAGCGTTACTGAAAACCAGGCTGCGTCCAAGGCCGGCTCCCGAAACCCGGTAGCCAGCTGGAGAGCAAGGACAGCCAGACGGGAAAAGATCCGGCTTGGCTGAGGGCTGGCACAGAAGCGAGGATAAAACCCTATAAATGCATAGCGAAGGGGCAGGGAAAGGAGGCTTCAGCGCCGGGGCTGTGTGCTGAGGTGTAAAGCGTGGGTGGCAGATAAGGGAAATGAGTCAAAGAACAGTCTTTGGCTAGAGAAGCTAATCGGATAACGCATCGTTTTTAACCTGGCGGGAACAACTCCCCGTCCCCACCTCCGACATCGCTGGATTTTCTCAGGACGAGAGGCGTTTCTGGCAGGACCCTCGCAGGAAGGGGCTTGCAGGCTGCCGAGGAGCTCTGCTGTTAATTTTTAACACTAAAAACCCTGGGGAAATTCCAGAGGGCTGGAGGGCGGCCAGTGGGAGTCTAATATTTAAAAGGGATGAAAGGGCTGACCCTGGGAATTACAGACCAGGTAGGCTGATCGCAGTCCCTGGGCAAATTATGGGCTGGGTAATTGGGGATACTGTCAGCCAAAAATTAGAAGCTAAAAATATAATTGAGGTCGTTAGCTTGGTTTCATGGATGGCAGCTCCTGTCAAGTGAGTCGGCTTTGGTTTTTGGCATGACTCTGGGCTGGCTGATAAAGCTAATTGTGTTGCTGCATTATAATGGGTTTCTCCAAAGTACTTAATTTACGGCCATGTGACATTTTCATTTGTAAAACTTGCATTATATGGAGTCAGCAGAGCAGACATCCGACGGCTGCAGCTGGCAGCTCAGGGGCGGTGGCCAAGGGGGCTAGCAACGGAGGAAGCTGGAGGGACCCGATTTTGCATGGGACAATATTTTTAGCAGGGACGCTGAGGCTCGCGGCGAGAGGGGAGTTGGCAGGACAGGCAGCCGTTCCCCTCGCAGGGGGATCTGCTCTGCCCGGCCGAACAGGCAGGGCCCAGCCAAAAGGTGGGGGGGAGCGTGTGGGAACAAAAGAGCCGGATTTTCCCTGCTAAAGCACAGCGAGGTCCAGTGGCAGGAAGCAGCCAGGGGACCCGGTCACCGATAACCCGACTGGGAGCGTAATTAACCATTGGCCCAATTTTAGGAGAAGGGTGTGAACTCGCAGGCATTTGGTATCTCCGGACAGGAGGAAATCTCTGCTTGGTGGGACATGATTTAATGCGGCTTCTGGGACAAGCTCAAGCCTCTGTGTGTGTGTGTGTGTGTGCGCGCGCGTGCGCACGCGTGCATCCAGCAAAGCAGAGCTGGGCTGGACCATCCCCATGGTCTTTTCCAGCCCCGTGGAAGCGGCATCCTCCTCTCTGGGCTGCATCAGCCGCGGTCGAGCACTGATTTCCTCCAGTGGATAATTTGGGTTGTTTTATTTTTCCCAATGGGAAAATTGGGCACAGGTAGGGCAGGGCACAGAGACAGTACCTGGGGCAGCCCGGGGGACTTTCCCTCCCTCAGTGAGGGTGTTTTTCATTCCCATACAGATTTCTAACCTGTGGGTTTCACCCCTATTAGACACAGGGTGGCTTGAGGGGCATCCAAGCCTCCCCCGACCAGTGGCTCCCCTGCCAGATATTCCCCAGGCAGGGCTGGGCTGGGGGCTCTGGACCCCCCCACAGCCAGCCTGGCTGGCTCGAGGGGCCACATCCAGCCCCCCATGGCTGGGACTCCACTCGGTGCAGGGCAGGAGGAGGGGAACCCTTGCAGGCGCCGCTCTGTCCCAGCCTGGATCCAGTGGGGATCCCAGGGCTTGCCATCTTTAAACCATGAATCCTGCCCTCTCCCCTGGGCATCCATCTGTCTGGCTCCACCGTAATGACGGCGAGGCGGCGGCGCAGAGAGATCAAATGACTTGCCCAAGGTCCCGCAGGGAGCGATGGCCACCCGGGAGGAGCACCCGGCCGTCCTGCTCCTGTCCCAGCAGCGCCCGGCCCTGCAGGAAAAAGTGCCGCATCGCAGCTTCTCCTGCAAAACAAGGTACGGCCACGTGTACCACGTCCCCATCCCGGTGACATCCTCGCAGGCGGAGGCGGTGGATGGTCCTGGCGGGACCTCCACGCCACAACGGGGAGCGGGTGCTGCTCTTCTCTCGCTGGTGGGGTTTGGTGCTGCCGAACCCTTTCCTGGAGCAGGAGGGTTTTGCCGATGCCCTTCCCAGGCTGGGGCCAGCGCAGCCAGAGCCGGTGACTAACACCTCCTGGTTCGCAGCTTGTTTACCTGATGCCGGGGCTTCGGTTTGGATCGCTGACTCACCGCAGCGCCTTCCCCCTCTGCCGCTGCAGCTCCCTGACGAATACTTTCCATTTTCCCATTACTTTAATTGCCCTCGTTTGAGGAAACTGCTCTGGACTGGCTCTGGGCTGAAGAGACCTGTTACGCACGGCTGACCCAACCGGGCATCCCCGTGGTGGGGGCGATGGGGGGACAGTGGGGTGGGAGACCCGCCTCCGCGGCACACATGGGGGACCTCCGTGCCATGGCTGTGCCGGGGCCTAGGGCATGCAGGGATAGTCATCGGCAGTGAGTTTTTGGTGGCCCCGCCAGCTGCACACGTCGAACGCGGCACACGGGCGGCCAGTGGCGCGCGGACGCCAGCTCTGGCGCGGCTGAATGTGGCCCAACAGGTTTGCGGAGAGGCCCGTCCCGTTCAGCTGGATTTTTGGAGAAGCTGGAGCCAGCCCCGGCACCAGCCGCTTCCAGCGAGGTGCTGCCGGCTCCGGCGGGGCCGTGCGTGGCGCCAGGTCATGGCCCCGAGCCACGGTGCAGCTCGGCCACGTCTCGGGGCAGGCACAGCCCATGGCATGGGAGACGCCGGTCCTGGCTCCATGATCTGTGCCATTACTGTGCCCTTTTTGGGGGGACAGTGCCCCGTGGTGCTGGGGAAAGAGCAGCCCCTTCACTCCTGGAGGGTCCCCGCCCAGCCTGTGGGGTCCTGCTCCGTCTCCCTGCACATCGATGGAGGGACACGCACCAGTCACCCCCTCTCCCCCAGCTCACCACCCAAAGCCCTTTTGGAGGTGTGTCACCCTGCTCGTCCCGGGAGCACGGGAGGATGCTGTGCGCGTGGACCTTGTGTCGGCTGCGGGTGCTGTGCCTCTGCCAGCTCGTGGGGAGCCCCGAGGAGGAGGCGAAGAGCTGGGGACCACAGGTAGTGGTGCTCAGGGAGCTGCAGAGGGGCTTTTTGATGGAAAAAAAACGCCGGGCATCTTTGGGACCTGTGGGATGCAGGGGACGCCAGGTCCTCAGCAAGGGATGTGGTGGGCAATAATCCAACAACATCAGGGATGGAGAGAGAGAGAGAGGAAAGAGGGATCAGGGCAGGATAAGAGCTGGTCAGGAAAACTGTCTGCCCTTCCCTGAAGAGCAGGCGTTCTGCAGTCATGTGTCAGGTGAACCCTGGACCCACGGCGAGGGCGTCAGGGTCTGTAAATCCCGGAGGGGAAAATCCTCCCTCCCTGGGGAAGGGCCATGCTGCTTTTACAACTTTAGGGTCAAGGGAAAGGCGAGAAAATCCACCCAAACCAGCGATGCGTGGGAGGCTGGTGGCCACCCCTCATCCTGCACGTCCCTCCCATGAGCACCGCGTGGGCTTGGGGCCGCCCGGGCAGCCGGTGCGGGGCCGGGTGAGGGTGCAGCGGTGCCACCGGTGTGGGAGTGGGGTCAGCCCTGCAGCTCCGCTGTCCCATCCTAATCCGTGGCACACCAGCACTGTGCGTTCTGCAAGTGGCAATGGCAAGAGGGAGAAAGATGATTAAAGCAGCCTTTGATGAAGCAAAAATTAATAAACAAGCAGGCAATTGTGCTGGTCTTTATTTACTCCCGGATGACAGCGTGGAGCCGGCGTGGCGAGGCCGACGAGACCAGGCCCCACATCAAACAGACGGGCAGCGCCGGGCGTGAGGGGACCATGCCGCTACCTCTTCTCCGACGGGTTTTTCCTGGTCCCAACAAACCCGGGAAGGTCCGTGTGGCTGTTTCTAATAGCAGGGCCCCATTCCATGCCGGCGGGGAATATTGGGGTGAGCAGGAGACACTGTGTGCCACTGCGGCATCGGAGCGCGGCGGGACGTGGCGGGCTGGGGTGCATTTTGGAGGTGCCGCTTGGCACGCTCGCACTGACCCCCTGCTCCGGGGCCGGCATTCCCACCTCTCTCCTGCTCCAGATTCCATGCCCGGGGGATATTGGGGTGAGCAGGAGACACTGTGTGCCACTGCGGCATCGGAGCGCGGCGGGACGTGGCGGGCTGGGGTGCATTTTGGAGGTGCCGCTTGGCACGCTCGCACTGACCCCCTGCTCCGGGGCCGGCATTCCCACCTCTCTCCTGCTCCAGTGATGCTCCACAAGCACGGAGGTCCCTGCTCCGGCCCTTGTCTGACTGATGTGCAGAGTTAGGGCTGGGAGAGTAAAACCACACCCGATGCGTGCCCGCAGGTGGGTCCCTCGGCCACCCCCAGGAGCAGAGCCAGGAGGCCAAACCCGCGCCCTCGCGCTGGGTCCTTATCGCCTGGTCGGGCATATTTAGCTGCCGGTGCTGCCAGTTTCCACCGGATAAAAATGCACTGGACAAACAGGAGTTCCCCGCCGGCCCTGGGGCGGTGGCACAGTGGGGGACACAGCTGAGGCGGGACACGCACCCCTGTCCCTGCTTTGTCCCAGCGGGTCCCCAGCGCCGCACGTTGCAGAGCTACAGGAGGGGCACGAGGCCGCATTGCCCCCGAATTTGAGTGTCCAAGCGGGTGATGAACCCCGCCATGTGCCCACCCGTGCCAGGACTGGGACTGTGCCCAAGGTTGGGGACGGGGTCAGGGTTAATGCGGGCAGTGCCTCTGCTGCAGGGGTTTGGCACCCCGGGTCTGTGCCACCGATGGGGCCATGGCGCCATGCACTGCTTGAGCGTGGG
>NW_008796063.1:9107583-9108182 GCF_000699145.1 Aptenodytes forsteri
GTTAGCACGGGTTCCCATGGGATCTCCAGGGGTCCCACGGGGTGCCTGCTGGTCACATAGATATCGTAGGGCCCTGTGGGTGCCTGCTGCTCCCATGGGTAGCATGGGGAGTTAGGGGTGGTGCGGGGTCCCCATGGGGGGCCTGCTGAGCCCATGAATAGCACAGGGACCCACAGGTATCCATGAATCCCGTGGAGTGTTCAGGAGCCCTGTGGGTGCTCTCTGGTCCCGTAGGGTGTCCAGGGGTCCCATGGGGTGGCTGCTGACCCTGTGGGTGGTGTGTGGTCCCATGGGGTGCCTGCTGACCCCACGGATAGCACAGGGACCCACAGGTATCCATGAATCCCATGGGGTGTTCAGGACCCCCATGGGTGCTCACTGGTCCTGTAGGGTGTCCAGCGATCCCATGGGGTGCCTGCTGACCCCACAGATACCCAGGTGTCCCACAGGGCACCCAGCATCCCCACAGGATCCACTGCTCCTTTAGGCCATGGCCCACCCCAGTGCCTCCGCCCCTGGGGCCTCACCCCTTTCCTGAGGCTGTTTGGGGACCAGCACCTGCGCTTGGGGTGATCCCAGCCCCGCTTGGGGTGCATGGC
>NW_008796063.1:9108936-9112060 GCF_000699145.1 Aptenodytes forsteri
GATCACAGGCCCCGTGCGGGGGCTCCGGTTGGGAAAACGGCGCGATCCTGCTCGGCTTCTCCCTTGCAGCTGGGGTGAAGTAATCCCGCTTCCCAGATAAGATGGTGGCTCTGGTAGATTGTACTGCACGCCCGTCCCCTCCCGCCCCGCCGCGCAGCCCCCCGTGCTGAGGAGCCCCTGGCCGTGGCCAGCCCAGTGCTTCCCTGCCACCCTGCCTGCCTCCCCTCCGAATTCGTGCCCCTTGTCGGAGGAGGAGGCGGCTCCGTGCTGCTGGATGTGGGGGTGTGCTCGCTCCGAAGCACACCCAGGAATAACGGTTCATTTAACAGCTCTGAATTTTTTTGCCTTTTTCTTTTTTTTTTTTTTAAGCTCGGTTTGGGTAGGGGGATCCCACACTGCAGCATGGGGGCCCCTGTGCTCAGCGCGTCCCGCTCACCCCATGGGCAGGGACCGTGTTGGTGATTACCTAGAGTCAGGCTAGAAAAGTCCTTTTGAGTCATCTGACCTTTCTACTTGGCTTGCAGGAAAGGTGAAGGTACTTCACACTTACGCACTCGTGTCTTTTTTGGATTTTTGTTATATAAGAATACCTGTGTGGGCGTTAGGAGCTGCCCCTCCTGCTTCCTGGGGTGCTCCGGGGCGTTGGAGCTGCTCGGGGCAGAGACGGGTGCGCGTTTGCAAAGTGTCACAAATATTTAGTGGTAGTAGTGGATTCCCATCGTACTCGGGAACTGAATTAGGAACGGGGCTGGGAGGGGGGAATCCAGTCCCAAACATCAGGATTAACAAGCTGGAGCTCTCTAATAATAATCAGACTTAGCACTTCCAACTTCAAAGGGCTGTGCGGACGCTAAGTCCCTAATCCCGGGAGCGCTGCGTTCACGAGTTGTTTTTGTGCGTGGCTGTGCTGCCGGCCGGGGGTCGGTGTGACTTGGGGCAGCTATGTGTGGTCCCACCACCCCTTGGAGCCTTAGCCACCCCCTCCAGGGCTACAGGCAGGAGGTGACGTGCCCTTGACACCCCCCCTGCCCCCCGCCAACCTGTGTTTGACCTTCTGGGGTGCCCGCATGGCATGGGAAAAACCGGGTCAGTCACCACATCTGCTCCCCCTTTGGGAAAATCTGTTGCTGTGGGTCTGCCCTGATGAACATGAGCCCCGGCGTGGGCGCTCAGAGCCCTTGCGATCCTGTGTGATGGCAGGATCTGGCCTGTGGTCCCTGGCAGACACAGTGCTGTTGATGGCTCTGTCCTGGCTGCTCCACCCACCCGTCACCAGCTCCCCTGGCACTGCCCCTTTCCCGGCAAGGGAGAAATTCCCTTTTTGTGGGAATTCCCTCTTCCCTGGCAAGACGTGCCTGCACCGGCATCGCACAGTCCCCTTTAACCTCTTGAAAACCTCATGTGGAGGTCAGCCTCCCAGAGCCTGCCCCGGGAGGATGGAGGGTTCCCGGGGATCCTCTTCCATCTCCGGGACAAAGCCGGCCTGGCCAGCGGGACCCTCTTCCCAAGGAAGCCACCCAGGGCTGTGCAGGGCCATGGGGGTGTCCCCGTGGGGTCCCTGCTCTCCACGCCGGCTGGCCCGCACTGAGCCGTGCCTGCACGCGCATGCCTTTGGCTTGTAAGGAAGATGAAGCCCCCCACTACAGGAAGAGGCTGGGAATTAACCTCAAAATTACGATTAGCCTGAATTGGAAGAAGAGCAGAGTGTAAAGCAGTTGTTTTTAATTTTCTCCATGCGTGTGCTCTCTCGGGGCATGGGGACTGGCACAGATAAAGGAATTTGAGGACGTCTTTCCAGCTACCAGTGCCTTTTTTTTTTTTCTTCTTTTTTTTTGAGACCAACCAATGGATGTCCAGAGGACCACCCAGTTAGAAAATGGAGCTCACAGACTTCTCCCAGTGCCTCCTCCTGCCCCGGCCTGTGACACCCCTGCCCAGCGGCAGGGGGGGTGGTTATTTCCGTCTCGCCTCCTTTGGACATTATCACTTTCCTACTGTTCTGGATGCCGAACAGCTGGCCGCCAGCAGCCCCGAGGCCGGAGAGTGTCAGCGTTGGGTCGCAGGCTTGGCTTTGCTCTGGGGCATTGTATCGATGGGGCTGCGATGCCCTGGGCCGGGGTCTTGTCCTGGCTCTGTGCATTGTCTGAAGGGCTACAGGGTGAAGGATCATGTCCCGGGCACGCTTTCGCCTCCACCCCCTGCTCCTCGGGGGAGGAAAAGCCCCCTCTTTCCTGGAAAGCAGCCCCTGTGCTTGCATTCCCTGCTCCCGGCTGCTTGTATCATGCTGCAAAAATCCGCCTGTACTTGAGTAATTATTAGGACCGAACAGGGGGAGATTCTCTGCAAATGTCAAACCCGCCTCCGTCGGTGGCTGCAGTGGGCAGGGACTTGGGGGGCACAGCCAGAGGAGCTGGGGTGGGCAGGGTCACGGTGGCTGTCCCCCAGGGGCAGCGTCCCACCCTTGGAGAGTGGCGTGCAGGCAGTGAGGGCAGCGGGTGCTCGGGAGGGAATGTCAGGTTGGGTGCCGGGGTCGGCTTTGGGTGCACTTAACCTTCCGCGTGGCCCAAGGGAAGGGGCATGGCGGTGCCTTTGGGTGCTGGAGAATTGTCCCCTTTGCACGCTTACTTGCTGCTGGTTTTTTGCATGGCGCCGCACCTTATCTGCCCTGGCACCCGAGGAAGTGATAAATCCCCTCTCCAGCGCTGTGGAGAGATGTTGTGGCTTCTCGCAGGCGCTGAGGAAGCCCCATCGTGGGAGGTGGTTGATAAGCCTGCTCACTGCAGGGCACGCCGGGCTTCGGGGCTGCTCGAGGAAGGGGAGCGGGGATTGCAAAGCCCGTTCCTTCCCACTTCCATTTTGCTGCCACCTGACAAAATGCCCGTGCACGCTGCAGCCGGCCTCTTTCAGCTCTTGCTCCGACTGCCCAAGCCGATGGCAGCGCTCGGACCCGAGCGCAGCCCTGGGGCCAGGGCCAGGGTATTTGCAGAAGGAGACCGGCTCTTTGCACGAGGGGTGATTTTTTTTCAACCTTTCCCCTTCCTGTTCCTCCGGTCGGTCAGTCGCTCCCGCTGCCCGCGCAGCAAACTGACCAGGCAGCTCCTTTCTTCGGGGTTTGCCGGCGGCT
>NW_008796063.1:9112085-9112553 GCF_000699145.1 Aptenodytes forsteri
TTTCTTCGGGGTTTGCCGGCGGCTGGGTCGGGGCTGCCGGTGCGCCGGAAGGGCCGTGCCACGCGTGGTGCCCACCAGCCGCCCCACGGCAGCGGCACCTCATGCTCCTCACGCCCCGGGTCCGGTCTGTCCAGTCTGGTTTGGCCTCTTCCTGCACGGTGAGGTGTGTTGGTGGTAAAAGCCTGGCCTGGGCGATTTGCAGCTTCGGCAGCAGCCGGCTCGTGCCCGCACCTGTGCTGTGCAAATGTGTTTTTTGCAGAAGAGTGGGAGGTGGATGGAGAAGGGGCCGTCCCCACGCATCCAGGGCTGTCCCCAGGAGCTGCCCGGGTCTTGGGCTGGAGAAAGCTGAGCTTGGACCGAACCCGGGGGCAGCGAGCGGCCGCCTGGATGCAGAGCCGGGGGATGGAGATTGCTTTCACGCTGGGAGCGGTTGTGGACGCCCACTGGCAGCACAGCAGCCTCCCGCGC
>NW_008796063.1:9113628-9115508 GCF_000699145.1 Aptenodytes forsteri
GTTTGTGGCCGCCCACTGGCAGCACAGCAGCCTCCCGCGCTGGGGTTTGGCCCCCCGCTCCGCTGCCCATCGCCAAGTGACATACAGTGGAGGGGAAATACTGTACGGGCAGGGAAGCCGAGATGTAAGCGTCTTAACCGCCAAGGCTGGGCTATGTCCCTGGCCCCTGGGGTTGCCACCGGAGCGTGGGTTTGGCCAGTGGGGTTTGCAGAGCCTCCTGCCGGCCGGGGTCGTGGGTCTCCAGCGGTCCATGTGGCATCCCACTGGGAGCATGCAAAATGTTAAGTGACGCCTGTCTGTCTCTCCGTTCCTAGAAGCCATGCTGTGGGCAGGAAAGCCTGCTTGGGTATCACATCCTATTCCTGCCCCAAACATCATGTCACCTTCCCCATTCCTGCCAGGTGACGGCTGCTCCGACTCACCCATCAGTGATGTTCTCTCGGGCTCCAAGGTGTGCAAAACCGAGAGCAGAGCGGAGCTGAAACCGCCCAGATTTCCTCTTTTGAGGTTGCAGCCACAGCGTTTGTCTTGACTTTCCCCTTGAGCTGTGCCAGAAACTCGTCCCTGCCTCCAGGGAGCTCTGAGCGGTTTGGGAGTTGGTGCACAAGGAATGGTGACCTTGCTGTCTCTGCTCTGGGACCGTGGTCTGCTGTGGGTCCAGCTGAGAGCTGTGACCCTGTTGCTGAGTACCCAGAGATGCATGCAGGGAGTGGCAGGCACTGCTGTCACTGCTTTCAGAGAGGCCCCTTTGGTGAATATTGGGACTAAAACCCATAAAGGTGGTGGGATGGGAGTTACCGTAGGTTCACCCACAGCCTGGGTCAGGCTGGGGCTGTTGTTTTCTAGCAGGGCTGCTGGAAGCCCCGGCACAGCTTCCCCGGTGCACAGGGCTCTCTGCATTCAGTGTTGGAGGCAGAGGCTAAAGCTCCGCTGTAATGGTCCATTTTTTTTTTTCCCCTTCCCGCTCAGTTGCCAAGCCTGAACAAAACAAGCCCTGCCTCCACCCGAGACAGGCTGATTACGTCTGCCGGCAGCCTAAACAGATTATCCCTCCTGCCACGTGCTCGGAGCCAGGAGTCTTTCCCGGCGATGGATTCGGACTTCCCTCGGAGCATGTTGGGGTGGGTGGGGACTCGCTACGGGGGCATCCCCAGCCCACCTGGGCATCCCAGCACCCCAGTGGGGATGTGGTTGCTCTGCCACGGGGCCGAGTCCAGACCCTAAGAGGAGATGTGGGTGTCGGCAGAGCTGTCCTGTTCCACCTTGTGCAATGAGCTCCTGTGGGCACCGCATGGCTGGCACCGTGTGACTCTGCTTGGTGCTGCTGAGCACCCTGCTTGGCTGGCTGGTTTGCCTGGGCGAGGGAAGAGGTGAAGGTGCCACTGACAAACACTCCAGGCATGAAAGCCCGTCCAACGGGCACGCTGGTTGGTGTCACAGCCCACCTCCGGCCCTGTGACCTGGTGCTCCGTGGGCTGTCAGGCTCCTGTGATCTGTCCTGCCTGCTGGAAGCAGGTGAATGTGCCCTCTCTGCCCTGCAGCCCTGGGGATGTGCAGGGGTTCCTGTACGACCCTGTGCTTTGGAAAGTGCTGAGTGGCTCTGCACATCCCTCGAGCCCAATCTCCTGGCTGCTGGGAACCGTGTTCCCAGTGCTGGTGGAGCTGGTTGGGGTGGTTTGTCCGTGCCTGGGCAACATCAGCGCGGCAGCTTGACAGCTTCGTGTAAACCAAGCTGGGGCCGCTTCCTTCTCTGCTTCCTCCCACCCGCCGTCCTGCCAGCGCTGGCCCTGGGCTGGAGGCAGCGTCCTCCTCCTTGATGCAGCGCAGGCCTGCAGGCTGAGGGGACGGGTGCAGTGGCTGGGGCAGTGACCCGAGAGGCA
>NW_008796063.1:9115542-9117684 GCF_000699145.1 Aptenodytes forsteri
CGGTGCCCCGAGAGGCAGGTGAGGGGCTGCGGAGCACCCGCAGCACAGCTCTGGTGGCAGGCCCTGAAGCTAAGCAGGGCCGGGCGGGATCAGAGGTGGGATGGGATACCTGGGCGTTCCCAGAGGTGCGACAGGAAGCGGAGCGGTGACGCGGGGGTGTTTCTGCCTGAGTCAGCCTCCGCCGATCCCACGGGGTGGAACGGAACCAGGCACTGTGGGGCTCCAACTCGGCCGCACCTCCCGTGCGGTGATGCCCCTGGAAGGCACTGTGGCTATATCCCTTTTTTTGGGTGGCGAGGCGCCTGCAGATCTCTCCTGGGGCGGCGAGGCAGCGGTTTCGGCACCTCCCGGCCAAGGTCGTGGTGGGTGGTTGGCTTCGTCATCGCGAGCTGTGCCGGAGGAACCGGCTCTCCTCTTCCTGCCCGCCCTGCGAGCGTCGCCCCACCCCACCCCAGACGTGGATGCATCGCGCTGCCAGCAGCTGCCCTCCGCTCTGCTTTCCACATCGTTTTGTGGCTCACCCTTCGGCCAGGTACCGTCTGGATGAAAGCAAAGCCGCCCAGCGCCTGAGCATCCTGTGCGGCTGCTACCTGTGGGGAAACCACCCGGAGCTGCCCTTCGAACATCGCTGGAGCTTGTGGGAGGCAGACGGTGCTCTGTGTGGTCAAAGGCATCCTGGGAACCCCGGGGTTGCTCTAACGCCATCCCTTAACGTGAGGTTGGACAGATCTGCTTGGACGGGGGAAGTTTTTGCTCTGAGCTCTTGCTCAGTGCTGGGCGTTGCATTTTCCTCCTCTTGCTGAGCTCTCCGGAGGAAGCCGAGCTGGTGCAAAGCGACGTGCGGCTCCAGCTCCATCCTGGTGCGGTAACGTTCCCCTGGACCTGCCTCCCGCAGGCATCCTGGTGCAGTAACGTTCCCCTGGACCTGCCTCCCGCAGCGGCATCGAGCGGGTTTATTTTAAACCTCGCTTCAGCAGGGCCATTCCAATGCAGGTGTGATGGGTTTATTTCAGACACTTTGTGCACTAATTCATATCCCTTTTATTTAGGCTTGTACCTCTCTGGGCATTTGCTTGGTTTTAGCAGTGGCTTGTTTTGGTTTGGCTTTAAAAAGCACTGCTGTGTGTTCATCTGTTGGTGGGTGGGACTGGGCTGCCCACGCTGGCTGGCTCTAACTCATACCTTTCAGCTATTTAGGTTTCAATATCTGAAATTGGATGCTTCTGCTGAAATAAATATAGCCCACCGGTGCTTTTTTATGATGCCGGTAAAGAAATGACTGTGCTCTATGTTAAGGGCATGTATTTCAGGTGCTCGGTGCTTTATATACGGTCAGTTGAACCAAAATTGGAGTGGTTGAGGGCAAAATAATGTCTGCTGAGGGGTGTGAGCCAGGCTGAAGTAGGGCAGGGCTTCAGGCCTGTAACATTGGGTTAAGGCTGCTCGCTGCTGACCCTGGTGATGGTGTCCCCTGTTTGGGTTTCACGGTTACTTCATCCCCGGTGTGGCGCTCGGACTTGCCTGCTGCCTGGGGGCTATGTGGGGCTGGACGCTGCTGGGGTGCAGCGGGGTACTCGGAGTGGCGTGGGGTGGTCCTGCTGGGAAGGCTGCAGTGCTGCGGCTTGTGCTGGGGAGAGATTTTGCTCGTGGGGCTTTGCTGGGTTGAGCGCTTGGCCGTGCCCAGGGGCTGTGCTGGGGCACGGAGGAGGGCCGAGCCCTGCAAGCAGCTCGGCTGCCCGTAACGTCGCCGCTGAGGGCTCCTCAGGGTGCTGCCTTGGCGTGGCGGTGCCAAGCATTGGGGATGCCGCGTCCTGCCTTCGCTGTCATCCTCCTCCTTGTTCCTGGGTGGTGGAGGCTACTCGCAGTATCTTCTCAAGCACCAGAGCGGGTTGCCCAGGGCTCACCGCGAGTGCCTCTCGTGGGAGTTTGGGGACCCTCCTTCCCTGTTGCAGTGACCCCTTTGAAGGCACTTCCCGGCTCTCTGGTGGGTCATCTTTAGTTACTTATTCGCAATTTTGCTTTCCCTCCTGTAAAACAGAAGAGAAATTTGGGAAAGGCCGTTGCAAGCCGCCCTGCCCAGGCCACGTGGGTGGACACGGCTGCATCCCGGCCCGGGGGGGAGGGGTGGGAGCCCCCGCTCCA
>NW_008796063.1:9117845-9131418 GCF_000699145.1 Aptenodytes forsteri
GGTGAGCATGACGGGGGGGGCGAGGGGCTCCTCGCCGAACCCGGGGAGGGCTGCGGTGCCTGCGGGGTGCCCTTCTGTGCCAGCAAGGCCCCCGGTGTGGGTGAGGCTCATGCTGGTCGTGGGAACAGGCGGGTGCAGGGGTGCCCTGTGCCCCCAGGAGGGGGGAAGCAACTCCCCCAAGTTGGATCCTGCTCCCAGCACTCCATTTTCATTGTTTTTAATTCCCTTTAAAGAGAGGGGGAAGGAAGGTCTTCTCAAATCATGTTTTCCCAGCTGCTGGGAGAGCAACACCTAGAGCTGATATGTCACATTGTGGGGGGGGATAAGAGATTTTGTTATTTCTTTTCACTTTATAAGCAGTAAAAGGGCTCCTCCGGCTTGTTTCCAGTTTGCTTACTCAGTGCTTCATGCATTTGACAGTTTTTGGTGCATAGGCAGTTTCTTCTATTGTTTGCAGGGATTTTTCCAGAGGGGAAACTTTTTTTTAACATTACAAAACCACAGAAACTGGCAGGAGGAATCTAGGGGAGGTACCGAACTGGAAACAGTTTTAAGGAAAAAGAGGAAAAAGAAAAGAATGAAAGCAACAAGATTAACCAAATAATTTTGAGAGGACCTGGGAACATGTGTCCTTGTCACTGTGTGGCCGGGCCGGGCCGGGGCTGGGCATGCACTGATGTTTCGTGGTGGAAAGCAGCGTCCCCAGACGCAGGGGCTCCAGAAGCTGGATCTGCCCTGGGTTTCCTCCCTCCTGGCCTGTCCCGATACCTCTGCGGAGCCGCCTCGCTGGTGTGGCAACGCCTCGCCACTCTTGCACCAGGATTTGGCCCCAGCCCTTGCCAGGAATGGGGTTGGCTAATAGTTTGCGGCTTGACAGGCACCAGGAGCGGTGCCCATAGGACTTCGTGGGGGAGGACATGCCCAGTGCCCATCCCCATCCCACCGCTTGCCGTGGCGTGCGCCTGCTTCGCACTGGCCACTTCTGTGCCCAAACCACCGGTGGAAAAAGCCTGGATGGTTTTTTTTTTTCCACTGATAAATGGCAGTGCTGTAAGGCATTTCTTTCCGGGTATTCTTTCCCTTTCTCTTCCCAGCCAGCTGAATGAGCTGTTTTCCCTCCGCCTGGCCCTGACCTTCCTGCGTGCTCGGCCATGGGCTGCTGGAAGCCGCTGGCGGGGAGGAGCGGGCTGGCAGGGGCCGCCCCTGCAGGGAAACGGGTGTTGGATGTGCATGGCACGGGAAGCGGCTGGGGGGAAAAAAAACGGGAGGCGGGTTAGCTGGAGAACTGCCAGTGCTGGGTAGTTTTTCCTCTCTTAATTAACAAAAGGAAAACATCAGGCTCTCCTTTGGAGTATGTTTTTGCTTTGGGGTAGAGGCACGCTGCTGATGGCGAGGGGAAGAGCTGTCAGTGAGGACGGGCTCTGCAGCTTGGCAGTACCCGGGAGGTTGGTGCTCTCGGCGCGATGCCATGCAGTAGCTGGAGAACTGCCAGTGCTGGGTAGTTTTTCCTCTCTTAATTAACAAAAGGAAAACATCAGGCTCTCCTTTGGAGTATGTTTTTGCTTTGGGGTAGAGGCACGCTGCTGATGGCGAGGGGAAGAGCTGTCAGTGAGGACGGGCTCTGCAGCTTGGCAGTACCCGGGAGGTTGGTGCTCTCGGCGCGATGCCATGCAGAAGCAGCCGAGTTTGGTGTTTGTGGCTGGGGTTTTACTTCCCCCCAAGTCCTCATCTCAATCCTGTTTGCACACAGAGTATATAAACACCACGGCTTGCCGTCAAGCATCGTGTTCCCTGCACTGGCAAGGCTGAGTTTGCCTGTGTGCAGGAGCCTGAACTCATGCAGCTGCCTTCGCGCCGGGGGCTGATGCAGTTTCCCGTGGTCCCTGACCATCGATCCCCCGTGATGCTGGTCCATGCTGTGCTGGTTTCCTCTGCACCTGATGTGTTTCTCTGCTGTTTCTTTGCAGGCCAAACCCATTTATGGCGGCTGGCTGCTGCTGGCCCCGGAAGGAACGGACTTTGACAACCCCGTCCACCGCTCCCGGGTAAGCGAAGCCGAGATGCCCTCTCCCCGTGCCGTGGGTGGGGGTGGCAGGAGGAGCGGCGAGGGCCTGTCCCTGCCCACAGAGGTGGCTGCAGCCCCGGGAGTGCCGCAGGCACCTCCATGTAGCCATCCCCTTGTGCAAACCAGGAGGCTGGGAGATGTTTTCTGCAGCAGGGCTTGAATGCCTTCTCCGGGATGTGAGGTCTCCCATGCTGGGCAGCAGGCTGGGGCACTGCAGGTGCTGGTCAGGCTCAGTCCGTGCAGTTTTATTGCTTGCTGCTGTTGCTTTTTGATGCCTTGATGCTGCTCTGGTTGGGGTCTGGTTGGCCTGACACATGCCATGCTGATGGGAAGGCTCTCAGGCTGGCGGGATGTGGGCTGTGTGGCTCTGAGCCATGCTAGGACGATCAGCAAGGCACCAAGTTTCCCTTTGGTGCTTGGAAACAACTACTTTATTTTCTGCAGCTCATCACGGGCGTGCCCAGAGCCCTGGAGGGAGACCGCATCCCATCCCCTAATGCGGATACCCCTGTGTCAGGCAGGTCCTGCAGCAAGGAAGGGGCTGAGAGGTGATTCCCATTCTCTATAACCCTGCGGAGCTCTGAAGCCGAGTGCGCTGGCAGCAGAGACCCGCAGACAGAGCGGGGCACACTCAGCTCCTGCCCAAAGGGGTTTGCTCGTGCCTTGCAGAAACAGCAGCATCGTGTGGGGTTGGAGCATCCCCCACTTTCTTGCCCTGGGGGGTGTGAGGCCCAGAAGGAGGTGGCCAGGTTGATGTCCTTTCACCGCTGGCTTGTGACGAGGACTCCCAGCCTGTCACCAAGCTGCTCTTCCAGGGAGCTTGCTGCTGAGGCCACGAGGACAGGGCTGTCTTGTGCGTGGGAGGGATGGCAATGGTCCGTGAACCCTCTGTCACACAGCCAAAATGCTCTCGGAGCTCCTAGTAATAAAAAAAAAATCTCTCCTGAGTGAACAAGAATTGGGTTCCGAGTTCAGCCTGGGGTTTATGGGTCATTATTTGGAGTCGCAGCTAGTTGCAGGCTTGCTGGCCCAACATTGTGGGGACATGGGACTCGGGTCCCCCCTGGAGTGGAGGCTGCCTGCTAAGCTGGGGCATGCAGAGGTCCACAGGGTCCTTGATAGTTTTGCTTGTCCCTGAGCACCTTGGACTTTGCCCGAAGGGCTGAGAAAAGTGAGATAAGAATTTCTGCACCGGGGCTATGAATCTAGGACCTTTTTTATTTCAGCCTGCTCAACCAGTTTTTGCTCTTGGCTGAAAACAACCTGGCACGCACAAAAAAAAGGCAGTTTTCCAGCCAGATCAGTTCTCCAATCTGGTTTGCTGTGTGGCTGCAGAAGCAGCAGTGCCAGCGTGGTGCTGGGGGAGGCAGGACTGCCTAGGCAGTGCCACCCCTGGAGGTGCAGCCACCATCCAAATCCAGCTGATGCACTGCTGGGGGACATCTAGCGTGACACCCTGTCACCCTGCAGGACCGGGTGCTGGAATAGACCACACAGGATGAAGCTGAAGGCTGGGAGCACTTAGCTGGGGGATCCTTCTGGTGTCCTGCAGGTCTTGGGTCTCTTGGAGAGCAGTGACAGGGCTTGTGGGCGTCCTTCAGGAGAGGAGGAGGAGGAGGAAAGTCCTGATTCCAGCCTATAGCTGGAGTCTTTTGTCTCTGGTTATTTTTGTCCCCTGTATGGTTAAACCAGGCCACCTTGGGATGTGTCTGAATGCAGAGAGGAGCGGGGTGGGGAAGCAACGCCAAAACAGCCTCTTCTTGGGTACCCGCAAAGCCAGGCAGTAAATCAGCATTGAGCAACGTGGGCTGGTGCGAGCAGACCTCTGGCAGACCCCTGCCGGATGGCCTGGCAGGATCCTGCTTTGCAAAGCCCACGGCACCCCAAACACCTGAGTTTGGGGCATGAGGGGCTGAGCAGAAATACTTCATCACCTTTTAGGAACAGCCCCTGCAGTGTTGGGGGTTCCCCCTGCTTTTTCGGTAGCTGTGGTCCGGTGCCCAGTGAGACCTGGGCATGTGACCTGTTGTCAGGAGTTCCCCTGCCACAAAGAAAGGGTTTCGGTGTCTTTTCTCTGCCCCAGCTTTGGGGGGCTCAGCTCCGGTGCCCCCGGCGAGGCCTGGGGTCCGGTGAGCCCTGCTGTGACCCGCCTTGCTGTCTTCTCTTGCAGAAATGGCAGCGTCGGTTCTTCATCCTTTACGAGCACGGGCTGCTGCGCTACGCCCTCGACGAGATGGTAAGTGCTGCCCGGCGGAGGCGCGCGGCCACGTTCAGGCTGTGGGGATCAGCCAGGGCCACCTCTGCTGCCCTCGGAGGAGCCTCTGGCGATGCCCCTGGTATGGCGTGGGGAGGTCTCTGCCGAACTGGTGAAGAGTTTTGCTCTCTGGGTTTGACTTACTGCCAGGCTGGGTTTGCGTGGGAGCTTGATGGACGGTCAATGGAGGATGATGGGTGTTTAGGAGGCGTGTGGGTCCCACCTGGCTTGGGGTTGATCAGTTGCTGACAGATCCTGCGCTGGTGGGGTCCTCAGGGTCCCCCCCACTCCTTTCTGCCCTGCCCTGTGCCAGCTGGGGTTTGGTGGCGGTGAATTGCCTTGGCGGTGCCTGGGAAGGAGGTCCTGCCTAGCGATGCCCGTGGAAAGTAGGTCAGCCTTCCCACTGCTTGCCCGCCCCAGAGTCATGGCATGCCGCCGGCGCTGCTCCCCTTGGTAAAACAGAATGGGGAGATGAAAAGAAGGGAAACCCATCCACTGCGAGCTGCAAAGCGGGGACCGATAAGCCCAGCTGGGTCAGCCCTGCTGTGACCGCCCGGGGCCGCTGATTTATCCTCCCGGCTACAGCAAGCCTGTGAGAGGGTGTCCAAGGTTGAGCGTGCCGGCACGGTGTGGCACAGCATGGCAGGTGCCCGCGTGCTGGGATCCGCCTGGGCGGGAGGCTCATGAAACCGGGCACACCGGGATGTGGGGCAGCGTATGTGCACACGCGTGGGGCTGGGACGTGCGGGGACCTGCGTTTGTGACGGGCAGGCTCCCTGCGAGGGCGGCATGCCTTGGTCCTCCGCTGATGCCTCCTGCGAGGGCACTGTGGGATGGGGAGGCAAGGCAGCACAGCGAGCGTTGCTTGAGTTTCATGCCTTGTGTGTTTGTATTTTTTCTTGGGGTCGATTCAAGTGCCCTAAATAATTTAAATGTCTCAGGTAGGAGTGGTGGAGGCTTTCAATACGTTTTTAGTGTCTCAGCAACCTGGCTCTGCACTGGGCTGGTGTTTCATGTCCTGCAGCGACAGGAGAGCGGTGTGCGGCTGGCTGGAGTGGGGAGATGCCCTGATCCATGCCTTGTGTGTTTGTATTTTTTCTTGGGGTCGATTCAAGTGCCCTAAATAATTTAAATGTCTCAGGTAGGAGTGGTGGAGGCTTTCAATACGTTTTTAGTGTCTCAGCAACCTGGCTCTGCACTGGGCTGGTGTTTCATGTCCTGCAGCGACAGGAGAGCGGTGTGCGGCTGGCTGGAGTGGGGAGATGCCCTGATCTGAGGAGAGGCTCCTGCAGCGACAGGAGAGCGGTGTGCAGCTGGCTGGAGTGGGGAGATGCCCTGATCTGAGGAGAGGCAGAAGGATATTGGGAAGCATGATTTTTAAGTGTTTTTTTTTTTTTTTTTGGTTTGGCTTTGCATCCCTGAGAGGTTGACCTGCCCCAGGCACTGCTGCCTCTGGGCAGGAGCAGATGGGCAGTGCCTCAGCCTTGTGGCACCGCTCGCCATCCCTCAGCAGCCCCGTGCCACGGGGGACTGTCGCCAGAGGGCACGCGGAGGATGGGGGAAGCGTCCCGCAGTTCTCCAGGCACCTCTTGAGCTTTTTCCCCTTGAGAAGGGTAAAAGTGGAAAAAAAAACAAAAACCCAACAAAGGGAGCATCCAGCATGGGTTGACCCATGGTGGTCCCAGGCTGGACCCCCTCCTCGGCTGCTGCTGGGTTCCTGCACCCCTCCAGCCTTGCATGCCCTGTGGGACAGCTCTGACCCAGCAGAGCACTGCTGGACAGGGCACCGGGACTTGCTGCCGCCATGGTCCTTCATGGTGCAATGGGTCCCACAGGAGGGCTCGATCTAGTCTTGCCATGGCCATAGATGGAGGAGATGGTCGCGGCTCTCTCCTCATCAGGGTCTGATGGTGTAAAAAATACCCTCCTGACCTTTCTGCAGTGCTCATCACAGCGTGAGATCCACGCTGCTGTTTGCACCAGCTCTGCTAAAGGTGTCTCCTGGCCATAGTTGGGCACGGCCTCCCCTGGCCCCTTCCAGCCCACGGCACCAGAGCATCCCCTGCCATGCTAGCCGGGCTGGGGCAGGAGGAAAAGCCCCCACGCAGGAGGAAACGGGGGGTTTTGTTGCTGCTCAGCCCACGCAGGAGTGGGACCGGGGGGCTGAGAGAAGGACAGACAGGGACCATCTTCTTCCACATGTGGGAACGTGTCCTGTGGCGTGTCCTCTGCTTGACCTTGGGGGAAGTTGTTTTTCTGCCAAACCGCCAGTCCCTGACCCCTCTGCATCGGGCGCCGGCACGGCTCTGCTGACGGGACCGGGGCCGCGCTCCGGCAGCCCGCCATGCCCCCGCACAGTCCTGCCCTCACCCCGTTCCCCGCGGCAGGGCCGGGCTCACTCCCTGCGTGCCGGGAGGCTGTGTTTACAGGGGGTCACGTAACTTCCCGCACAGCTTTTCTGCTGGTCCCCGGGGGTAACCCGTGCCCATTGCAGTCCAGGTTTCTGCTCCGGCAGGACCCTGATCCTGGGACCACCAAGCTCACAGCAAACCCCCTTATGTCAGAACCAAGTGCCCGTGCGGGTGTTAGCCCTCAGCCCTCAGCTGGTCTGTGCGAGGAGGGGGGACCTGTGAGGAGCGGCCGGGTGCAGCGTGTTGAGCACATCAGGGCTCGGCTGCGGTGCAGATTTCCTGCCCGGGCAGGGCCAGAGCGTGGCTCAGAGGGTGCCACAGCTCCAGTGGGTTTGGGACCCTCTGCCACCGTCCCACAGCATCAGGCTGTGACGGCTGAGTGTTGGGGGTCACTGGGGGGGGGACTGGTGGCACTCAGGTCAGGCTGTAAGCAGGCACATCCCCGTGAGGGATGTGAGGACCCAGTCCCGTGCCCACCACACCTCGGGCATTGCTGGCTGGGGTTGCTGGGGGACACTGGTTTCTCCCCTGAGGTGCTTGCCCGTTCCCTGCCTGCGGCTATCCGCCCCTCCGGCTGTGCCAGCTCCTTGCTGTGTCCCCACCATCTCTGTGGGCCAGGGAGGAGTAACGGGGCTGGGGGCCTCGCCCAGGAGGTGCCTCTCCCTCGCACAGCTGGGACACTGGTTTTTGCATGGGGAATCCACTTTGCAGCCTACGCAGGGACGATCTACCCCCAGTGTGCCTCAGTTGCTTCCCCCCCCAGGAGCCGGGTGGGGGTCCCACGGGGGCCTCGGCACGGGGGCGGCCTCCGCAGCGTGCCGGGAGCCGGGCGGCAGCTGGCCGGAAACCTCCCAGGCTGTTGCAAGCAGGGATTGAATTGCTCTGCCTTGAACCTGTTAGACATTAATTTTGTGGGTTTGGCAATTTCTGCTCTTACTAAAAGCAGGAGGGGAGGGAGGGGTGAGCTCGGGAGGGGAGCCCCGGGCTGGCAATGGCGGCGGAGACACTCCCGTGCCTGGACAGGGAGACTCCGCTCCTCGTTCCCGGTGGGTTGGAGAGCAGTGGGGTGTGGAGGGGCACCTCGAAGCCCAGCCACAAGCTGGGGAGACCTCAGGGGGTCTCCAAAGACGTTGGTGCTGTGGTACACAGAGGCCATGGGATAGGGCAGCCTTGGGCACAGGAGCCGTTTGCTGTGGGGTGGGTCAAGTTTGGTGTTGAATTGGAGCATTTTGGGCACGGAAATCCCTTTGCAGAAGGTGGGACAAGCGGGCACCAGCCACCCTGCTGGCATCCAGCTCCCTCCTGAGACCTGCCCAGAGGTGTTCCCGAGCTGATCCCGAGTCTGTGTTCCTGCTCAGCTGCCTTCTTTCTTTATGTCCATCCTTCTATCTGTCTGTCATCTCTCTGCCATATTTTCACTCTGAAAACTCAAACCAGTTCTGCACGATGGCTGCGATGGGGAGGATGCGCACAGGCTATGGGCCTCCATCCCCTCCGATCCAGGCTGAGCTGCCAGACTTGCTCCCCGGGGCCTCCCTCTTTCATGCTGGGTGCTGGCACCCAGAGCCTGCCTGGCTGCTGGGAATGCCAAGGGGAGCGCATCCCCTTCCCCTCCGCGGGGAGCGTGCCAGCGTCTGTTCCCGGCTCTGCCGAGCCCTGGCTAAGCCGAGCCTGCTCAGACGTGCAGAAATTCCTCCCTCCCAATTGTGGGTGGATGTGGAGGTTGTGCGATCGCTCGGGGTTGCCTTCCCATGCTGAACCCCTCGGCACTGGCTTGCTCCTGCTGTTTGATAAACCTCTGTGCTGGGCCAGATGATGTACAGGGCTCGATGTTCCTCTGCAGCAGCTGGAGGATAGCAAAACTGCTCTTACATTGAGTTGAAGGAAGGTAGGAAAGAGGGTGACAGGGAGTCAGGGACAGGCTTGGGGACAAGCTGCTGCGTTGCAAATGCCCGAGGATGTTTGCCCCCCGTGTGTTCCCCAGTCCTGTGGCACTTCCTTGGTTTTCTCAGGAGATACGTTCCCTGATTCCCCATTGCACGGAGTGCGAGACTAAAGCCTGCCAAAAAACCTAAGCCAAGCCAAATGCGTCCAGAGATTTGTTTTGGAGGTGGAAGACTCGCCCAAAGAGCTTAGACCTTTGGTATTTTGGGATATTTGAAACTAGAGAAGATGAAGTCCTTAGCCTGTAGGGAAACAGCCCTGCCCGGGCTGGGAGGGATCGCGCTCAGTCTCTCAAGGGGACGAGGAGGGACTCATGCCAGGATGGTGAGTGAAACCTCCCCTGGCTGCTGCCTGCCCAGCGGCTGCATCCCAGCACGCTCTGTCCAGGGGGAGATGCCCAAACTGGTGCTGGCGGCTACACCCTCTGATGTTGGCCCATGCTGCTCAAGGTCTCAGTCCTCCTGGTAAAAGTCCCCAGCAAAACCACTGCTGCGGTGGGAGAGCAGCCCGGCACCATGGTACCAGGGCGGTTCGGGAGGTTTTGGTTGAGGTATGGGAGCTGCCTCAAAAATGGTGCCGGGGTCAGGGGATGGAGTCAGAGAGTGGCAAGTGCAGAACATTTGCCTCCTTTTGTTTTGATTGCTGTGATCTATAATTAGCGGCCAAGGTCTCTATAAATAGAGCCCTGCTGCGTGGGAACGTAGTGGAGAGGCAGCGGGTGCGCAGGAGGGGTTTTGCAGGGATGGAGAGCACTGTCCCGTCCCTCCCTGGACCTGCGGGTGGGTGATGGCCTCAGCACTGCCTGGGGACAGATCCAGCCCCGTGGCTAGAGCAGGTCAGAGAAGAGGGTCTGGAAGCTCCAGCCCAGCTTCTTAATGACTCATCACATGTCCATGGGCCAGGCCTAGTCTCTGTGCCTCAGTTTACCTCTCTGCCACTTCCCTTGGGCTGGGATTTATACTAGGTTGGCATTTGTGCCAGTGCTTTGCCCCCAGTGAGAGCAGAGGGGCAGCTGCATCCTCCCTGGGGATATTCTCCCATCACACCAGGCCTCTTTTTGGTGGCTGCCTGAGACTATTAATTAGGTTGTTTTTTTTTTTTTTCTTTGTGGATATGCTGGTTTGAAAGCAGGACAAAATACAGGCTCACCTGGGAGCATCTCAAACTTGCTTGTGTTGTGGATAACTAATGCCAAGGTGAGAGCATCTTCTGGATGGGCTTTCCCAGCTCCTCTGCGGGGGATCAGGAGGAGCATCCCTGTGCATGACGTGTCCTTCTCCCAACAAACTGGTCTTGCTCCATATCTGGCACTTTCCAGCATGGCGGGGTGAAGTGTGAGAATGGGCTGTGAGCCCTACCTCCACCATACCCCTTATTTGCTGGAGTCAAAGTTGCTTTCTAAAAATGGTGAGGGGCATTAAGACCGCTGTTGTGGGGGGGTCTAAGAGGATGCTTAAACTAACACTCAGCTGCCTCCACGCCAGAATTTGCTCATGTGTATGGGGTTGGGTGGTTGTATCCTCCGCAGCGGCGTTGCAGAGCCCTGCCCGGGCTTGCAGCACAGTAGTCCTGCTCCTAAGTCAGGAACTCGGGCGGATTGTGATAGCGTTAACCTCGGTGCGATGGAGCAGACATCCCTGCTCCAGCTCGCAATGGCTGGGAGGGAGGTCAGGAGGGAGCCGGGAGCTGGTGGGACCGGGGTGGGATGAAGAGCAAGGCCAGCCTGGCGTCTGGCAATGGTTAGGGGAGCACCGGGACCCCTGGACTGGGTGTATAAATAGAAGAAGAGAGGCCAGCTTGGAGGTGGGAGGTCTGGCACTGCGCAGGGGTCTGCCAGGTCACATCTGGAGCCCCGCACGGCCCCAGGCCCTGCTCCTGGCCGTGGAAGCCTAAGGAATTGATCAATGGGTAAAAAAGGAGAACGGTGTAAGCATTGGTGGCTGCTGGTAGGGGATCAGAGGGAGGGAGGGAGGGATACGTGCCCGCCAATGCTGTGATGTGCAGATGGGGATGCGTGCCCGCCAATGCTGTGATGTGCAGATGCGTGTAATTATTATTTCCTAATCAACCCCCCTCCAAAATTCTCTTTATTTGGAAGAAAGGGCATTTTAGAACGTCACTGTCAGCAGAGCTGTGCTGTGTTAATTTTCATCGTAGTTCCCTCCTTTGTCATCTATATTGTTTTAAGAAGCCAAGAATCCGTGCATGTGTTTTTTTCCTCCTTTTCAGATCAAAGCAGTTTACTTCAGTCTTGGCACGGGATGGAAATTCATTGGCAGGGATTAAAAACGAACCTTAAACATCCTGGCCTCTCTGTCCTTACTTTTTCCACACGTTTCGCCATTTAAGCATTTCCAAGTTCGCCCTGCCCCCTCCTCCATGGGAGCACCAGGCTTTACAGACCCCCATTCCCCCGTTCCTGGCGTTTCCCCCCACGGACGCAATTTTGCCGGTGCCTCTGTTCACCAGATCTTCAACACTTTCAGTTTCTGTTTAGTATAAAAAGCTTTTGGCTTGATTTTATCCGTGGGTCTGACTTGGTCTTGTCTTGCAGACTTTTCTTCCCGGCTCCTCCGGTTTTCGGTTCGACCCCAACAGAGGGGAGAGGGGCAACCCCTTGCACGGCCCCAGATTTTATCCAAGGCGTGGGTCTGACTTGGTCTTGCAGTGGGAGGACTTTTCTTCCCGGCTCCTCCGGTTTTCGGTTCGACCCCAACAGAGGGGGGTGAAGCGACCCCTTGCACGGCCGCATCCTGCGACGGTCCAGAGGCGGGGGGGGGGGGACGCGCGCCGGGGGGGGGGTGACGGTGCCCTGCCAGTCCCACCAGTTTATGCAATGGTGGTGGTGGGGAAGTGGCTCCGTGCAGGAGCTCCTGGGTTCACGGTAGCAATGTGGGTGGGAAATCACGCAGGATGTGAGCCGGCTGGGATAGGAGTGATGGGCAGCGGTGGGCAGCAGAGGTGGGAAAATAACTGGTTTGGTGGGGAGGTTTCACCTGGGATGTTTAGTGCATATCTTAAGGAACTGTTGGGAATAATTTAGGAGCAGCGATCCTTTCTCCTCCAGGAGCGCTGGGCAGGAGAGGGACACCTGAAGTCAGGGTGCAAGGGAGAGTGTGCAAAGCACATCCTCGTGATTGCTCTACAGGAGATGTAGAGACAGCACAAGTGCAGGTGGCTCCTGACAGAGCTCGGAGGTCTTTGATGGATTTGTTGTGTTTAATTTTCAATACTGCTTTTGGGGAAAAAGAAATCCATGAACCTACAGGGAGCCCCGTGAACCCGTTCCCCAGGACATGGCTGATGCTGGGACCAAGCAGCCTTGAAGGGGTTGGGAGGATACACAGATCTTCATTCGTGGTCTTTCTAATATTAATGTCTTGCTTAATGCTGATCCAGTGTCATTTTGTTTACTGGAGTTGAGTGTGAGGATCCCATAACCGTGGCTTCAGGGGGGTTCATGTCTTTCCTTTTCTCTCCGCTCAAAGTGTCCAGCTCCAGTCTCTGCTGGAGGTGGGTCCTGCTTTCGAGACACCTGTGGGCACCTCCACAAACTGTTCCCTACCCTCTTCTATTTTACCTCTTTTAGTTTGGTTTTGTGTATTGTTTTGGGAAGAAAAACTGCTGAGCTGCAGAAGGGCAGTTCGTGGGGGCTGAGAGAACAGGGAAAGGGGAAGGGCTCCTCTAGGGATGGCTCCAACATCAGCCCCGGCACCTGGGTCCATGGCCAGGGACCATCGCTGGGGCCCCAAAAGTACCTGGGTTTACTGTGAGCTTAGGTGGATCAAGCTGGCTGTTTCTGTTCGCGTCTTCTCGAGCGTGGATGGAGGAGGCTGATGTCCATGTCCAAGCCCCCCGAGAAGGGCGTTTAGTGCCTGCAGGACCCACTCGGGAGAGGCCCCGGTGTGAAGCAGTCCGTGGTGGGAGGTTTGGGAGTTAACAGGAGGCGAGAGGATGAAAGCAGAGTTGGGAGAGCTCGATAGAGCCAGCGACCTCCTAATGAACGAGCAGCTTTGATGACCTGGGCCAGGTGCTTCCTTCCTGGAAACAACACAGCCCCTATTGTCTTCTGCGGGGCGAGCTGGAAAGCTGGAATTGCTCTTACGCTGAGCAATGAGAACAGGTTTAAGTGGCTCTGTCCTTTCTGCTTTTTCCCTACTCCTCCATCTCTTGAGGCCTAGCAAAGACGTTTGTGTAGAAGACGTGTGCAAGAGCAGTGAGGGAAATGAGCTGGATTTTAAATTGCATTTACCTAGTTTATGGGAGGCAGAGTGATACAGGCACTTGCAGCAGCTGGAGTTTCTTCTTTGTGACTTCTGGAAACCTGGGCTCTGTACCTGCGGCCTCCAGCCTGGCTGCAGGCTCTCAGTGAAAGAAAAATCGCGATCCGCTGTAAAACATTGATGCAGAAATCAAACCCGCATTTAGCAGTGAAGATGTCAGAGCTGGTGGTGAAATGACACAGCTCATTGCCGAGCGCACAATTACCCTCACGCGAGCCCTTTGGGCCCTGGCTGGCGTTCCCACCCTCCGCCTCGCGCGCTGGCCTCGGACCTGCCTTTCCTCTGCATCCCACCACGCCGTAAATGTCTAACAAAACACAGCACTCCAGCAACAGCCCCGAATACCGCAGCGGCGAGTGACAGATGGTAGCACTGGTATTTACTACGGGCAGTCGCTCCAGTTGCTTTTTCCTTTTTTTTTTTTAAAATATATTTTTCTTTCTGGTGGAGCGGTTGCAATTGAAGGCAGCGGGAGCTCTGCTGTAGTCCCCGCAGGCAGCTGAGGAAGGGGCTGCAGCGGTGGGTGCGGTGCCTGATCCCAGCTCTCTGCAAGCCAGGGCAGCGCTGCAGCGCTGAGCATTCCCTGGTCCCCGAGCGGTCGTCCCTGCCTGCCATG
>NW_008796063.1:9131471-9132095 GCF_000699145.1 Aptenodytes forsteri
CACAGAGGAGTCCCCACTGCCTCTTGAAAGCTGCATCAACTGCCTTCAACAACCAGCCCACCCAAGAAACCAACAAAACCACAATTTTTTTTGCCCCACTGTTGCTTGGTGCCGGGGAGGGGGTGTGAAACGAGCTGCCTGTGGCACGGCCCCGTACCTGCCGGCTGCACCGCGTGGCGGTGGGGACGGGGGTTGGTTTTAATTCTTTCCAGCCCTGTCGCGGGCCACCGGCTGAGGTCGGCAGGGACCACCAGTGGGCTATGGGCTACGGGTTGGGTAATGCTGGGCAATAGCACCCCTTTTCCCGTTGGCGTAAAGGAATCCCTAGAAGAAGTGGCATCCCAGTGGCTGGCACGTGCCTGTTCCCGCTGAGGGTCCCGTCTCTGCTGGGTGGCATTGGGGTATCCTGGCCTCGCCCGGTGGGATTTGACGCTGCAAAACCCTCGGTGACAGCTCGGAGAGGAGGACAAGGACGTGAATCGAACAAGGCAACAAAGCTGCTCCAAAAATCAAAGCGCGTTCCCCCTTTTTTTCCCCGGCAGAGATCCTGTATTCGTTGATTGTTGACATGACATATGTGGGTTGGAGAAAGGCAGCGGCGGCTTCTGGCAGGGGAGGAAGGGG
>NW_008796063.1:9132692-9148909 GCF_000699145.1 Aptenodytes forsteri
GGTTGGAGAAAGCGGCGGCTTCTGGCAGGGAGGGTTTCCCTTCGGCATCTCGCAGAGTCCAGGACAAGGCATGTTTGTGCTGGAGGTGCGATGAGAGCCGGGGGTCTCAGCCAGCCCTCGGCATGCTCTTGCCATGGCTCAAGAGCAAACTTTCCGCTGGTGTTTTTGGGGCCGAAAGCCGAGGTGTGCACTCTGTTCAAGCAGCAACATGGTTCGGGGTTAATAAATTACTTATTTGAAGTCCTTGTTCCTCTGTTACGGTAAGCATTAGTGAATATTATATTTCTGGTTTATCCCGGACGTGCATTATTCATCAGGTGTGGAGTCTGTAAAAGGGACATTGTCAGGTTAAAACTTGCGTGGAGACAAGCCGAGGTCTTCAGTGAGGTTTTGTAAATGGCTTTTCTCAGGGTTACTGAATGCAGGGTTTTCACAGAAGTCTTCCACCTTTTGTCTGCGCTGTTTTGAGGCATTTCTGGTGAAAAACGAGAATTCCCAGGCAGGTTTTATTATTGGTCTTGCTCATTGAGTTATCATGGGCTGCAAGATAAAAGAAATAGAAAAAAAATGCCAGCAAAATACTGCTTGTCCCTCATGCCGGACCAGGCAACAGCCCGTGAATGTGCTTTTGCTAATAGGTATTTTGTAAGACCTTTTTATTTTGCCCTGTCCTTTCGAAGCTGCGGAAGAGACTCTTCCCTGCAGTCACTGAAGTCTGACTGCAAGTAGGCAACAAGATAAAACAGCCAGTCAGTCTTGCTGAAAGTTAAAATTACCATAGGTAAATCACGTGCGCAGCAACTTAATGTTACCCTTCACCTCCTTCCCGCAGGATCCAGGAGCTGATTTGTCTGTGTATATTAACATGGTTTGCACCCTGCCACCCGCCGCGAGCAGCGCGGCTCCTCTGCGACCTCTTCTGCTTTTAAGGGAGGGCAGGTCCCTGGGGCAGAGGTGCTGCGTGCGGGGCTTGGGCTGCTCCGGGGGCCGGGGAGAGCTGGGGAAGGCTCCCACCTACCAGGGAGGCTTTTCTTCCCATGTTTTCCTGGCATGCATCCCAGGGCCATGCCACGTCTCCGCTGCCATTGCACCCCTCGCTGTGGGGCTGCAGGGATGTGAACCCGGGGGTCCCTGCTCTTCCGCGCCCCGTGCCACGGGTGCTGTGGCTCCAGGTGCCATAGCTGTGGCTCTCCATGATTTTATGGCCAAACAGTGCCTTGGGAACCTGCAGCGAGGCCATGGGCTGCTCTCTCGCTGCAGCCCACGGTTGTCACCGCTCTCCTCTCGGTCCCCATACAGTGGTGCTTGCAGTGTTTCCTTTACCGTGGGTGACAGGGTCCTTGGGAGGAGGAGGCGGAGGGGATGGGAGCATAGGTTGGTTTTAGACGTGTCCCAGCAGCACCCTGAGCTTGCACGGGATTTCCACCCGTTGTGATGCTGCGGCTGGGGAGAAAGGGTGGGTTTTTGGAGCACGCCCAGCCTTGGCCCTTTCCTCCTCGTTTCATCAGCCCTGCTGCAACTGCATCGATAAAGTCACAGCAGATCACCGGGGCACTGGGGAGCTACTGGGATATAATTAGGATTTTGGTTCACTTTCCTGGCTGCTTTCCCATTAGGGGAGGGACAGCGAGGATTATGGACGGAGCAGATGTGTGGAGGAAGGGGATGTTTGGCTTGCATGGGCAGTTAATGCCATGCACAGGCCGATGCTGGGGGGTGAAGTCTGTCATCCCAGGCATGGGGGATGGAGAAACCTCCTCGGGCTCATCCCCCTCAGGTGCACCAGCCCCAGATTGCTCCTCTCTGCTGGGGCCAAACGGCTGCTCCCAAAGGAGAGGCTGCGGGGAGTGCTCCTGGGAGCAGCTCACAGCCGTGAACTTGCTCCTCTCTCTGAACTCCTCTGCAAGTGCAGGAGCCAGATGGGAGCAGCAGGTTTAGGGAGAAAACGCTGCTCCCCCGGGACACGGGGACGGCTCCGGCAGCCTGCTGTGTTATTCCCAGCCTTTGTCCCTGGCCGTGGCAGGCGCTCAAAGCACTTTTCCCCCCAGGTGCCGCTTGCCTTTGAACCCAGCGGTGCCTGCCCGGCCAGGACGGCTCTTTGCTGTCTGCATTGGCGCCTACACCACACCTTGCATGTGGCAGCAAAGCCCAGTTCAAGTTGTTGCCGGGCAGTCTCCTTGCCTTGCAACAGCCATGTGCGCCTGTTGGGAGCTTTCCTTCTTGGAACTGCCTTTCTTGGCCAAAAAGCCTCCCATTTTGTTCCATTCGGTGGGATGGCCAATAGTCAAAGGTTGGAAAAAGCTCTCCGGCTGCCTCCTCGGCTTTTGGGAAGGTCTGCAGAGTCCAAGCTTGTCTGGAAGCTGCTGGGAGCAATGCAGAGCAGAGTAGGGATGGTGTTTTCTATAGGGGTGAGGCGTGGGGTGCAGGATGTGACTGCTGCTTAGTTGGCCAACCCAACCCAACCCAACCCAACCTCTTCTGCTTGGATTGGCCCTCACACCTCCAGCTGCAGACCCCCGAGCGCCCTGGGAGCCCGGCCACTTGGTATTCCCAGCCCGGCAGGAAGCTCTGCAGAGCTCATAAGAGCAGCGCTGGGGAGTAATGAGATTTCCAGGCTAATTTGGCCGGATTCAAGAACTTCCACTGAAGCATCTGCGCCTGTGGGAGTTGCCCAAGCCTCCGGCGGATCTGGTGCTGCTGATCCCCCGGGGTTGTCCTCACCTCGTTTGCAGTCGTTGAACGCTGGTGCAAGATACTGTATTGGCAGGGGCCGGGGGGGGGGGGGTGGGGGGCAGAGCAGAGTAGGGATGGTGTTTTCTATAGGGGTGAGGCGTGGGGTGCAGGATGTGACTGCTGCTTAGTTGGCCAACCCAACCCAACCCAACCCAACCTCTTCTGCTTGGATTGGCCCTCACACCTCCAGCTGCAGACCCCCGAGCGCCCTGGGAGCCCGGCCACTTGGTATTCCCAGCCCGGCAGGAAGCTCTGCAGAGCTCATAAGAGCAGCGCTGGGGAGTAATGAGATTTCCAGGCTAATTTGGCCGGATTCAAGAACTTCCACTGAAGCATCTGCGCCTGTGGGAGTTGCCCAAGCCTCCGGCGGATCTGGTGCTGCTGATCCCCCGGGGTTGTCCTCACCTCGTTTGCAGTCGTTGAACTCTGGTGCAAGATGCTGTATTGGCAGTCCTCGGGGGGTGAAGGTGGGGGCTTGGGGGAAACCCCACCATGGCGGCAGCGCCATAGTGCATGGCTCCTGCAGGAGATATGCAGCGTGGGACGTAACCGGTGTTTGCTTTGCTGCAGCCGGAACGGAGCCCGCTATTTCCCCGCAGAAGGGAGAGCAGGCGGGCGCGGGGTGACCTGTGTACGCACGGTGGGGTGGGAAGAATATTGACCACAAATAAATTGCCTTTTACCTTTACACTGTAAAGCAAAATCTGCCGAGCAAATTTTCAGTTCAGCTGAGCCCAAAAGAAGCCAAACCGGGGAGGAACCGCAGCCGTGGCCCTGCGGTGCAGCATTGGGTCAGCCGGTTGGATGCAGTTGGCTTGAGTGGGTCTAACTCTACGTCTTGTGAGAGTGTTCAGCAGAGCTGTGCTGTGAGAGGCTTCTGCTGACTTTGTTCATTGCGAGGTGGTGCCTTCCTTCTTTTATTTTTGTGTTTTAGTGAAAAAATGAGAATTTCTAGTTCATATGGAACTGAAAGTTTTTTCTTTTTCTTGTACTGAAACACCAGGAAAAGTCTTGCCATTTTATTTACTCTTTTATTGTGGGAAGCACTTGCCGTTTTTCACCTTGCTCTGTGTGCAGTTCCCTGTGCTTCCTGAGCCGGCATAATGCAGGGCCTTAAATTATCCAGAGCTCAAGATAACGGCTGTCGGAGGTGGCTTCGTGCGGCTGTGACGGTGCTGATGGCTTGGTCTGTTGCTGTGTGTTTGTTCCGATTCCTCTGCTCAGGTGCGTTTGCAGGAGAGGTTGTGGGATGGCTGGAGACCCGGAGACCCGTCCCTCCTTCCCCTCTAGGCTGGAGGGGAGATGGATTCGCTTAGGGAGGTACAGGGCTTTGATTGATTTAATCTGCTGCTTTCCTTGGATGACTCCTACCTTGGCCATGACCATCCTTGATGGTTCAGAGAAGACCTTTGCTCCTGGGGAGGGACGTGCGAGCTGGCGTGCACGGAGGTGGTGGTGAGTGCCTGCACATGTGTGCCTGGCAGCGCACGGTGCAGGGACCACCTGGGACTCATCTCCTACACCGAGGGGGTGGAGAATAAAGTTGACAAGGCCAATTTGGAACAGTGCAATTTAAAATTCAAATATCTAGATGCAAATGAAGCCCGCCTTCCCTTCCCACCCCCAAGCGACTGCGTTTCCCTCTCCAGGCAACTCGCCCGCCATGGTCCCTGCACCAAGCTCCGGTCCCTCGCCGTGTGTACCATCCCTGCGCGTGGTCTCGCCGGGCTTTTGCCATCGGGCTGATTACCATGACAACTCGCTCGAACGCTGCAGATATTTGCTTCCCCTTTGGCTGGGTAGCTGTTGTGCCTGCGCGTCGGGGAGCGGGGAAGATGCCACGCTGGCAGCTGCAAGCAGATGGGGTCGGATCCGTTATCATGGATTCCTCCCACCCCCCTCCTAGGAGGGGAGGAGGACATTTTGCATTTTAAATGCATTTAAATCCTGGAGAGCAAGAGGGAAGAATAATTCTTGGGTTTGCAGGGCTGCGAGATGGTGCCTTCAGCATGGCGGGGCCGGCAAGTGCCTGTGCAATGCTGGGCTTTTGCTTTGGTTCCCAAAGGGCTGGGATATGGGTTGAGCGGCTGCTCCAAGCTCTTTGTGCAGTGCTGGGCTTTTGCTTTGGTCCCCAAAGAGCCGGGATGGCAGCTCGGAGTGGCCCCTCGACCCCCATCCTGGTGGGAACTTGCTCTTCTTCCCATCACGGTGCCGATGTTCTCAGCATCTTCTGTCCCTCTTCCCCTCCAGCAGTGTTGGACATGCAGCGTGCGTGTGCACGGGTGCAAGCTCCCCCGAAGGGCTCCCTGGAATTGCGGATGCTGCCGAGGACCCAGAGGGTCGAACCCCAGCGCCGAGGGAGGTTGCACCCACTTGGTGACCACCACCGGGTTTGCTGACCCTCCCTGCCCAGTGCGGGCGGTTGTGTCAGGACAGGATATGGCCGTCCCCGTCGTGCAAGGACCCCTTGGAGGCCGTTCAGCAGGAAAGAGGTTAACAGGAAGGAGGCAGGCTAGGCGCTGGCTGCCAGCTCCCGACCCCGCTTTGGGGTGGGGAGCAGCTGGGAGCTGCAAGAGCGGCGCGAAAATCGCCATATAAGGCCAAGATGAGCCAGCTCCAGCCTCCCGCGCAGCCCCGGCCGGGCTTGCTCCGCTCCAGCGCTCGCTCCCCGGATGGGCACCCATGGGGAATGGGGCTGCGGATGGGATGTGTGGCCCCAAACTTGCTGCCGGGGCACCCCCGGGATGGGTGCTGCCCATGCCTTGCTGAGGTGGCACTTGGGTGGGAGAGGAGCCCGAGGGTGCTCGCGGCCAGCTCGTGGCCAGTTCGCAGGCAGCTCGCGGCCAGCTCGCAGCCTCGCTCAGTGTTTAGACTCGCTGTCTGTGGACGTAAACACCGACTCTGCTTAAAAGCGGCCGCTGGCTGAACTCTCCTGCCCAGCCCCTGCGCTTCGCCCCCTCCCCAAACTGCTCCCGGGGAAGAAAATTCCTTCCCCTTGGCGAAAGTGGAACTGATGTTGTTTTATCTCCTGGTAGAGGCTCAGGAGGGCTCTACAGGGGCCCGGCGTGCAGGGACAGGCGTGCATGGGACTTGCTAACCCATCATCCAAGCCCATCTCCCCGAGCCAGTTCCTTGGGGTGGATGACCTAGGGCTGTGGGGAGCTCCTCCAGCAAAACAAATTTCAGGAGCCGGCTGTCGGTGCCTGTGATGAACAAGCAGGGGCCAACGGTGGGGAAATGTGTGATGGGGCCAGGGGAAGCGCTACGGCATTTAGCCAACTGGGAGGGTGTTTCTGCATCGCTGGCTGCACACCGGGGCAGGTGTTCTGTCCCCTCCTCGTGCTGGCGCAGGGCGGCTGCTGGCAGCATTGCGAGCCAGGTTTGCTGCCAGTGCAGAGCCACCCCAGCATGTGCCAAGGCCACATCTGCAGAGCACCGCTTGTGCCTCCATCTGTGAAAGGGGGCGATGGCTTCTGGCTGGCTGGAGAGTCCAGGCAGCAGTGAGATTTGGGGGCATCTTTCCCTGTTTCTTGCTCGGGGGGCACGAGGTGTGCACGCAGAGGTGCAGGGGGATACGTGTTGCTTGATACCTCCATTGCATTCCCTTGCCCACGGTAAAAACCTGCTTTTCTATTGCCTGGTGCACGGCCCGAGCAAGCTGGAGGTTTCTCAGTGGCTTCACTGAGCAGTAGCTGCTGATAAGGGAAGGCTGCAGGTGGGAAAGGTGTGCTCAGGTGGCCAAGAAAAGATACTTGCCTCCTGCTTGGATGGCACAGGGAGAGCAGAGAGCTGCCATGGGGACGGCGGGGATGGGGGAGCGCTCCTGCTTGCAGGGAGGAGCACAACCTTCTGCTCCCCTTTGATGGGTGACTGTTCCAGTCCATCCTTTTGCAGAGCCCACAGAGGTCGTTTTCAAGAGCCTTTGTCTAATTTAATAAATCCAGGATGCTCAGCCTGTTAGACGATCTATAAGTGTAATAAAATCTGCCTGCCGCAGAGCTCCAGTCGTGCTGTGGCCGTATCGATAGCCTCGTGCCTAGTGGCAGGAAGCCTAAAACGCTCATTAAAGCCCTGCTGCTGTGCCAGCCCCACGTGCCCAGCGCCTGGGCGGCTCAGGGCATGCCGTGGCCGCCCCACCGGCACCACCAGCCTGAGCCGCCCCAGCAGCAGCGCTCGGCCGAGCCCACCAGCAGAGCCAGCCCCGGTGTGTGCACAGTGCATCCTCAGCTGGGATTTAGGGAGGCCGTGCATAGCCTCGCACGGCTGACGAGGGAGCTCCCTGTGACTTTTCAAGGAGTTGGTGCTTTCTTGCTGATGGCCTCCGGGTGGGAATGGTGGAGGCGGCACTGGTGTGGGCTCCCTGTGCCGTGCTGGTGCCGGGAGCTGCCTGTCCAAGCTGCATTGCTGCCCTCGCCCAAGGCATGGTTGTCTCCATGTTGCTCTGATGCGGCCGTGGCGACGGGGCAGCAGAGTCTTGCTCCGTCCCACACCACAGCCCAGCCAAGATCCTGCTTGCATCCCGCCTCGAGCACCGCGATCAGCCGAGCCCGGGCACCGGGGATGGGTGAAGCTTTTAGCAAACACAGCAGCTGCTTTTGCAGAGTACTCGAGAGTGCTGCAAATGAGCAGCGCGCTCGTCGGCAGCCACCCTCATGAATATTTTAGCTCAGAGAATTAACATTTGTCAAGAAGCATTTATGGAGGCAGCGTGGATGTCTCTTCCCCAGGCGCTGCAGGCTCGCTGCTGCTCTGGGGCGGCGCTGGGAGCCAGGGCAGAGCCAGCCGGAGCCTGAGCCCTTCCCGTGCAGCGTCGCGGCAGAGCGGGACGGCAGAGCCGCGATCTCCCCCCTGGGACGGCTGGGCCCTGGTGCCAAGGCAACCAGCCCGCCATGCGAGATAGACAAATGGTTGTGGGTTTTTTTTTTTCCTTCCCCTCCTGGTTCTTGGCAGAAAGTAAAATGTCCCTTTTGTTTGGTTTCCTCCTCCCCCTGCCCCATTGCCTTTCTTTAAAGGTTGTGTTCCAGATTTCATCAACCCACGTTGTGTAATAGCCCTGGAGAACAGCGTGGGCATTGGCCATGTCCCACCAAGGCCGTGGCAGAGCCGCTCCTCAGGAGCTTGACCGCGGGGTTACCTGCTCAGAAAACATCTTGTGTACAGTTGCTGAGCAAAGCTCCGTTGTATTTTGGATCGAGCTCCTATGATGCACACGTGTTAGGAATGATGGGGAAGGTACTTGGAGAAAATTCGGAAATTTTTTAATCTAAATAATCCTGTATTTCTACCTCAGCCCTGCAAAACCGTATGGACATGAGGGACTCTTGCAGATAAACACTGTTGACTTACAGCATCAGCCCCTGCGCCTGGGAGTTCATTGCCCACGGGGCATCCAGCACTGTGCATCCTCCTGCCACAGCACCTGGGTCTCCCCAGTAATGCCCTGCTGGGGATTTCTTCCTTTGGGCTTGTAAGAGGTCCCCGTTCTTTCTTTCCCTCCTTTCCACTGTCCAAGGTGGGGGATGCTGCAGTTGCTGGGCTCTGCATCCTAAGAGCATCCATCCGAAGGTCCCTGCATCTCATCCAGAGGCTGCTGGGGTTGTGGATGCAGAGAGCACGGTGTGACTCGTGGCCTGGGCACCCGGGAAGGGAGAGGAGGAGGAGGAGGAGAGTGTACTATAGGCTTTGCATAGTATGGAGGGGGATGCTGCGAGCACGTGTGTGTGTAAATATGGATCTGTCATACCAGAGGGAAACAGCAACGCAATTGTTTCTTGGCTCTGGTTCCTCTGCTGATACTGGCAGCGTGGAGAGCTGTAGCTGCTCATATGGTGCGGGTGCTCCCTTCCCCGTGCCGGCACGTGGCGAGCAGTGGGGGGCTGCTCCGCTCGCCGGGCCGGAGGCGGCCGGTCGCACCAAGGAGAGCTGCTGCTCATGATGGTGCCCGTAATGGTGTCCTCTGCTGGTGCACCCTGCTTCCCCTCCTCCCCCCTGTTAAAAGACACACCCAGGCACCAGATCCAGTCACGGGGTAGCTGTGTGCTCCATCCCATTGACAGCAGCATGGGAAATAGCAAAGGCAGGGCCAGCGCCTGGGGACAGGGCTGTCCCTGAGGCGGGGACCGGCAAAAGCCAGGAGCTGGAGCCAGAGCTGAGCCTGAGCGTCCACTCCTGCCTCACCCGGACGCGAAGCCTCCCTGTGGCCCTGGGGTCTGATGCTGGGTTCAACCTTGTATCAAAGCATCTGCTCTTCAAAGAGCTGGTTGAAGTCCCAGTCTTGTTATTGTTTTGGCGTCTCTGCCATATGACACCTCCCTGCTTTTGCATTTATTTATTCCCTTCCAATTGCCGGAGCCACGCAGTCCTCACCTGGCCTGGGACCAACCCGGGGACCAGCTCTGCTCGTCCTTCCCTGGGGATCCCCAGCCCTGAAAACCCCCCCAGTGCGGAAACGGGTGCTCGGAGGCGGGGAAGGGGTCCGTGTGTCCTCGTCCCCTGCTGCAGAGCCTCTCCCATCTCCCCTGCTCCCACACCACCGCCCCGCAGCTTCAGCATGCGAGGGCTGTCCCTGTTCTCCTGGTTCCTTGGGGAGAGCAGCTGTGTGCCATCGCCAGCTCCTCCACCAGGGATCCCCAGCCGGTTTTGAGGCTCTCCTGGGGTGCAGTGCTGCCCGAGCCCCGTCCTTTTCCTCGGTGGAGTTTGCGTGCACGCGTTTCCACCTGGCACCATTTGCATTTTGCTTTCCTTCAAAGTGCCTGTGCTGCCTCCAAGGAAGGAAATAAATGGTGTAAAGGAATTTACATCCCAAGTGAGCAAGGCTGCTGGTCCGTCAGGTTTCATCTGCTGCCGAGAGGTGTGGGGGTGCAGGGGAGCGGCCATGGGGTGGAGGGTTTGTTCCTGGTGCCCATCCTGTCCCTGGCCCCAGGTGCAAGGGAGGCAGTCCCAGCTTTGCTTGCAGCCCCTCTCCTGGCATCCCGGCTCGGAGGTGCCGTGGTGGACGGGGACCCATGCGTCGGACTGTGGGAGATGCCAACGTTCACCCTCACAAGGAGGGGTGCGCAGCAAAACCACTTCACAGGGCCAGCCTGGCGGTGTGGGGGCCCCAAACCGGCTCCTCTGCTCCAGTGCTTGGGTCGGGGCTGGGTGTGAGCAGCGGAGGAAGCCGCCCTGAACGCTGCCGTGGGGTTAAAGAGGGAGGAGAGCAGGCGGGTTTCTCAGGGAGCCGTCTCCTCCTCTCCTCCCGTGCCAGCTCCCTGCCATATCCCTGCAGGGCCTCCCAGGGAGTCGAGGGGTGCCTGTGGCAAGAGGGACTGAGTGGTCCAGGGTCCCTGAGAGGGACTGGGGCTCCCTCCTAGAGCCGCCCTCATCCCCTTTTTGCCCTGTCCTGGTTGCATTCCCTGGTGCAAAAATGCTCTGGGTGGGAAAGGGGGTCGGACCCAGACCTTACAGTCCTGGAGGCCTTGACTGTGCCAAAGGCCAGTGAGACAAAAACTGTTTCTAAGACTCCACTTGGAGCAGGAGAAAGTTCTTCCGTTGGGTTCTTATAGCTCCCGGAAAGCAGGGTTTTATTTTTGTTGTCTAAGACAAAAAATCCTCTTAGGTGCCGACTACCCGCGGCAGTGCAGGGCGGGCGGCTGTGCATGTGTCGTGCCGGGATTCTGGGCTTGGCTTTGCTTTCCCTCCCTCCCTCCAGTCCTGTGGGGTCTGTGGGTGCTGATGCTGGTTTCCACGAAGGAAAAGAGGAGGTTTTGGTGTCCCTGATGTACGACCGGTCCTGTTCGTGTGCCCATGCTGCGCACCGATGCTGCAGCACCCGTGATGGCTCCATGCCACCCTGGGCTGTTGTAGGATGCTCCTGCCCAGGGACACAGCTGCAGGGAAAGCCCTTGTCCTGGGGAAGGGGGCTACTTCCCACAGCCTGCAGATGGGTAAACCAGGGGCCTCGGGGGGCTGATCTGAATTTCTTGGGGTCGTAGGCTGGGGACATTGAGCTCTACCCAGTCGCCCCTTCTTTGCATGGCACAGGCTGCTTTTGGAGGGTTTTACTGGCAGGAGAGCCGGTTTCCATGGTAAAAACCTTAACAGCATCTGCCAAAAATCCGTCTCCCTGTTGGCCCAGCCATCTGGAGGGCTCAAGGAGGCTTTGGCAGGGTGAGGAGGTGGCCGCGGGCTGCTTTGGGTGCTCCTTCGGTGCCGTTGGCAGCTCGGGGGGGTCCCTGCGCCTGGTCATTTATGCCCCAGGTGCAGGTTTGTGCCGGGATGCCGGGGGGACCCCAGCGTTACCAAGCCTGGTGGGACACAGGCAGGCTGGGGATGGGGGAGACATGGCATTGCTGCTCGGGAAGGGAGGGCTGTGGGCACCATGCACCGGGAGCGAGTGGCCACGCTGTAATCAGATGAGCCGGCGCCGCTCCAGATGGACCTGTCAGCTCCTGTCAGTGTTGACACCCCTCTGGGTCCCTCCGCGTCCCCTTGGGCCAGGGGGGCCACCGCCTGTCCCACTCCGCTGCGTCTGCTTGGAGCAAGGGGGCCGGGAGGTGACAGTGTGTTTGCAAAGTCCGTCAGACAAACAAGGTCCCTTCCATGCGGCGGTCCCTCCCTGGCAAACTCCATGTTTTATTAACTTTAATGGGAAAAACCTGGCATGTGTATCTGTCCTTCTGTCTATAGTGCCTGAGCCATCCTGCGCTGAGGGCAGTGGGGCCTTGCTGCTTTGCCACCCCCTGTCCCCAGGTGCCATCCCACCACCCCAGATGGTTTGCAGCTGCAAACCCAAAGCTGGCCACTCGGTGCCTTGCCTTGGTGTCCCCGTGCTGCAGCGGGGCAGCCGTCCTTCCCTGGGCGTTCGGCATAGGAGAAGTGTCTTGCTGGCAACAGTGGACTGGGCTGGGCTGGGCTGGGCTGGGCTGGCAGGAGTCGTGTCTGCTGGTCTGTGTTCCCAGATGTGCGGCACGGGGCTTTGCTGTGTGCCAGCACGGCGCACGGATGGGTCTGGGTACTCGTGGGCAGAGCATCTTGGTGTGTAGGATCCTGGTGTACACCAGGAGGGGTTTTAGGACTCAACTCTGCACTCATCTGCTCTTCTTTCCTTAAACGTTACTCCTTTCTCTTTCCACTCGCAGCCAACAACCCTCCCGCAGGGCACCATCAACATGAACCAGTGCACAGATGTAGTGGATGGGGAGAGCCGGACAGGGCAGAAATTCTCCTTGTGCATCCTGACGCCGGAGAAGGAGCACTTCATCCGGGCCGAGAACAAGGAGATCATCAGCGGGTGAGTGCAGGTCCGGGGCTGAGCCGCCACGGGGCTCTTCCCTTAGCCGGGAGGGAGAAGAGGGCGGGTAGGCCCTTGCCCAAGGCCGGGTGCTGTGGTGGTGCGTACCCAGGCTGATCCCAGAGTGACGATCACAGCCAGCTGCAGGGACAGTCCTGGGGGCTGGGTGTAGCTGCTGCCTCGCGGTCAGCTCCGGTCTTCTCCGCCTTTTTGGCAAGGATGGGGTTTTTTTCCCCTTCCCTACTCCCATGCCTGGTGGACCCCTGCCATCGCCCGGTGCTCTGCAGCAGAGCAGGGGCCTGAGCACACCCTGAGCCACCAGATTTATGGTGTGAGCGTGAGCACTGACTTCAGCGGAGACCTGTGCGGCGGCAGACGATTTAAGTCCTTCTTCCGCGCCTAGCACGCGTGCTTGGCCGTGCCGGGCTGGAGCCTGAGGCTTCCCAACATGCCGGACACCTTTCAGAGCCCGTGCTCAAGGAAGCTCAGCCTCTGCCGGGAGCCTTGGCCAGGCCCCGGAGCTGAGATGCTCCTGAGTCACTCATTACTTGTGAAGGCCACTGTTTTCAGGTCAGTTTTGTTGTCTGCTGTTGGGCAATGTCCTGCTCCCCGCTGCAGAACAACACTCCCAGTGGCGTTTACCCCCGGGAGCGAGCTGAGCTACACTGGAGCATTTGTGGGATGCTCAGAGGGTGCATCTGATGCCAAGGTGCTCCTGGGCTGGCCACGACAGCTTCAGTCCCAGCAGAAAGCAGCTATTTACTGGCCGGGGCAAGAAGCTTGGCCGCAGGGTGAACACCAGGACGGGGTTGGAGCCGATGGGTGCTGGGGTGACCCCACGGTGCTTTTAGGACAGCATCCGATCAGGCACCCAGCCCGCTGGCGCAGGTCCTGTCCCCACACCAGCGGCAGGTCCCGTAGTCCTGGGGCTGGCGTGTCCGACCCCGAGCGCCATATGCCCCCTGGTCCTCGTCCATCCCTGGGCAGACGTGGCCTCCTGGGGCTGCCTGCTCTACATTTACCCAGTCCCCATTTGGACTTGCCTTCACAGTGCCTGCCTCGCCCCGCTCGCTCCCTGCGGGCAGGCTGGCAGAGGGGGTAGATGCAGCCCAGCCCCCTGGTTCCAGTGGAGCATCTGACCTCCGAGGACGATTAAAATATCATCGCTCATAGGAGCGCCTGCCGCTGGGATGCAGTTGCTCAGCAACACTGAAGATTAGGCCACTAAAATGAGCAAATCGCGGTAGATTTCCTGACTCCAGGTGTTGGATGGTGACCTAGAAAAATCCTTGTCCGTTGCTCACGTGCCGGCTTGGGTTGAAGCCGGCGTTGGTGAGCGTGCAGAGCCGCGGGAGAGCCGAGCCACCGGCACACAGTGACAGACTGCAACGGTGCTGCTGCTCACCTGTGAGAGTTTCCCATGTGGGATGTCTGGAGCTCAGTGCCTCCCTCCCTGAATTTGTTGACATTAGAAACTAGAGCAGAAAGTTGAAGGGACGAAGCGCTCACTCTTCCCCACTCTTCCCGAGGCACAGCGTCTCCTGTTTGCCCAAGCCCTGGCAGCAGCAGAGTCAGTGCTTTCTGTGGAGATGATTTCTATTTCCAAGCATTTTCTTTGGTTGTGACTCCCCCCATTTTGGTAAATACTCGTTGAAATAGGTATTTTTCTACCAAGAGTCTGGGATTTTGATCAGATACATGTTTTCATGCATTGAAACTTCCCTGCTCTACTGAGACACGTGAGCGTACCCTCTCCGTGCACCACCTCGGGCCGGCAGACCTGTCCTCCAGCGGCACGGCCACCCCCCCCCCGGGTCCTGTTTGCAGCAGTGGGATTGCAGCGGCTGCAGAGCTGGGGTGCAGAGGCACAGGGGAGTCATGGCACGGGGAGCCGGCTCCTCTCCTCCAGCCAAGGCAGGAGCAATGGCTATGCCCCAAAACATGGCCAACCCCCATGCCCTGCTCTCTTCTCCCTCTCCCCACGCTCCGGTTCGCAGCTCAGGCTTTTGTTGCCAGTCCTGCCTGCCAGACGGGAGGGAGAGCCATTGCAGAGCAAGGTGGGGCTGATTTATTGTTCATTGGCCCGGCGCTGGATTTTGAAGCAGCGCGTTTGCTCCTGACTGCAAGCATTAATCATCCCGAAACAGTCCCGCTCTGGGTCCAAGCCAGGCGGGTTTCATTTGCAGTTGCAGCACGACAGGAAGATTTCCCCAGCCAGGGGAGAATTTGTTTTACGTTCATTGCATGCTTCTGGCATTTATTGCTTAACCAAAACCCACTTGATGTGGTTATCTCAGAACGCTTTACAGCAGCAGCGTGCGAAGTGGGGGGAACAGGAGAGGGGACATCTGAAGCAGGAATGTTTCCCAGCGGTCCACGGATCCCTGTGGAGTTCACAGAGATGCAGGGGCAGGTCGTCAGGCCACGGTGGGAGGGCACAGGAGGGTCCCCCAAACAAGCGACTTGTGCAGGGGATGGACTTCTCAATGCCAAGATCACGCTGCTCTTTCTTGGACAAAAGCGCTTTGTGTGCAGTGTGCGGGCATTGGCATCGCTGAAGGGGGAAGGTCCTGCCGGAGGCTCTGTCCCTCTCGGCTGTCTTTCAGGGTCCTTGAATCCCTGTCCCATGTCAGCCTTGGCCTCGCTCTTGCAGTGAGTAGGGTTTGAGCCAGAGCACCCTGGGGTCATCCCTCCTCCCCTCCTGTCCTGCCTCATTTTTCCCCCAGGAGCTGGTTGGGATGATTTCTGGGTACTATTTACCACATTGACCCTGACGAGGTTGGAGAGAAGCTGAGCTCCTCCGCGTGCCCAGCTCCAGCTCGGGGTTGTGCTTATGGTCAAGTTACAAACCCCGGAAGGCTGGGGTTAGGGGTGAAATGCAGATGCTCCGTCTCTGGAACCTGCAGGCAGCCTGCCCCAGAAGCAGGATAGGGGCAGCGTCTCCCTGGGCAGTGTGGTCAGAGCCACCCGTGGGGGAGAACAGCTTTGGGGTCCGTGGCCTGTGGGAAGCTGTGTTACACCCCATGGTGGAGTGCGAGCATCGCTCCCGTCCCTGCACGCTGCCCTTCGGCACAGACCTCACCTTTTGCTTTCTCTGCCTGCAGGTGGCTGGAGATGCTGATAGTCTATCCGAGGACAAACAAGCAGAATCAGAAGAAGAAGAGGAAAGTAGAGCCCCCAACTCCCCAGGTAACCCCAGGGGGACACGCACTGTCACCCGGTCCCTTGCCTCCCTCTCAGGGCCACGGCATTGCTCTGCTCCCGGGGAGGAGCCCCCCCCAAACCAGCCGGACCAGCGGGCTGCCAGCCCTCTGGTGCTGCCTGCGTGGAGGGCGAGAGCCGGGGTGAGACAAGGCAGCAGGACGGTGTGAACTAATTCCTGGTCATCACTTCCCAGGGTCACACGCTACTGCTGCTGCTGCTTTCCTGGCTGCTTTGGGGCCACATTTCACCCCCCGGGTGCTGTCTTGTGGCACCAGCCCTGCACGCGCTGTCCCGGGAGCGGCTGCAAAGCCGCGTGGTCCCCGTGGGGGACCGGGGAGAGGTGCTGGCTGTTCACGGGCCATTTCGGCAGAAACAGGATGAAATTCCATCAGGCTCCGGTTACCCCCTTTGAGATGACCCCAGAGATAATGGGAATGAAAGGAAAATACTAGAGGCCAGGGCCAGGCTGGGAGCTCCGGAGCCGGGCTCTCCAGGGACCCGGCGGTGGCTTCGTGCTCACTTTGACCTTTGACGGTAAAAAGCGGGGCTGGCCGTGACTCACTCGTTCCTGCCGGGCTCCCACGTGGCCAGAGTGGGGGAGAATCCCACAGATGGGGAACGTGACCCCAAGGCCACCCTCGTCCCTCGCCGGGGCTGAGAACAGCCACGTCCCTGAGGCCGCTTGACCTCCGGGCGCATGTCCCTCCGCCGCGGGGGACCGGCTGGGAGGGTGCCTCCGGCCGAGCCGAGCTGCGGCACTGGGGAACTGAAAACAGCACCGGGACTCCCCTGAGCCCCGGTTTTCAGGTCCCCTTCTATGAAGTCCCCAGGATGGTCCTGCTGCAAACCAGGCCATGGGTGGGTTTTGTACAGCGTTTGTTTGAATCAAGTTTCCACCACTCCACCAGATAAAGAGGTTCTGGGCAATGGGAAAAGAAAACGGGGGGAAGATGATCCTTTTTTGCACACCAAGCTGGAAGTCTGAGCCACCCCCTGCCAAGGGCTGGGG
>NW_008796063.1:9150075-9153337 GCF_000699145.1 Aptenodytes forsteri
ACGGGCTGTCCGGGGGGCGGCTGCAAAGCCGCGTGGTCCCCGTGGGGGACCGGGGAGAGGTGCTGGCCGTTCACGGGCCATTTCGGCAGAAACAGGATGAAATTCCATCAGGCTCCGGTTACCCCCTTTGAGATGACCCCAGAGATAATGGGAATGAAAGGAAAATACTAGAGGCCAGGGCCAGGCTGGGAGCTCCGGGGGCCGGAGCCGGGCTCTCCAGGGACCCGGCGGTGGCTTCGCGGTCCTCTAAGCGGGGCTGGCCGTGACTCACTCGTTCCTGCCGGGCTCCCACGTGGCCAGAGTGGGGGAGAATCCCACAGATGGGGAACGTGACCCCAAGGCCACCCTCGTCCCTCGCCGGGGCTGAGAACAGCCACGTCCCTGAGGCCGCTTGACCTCCGGGCGCATGTCCCTCCGCCGCGGGGGACCGGCTGGGAGGGTGCCTCCGGCCGAGCCGAGCTGCGGCACTGGGGAACTGAAAACAGCACCGGGACTCCCCTGAGCCCCGGTTTTCAGGTCCCCTTCTATGAAGTCCCCAGGATGGTCCTGCTGCAAACCAGGCCATGGGTGGGTTTTGTACAGCGTTTGTTTGAATCAAGTTTCCACCACTCCACCAGATAAAGAGGTTCTGGGCAATGGGAAAAGAAAACGGGGGGAAGATGATCCTTTTTTGCACACCAAGCTGGAAGTCTGAGCCACCCCCTGCCAAGGGCTGGGGTCGTCACAGCCCCTTGAGTGCTGGCTCTGGTGATGCTCCAGGGAAGATGCCTCCTCTGTCCATGGCCAAGAGCTGACGTGTTAGGCGTAGCCCGTCCTCAAGCCCCAGGGAGGGGGCTGCCACATTCGGGGCACCCCAGTGAGCTGATGCAGCAGGGCAGGGATGCTCACCCCATCCCTGGCGCAACACTAAACCCAGGCTGGGTTCAGGAGGGGGACGGGGCGGAGAGGAGAAGGGGCGCAGCGCCAGAAAAACATCATTCTGGGTTACATTTCGTCACCATGGCAACTTCTTGGAAACCGTACAGGATCCAAGCTCCTGAGCACCAAATAAGGGAAGCGGCTGTGGGAAGGATGCTGGCTCCCCGTGGGTGGACGGGCTCCCCAGGTGCTTTGGGATGGGGTGAGCATGGAGCCTGGTGGCATTTTTCCCCCCCTTGTCTTGGGGCGGATCACCCTGCTTGCTACCCTCCGTCCGCCCTCTCCATCCCATCACTTCCCGGCCCCGTGGCACCAGAAAAAGACTCAAATTCACTTTTGCAAAACCACCTTCCACGTGGGACCTGCTGCCGGACGGATGCTGCGCTGTGTTGGGCACTCACGAGCAACCTGCAAAGGCAGAAGCATCATCTTTCCTCTGTATTCCGAATCGTACCGATGCAGGTGGCTGGTCAAGGGAAGGAGAGGGGATGCTGGGGAGAAAATCAGCACCAAATCCCCCTCTGTGAAATGGCTTCTCCTGAAGTTGGCTGCTGTTCAGCTCGCTCTCCATGTGCCGGTGGAGAAAGCCTGATTTCTTTCTAAAGACAGCCGCCCGCTAATCCAGCAGCAGATCATGTCTGAGAGCCACTCAGGGAGGGACGGACACCTTTGTGATTTTAAAAAAAACCTGAAAACAATGGATATTTCTGCTTTTTCTCACTCGCACGTAGTTTTTCCTTGTCTGTGCTACAGCAGAGCTTGGCTGCAGCCAGGTGCTCCTGGGCATCAGGGCCATTTTCAGCCCCCCCCATCATTTTGCATCTTCCCCCTGCAAAATCACTGGGGTGGGAGCAACGCAGGCGAAGCTGGGAATATCCGGCTGCAGATTTTTGGACAGGAGTCGTTAGGTGCAACCTTTGCTTTGCAAGCAGGTTGCGGTCTTAGGGGAAAAAGGGCAGGTTTCTCTTGCAGCTTTTGCCATCTCCGGCAGAGCGGTGCAGGCAGCGGGAGAGACTGGGCTTGCTGCCTTTGCCTGCCTGCTGTCTCTGGGAAATCGAGACAGGATTTGGGGCTGAAATGTGGGATTTGAGGCACTGCCCTCTGTTGCAGGACGGGTTTGCACAGGGGTGCGGCAGGCTCGGGTAAGCAGAGCGTGCCCAGACATACTTAATGCAACTGGAGGCTGGTTTTGCCAATTTTGGTGCACGCTCCTTTTTGGAGCTGTTCATAGCGCTGAGCGGCAAAGAGTTAATTTCTGTGCTTGCTTATAGACCGCTTTTTGGCCCTCATATCTCTGTCTAATTAAATACATATCTACAAATAATTATATGGGGGTGTGTGTAAGGAATATATAAAAATATATATCCTGAGCTGGCGATTAGCTTTGGATCAATGAATGAGAGAGTGGTTGAGGTTGGAAGGGCCTTTGGAGATTGTCTGGTCTGCCCCCCTGCTCAAGCAGCATCCCCCTCGAGCAGGATGCCCATGAACTCTGGATTGTTTACCTCCAACACTGCATTCCTTTAGAGTGAAATTTCCAAGGGGATTTTTTTTAAGAATTGAGGTCATTTGCTGCTTGTTGTGGCTGTGCACGGAGCCAGGACCTGCTCCCTGGGAGATCCCCCGGCGGCCTGTGAATGCCGATTTGGAGGTGCAGGGCTAAAACCCACCGGCGGCTCTGCTGACATGGGAGGGGGGGATGGAGGGGATGCTCTTTGCAGCCCGTGTCCGCAGCCCACGTCCCCAGCCTGTGGCTGCCGGCTTGGGCACTCCTGGATTCCCCCTGCTCTGTGGAAAGGGAACAAGCAGCCGGGAAACTTCCCACAATCTGGAAGCTTTGGAGGGGGGTTAATTGTCATTGATTTATTGGTGGCTTTAAGGAAAATAATCTGCTAATGCAGAGGCTTAATATGACAACAGAAAAACATCTGCTAGCGAACAAAGCCAAACCCTAAATGAGTTGTGAAAACTGCTGCCTCTTCTAGGGCGGGCGCTGAACCTGGGCTGTCCTGGCTGCGGCCACCAAAATGGCATCATCATCTGATGTACTCCAGAGCCCCTCGTTAGCTAGAGAAGCATTTAAGATGATTGGTATTGTTTTAAAATAGCATAAAGCTCAGTGCAATGCTGTATTTCCTTTTTAAAAGGAGCGGCCTGTTAGGTAACCAAAGCACCCGGGAGGAGTACAGCGCCGGTTGGGTTTTATTCTTTTTATCAGTGGCCCGTAGCAAACCAGCTGTGACAAACAAACAATGCAGCTGCTGGTGGCAGGGAATTAATTTTCTCCTCCATCCCCTGTCCTTTAGCTTGATTTCTCTTTTTTTTTTTTTTTTTTTTTTTTGAG
>NW_008796063.1:9153858-9167677 GCF_000699145.1 Aptenodytes forsteri
TGCTCTTCGCGCCCCGTGTCCGCAGCCCACGTCCCCAGCCTGTGGCTGCCGGCTTGGGCACTCCTGGATTCCCCCTGCTCTGTGGAAAGGGAACAAGCAGCCGGGAAACTTCCCACAATCTGGAAGCTTTGGAGGGGGGTTAATTGTCATTGATTTATTGGTGGCTTTAAGGAAAATAATCTGCTAATGCAGAGGCTTAATATGACAACAGAAAAACATCTGCTAGCGAACAAAGCCAAACCCTAAATGAGTTGTGAAAACTGCTGCCTCTTCTAGGGCGGGCGCTGAACCTGGGCTGTCCTGGCTGCGGCCACCAAAATGGCATCATCATCTGATGTACTCCAGAGCCCCTCGTTAGCTAGAGAAGCATTTAAGATGATTGGTATTGTTTTAAAATAGCATAAAGCTCAGTGCAATGCTGTATTTCGTTTTTAAAAGGAGCGGCCTGTTAGGTAACCAAAGCACCCGGGAGGAGTACAGCGCCGGTTGGGTTTTATTCTTTTTATCAGTGGCCCGTAGCAAACCAGCTGTGACAAACAAACAATGCAGCTGCTGGTGGCAGGGAATTAATTTTCTCCTCCATCCCCTGTCCTTTTGCTTTGTTTTTCTTTTTTTTTTTTTTTTTTTTTTTTTTACGTTGGTTATAACACTGAGAAAATTCAGTCCTGGCAAATGGGACCTGGGAGAGAAGCCTGGTGTTGGTCTGTATTTGTGAAAGGCAGCGGCTGCCCGTGAGCCAGCCTGCAGAGGGGCTGGGGATGCGCAGAAGGACTGGGGACGTGGAGAAGGATCGGGGACACGCAGAGGGAAATGGGGGATGCTGTGTTTGTTTGCATCAATTACAGAGGATGCACTGTCACCCCAAACTGGGTTTTGGGGGAGGTGAGGGGAGCATTTCCAGGTTCCCTGTGAGTCAGGACCCAACAGACCCGTTTCTCTGCTGGGTCTGCAGCGTTGCACGTGAATTCGGGTGCATAGCCCCACGCATGCACCGGGTGGCTTTTGGGAAGAGCTGCTGTGCTAGAGCGTAAGCGGAGCCTCACAGCACCCTGAACGCCGGGGAAGGGCCGGGGCTTTGCTCCGCTCAGGACTGGGCTGCGCGAGCACGAGATGAGCTTTTCCCAAGGAGTTACGTGTCGGTGGCTGCAGCGTCCTGCGCGCCATGCAGGGAGGGGCAGTTCCTATCCGAAAACAAAGCCAGTGAGCCCCTCTGCTGCCGCAGCGCCCGGACAAAGGTCTCCTTCATTTGTCGGCTCGCCTTTGCTCTGGATCTTTTCCCAGCTGGATGTGTGGGGAGGTGCGGCAGGTTTCGGGAGCCCTCCCCGGGGAGGGATGGTGAGGGATGTTTCCTCTCTCGCTGTGGGAGGGGCGATGGTCCCTTTGGCCGAGGAAGTCCTGACCCATCCCCGCCGCCGCGCTGCCCTGGGGCAGGGTTTCCACCTGCGAGCTTGTCCCCTTGGGAAGGAACGTGGTAGTGGCACATGGCTGAGCAGCCCCGTCCCCGTCACATCACGGCACGCGTTGTGGGCAGCACCCAAGCCGTGTGGGACCCACACCTCCGGGGACAGCCTGATGGGGACCCTGGGTGCGGTGCTGTGGGACAGACCCCTCTAACCCCGCTGTCTCCCCCATTCTCTTTAGGAACCTGGTCCTGCTAAGATGGCCGTGACCAGCAGCAACATCCCCAGCGCGGAGAAGGTCCCTGCCACCAAGTCCACGCTTTGGCAGGAAGAAATGAGGGGCAAAGACCAAGTGGATGGGGGCAGTAGCATCAGCCCGGTGCAGAGCCCGGTGCAAGGCCAGGCCGGGGCTGCCAGCTCCCTGAAGGATCCCGTGCTGGACAGCAAGGAAGGTGAGGAATGGGGGTGCCAGCACTGGTGTGACGCTGCGGTGACCCGGTTCGGGCAGCTGAGCTGGCAAATAAAACACCGTACAGGAAAAAGTGCAGGTTCGGTTCCCGGAGCGGAGCCGGTGCAGAGCCCGGTGCAAGGCCAGGCCGGGGCTGCCAGCTCCCTGAAGGATCCCGTGCTGGACAGCAAGGAAGGTGAGGAATGGGGGTGCCAGCACTGGTGTGACGCTGCGGTGACCCGGTTCGGGCAGCTGAGCTGGCAAATAAAACACCGTACAGGAAAAAGTTTTCCGCAGGTTCGGCGGTTCCAGCATCCCAGTGAGGAGGGGGGCCAGCCTCTGTCCCTGCTGTGTCGTGCGGGGACCTGAGTGAGACCTTACGGGCTGGAGTTCAGGAAGGAAAAAATGTGCATCGCATCAGGGAAGACCACACAAGCGTGGGGCCCAATCCTGCCCTGGCCGGGAGACAGGGCTGCCTGGCCTCACAGGCGGTGTTGCCCTTGTGCAGGGGGAAAAACGAGGGGGAAAATGCCTTTTCTAGCCCCTCCGCATCCCCACCCTGGGGCACTCGGAGGACGGAGGGCCACGCTGTGCTCAACCTGGCTGTTGGGGCTGCCAAGCCCTGAGCACTGCTTCCTCCTCCAGCCCCTGTGTCAGGGCCCTGTTTACATTTGGTCTCCCCGATGAGTCCCTGGAAGGCGCCGGGGCCACGGCATTGTTCTCCCTGGAACAATAGGGGCTGGGGACTCTTCCTGCCAGGGCCGTGGACAGGTCCCACACGCTGCGGCCATTTCCTTTATCTGCCCGCTCGGATGGGGGATGCTTTCCGCCTGCTCCCCGCTGCCAGGAGCGAGGTGTCCATCGCCTTGCACCTGCAGAGCTGTGGTCGATGCCGGGCGGGGAAGGACAGGGATGGAAATGGGTGCGGAGTGGTCACCGCGGCCGTCCATTTCTTGGTTTGAAGGTTTAGGTTTTTCAACTGGGCAAGCCTGACCCAAGGGTTGGACCAGCTCCCTGCAGACTGTCCCACCATCTCCATGGGCATGACGGATTGTCAGGGTGGAAAAGCCAAGGGTGCAAGAGGTGGCACAGCACGTGGCTGGGGCCCAGGTGTCTCTGCTCTCGTTTCCTGCTCCCATCCTGGGTGGAATCAGGGCATTTTTTGTTAAAAACAGAACTTAGACTTGAAAGCAAGCGTGGTGACTTTTCTGTCCCTTAGACGAGAGCTCCATGAACGGAGACCGGATAGACTGTGGGCGGAAGACGCGTGTCGAGAGCGGGTACTTTTCCTTGGAGAAGACCAAGCAAGACTCGAAGCTGGAAGAGCAGCAGCTGCCACCCCCGCCGAGCCCACCCAGCCCCAGCATCCCGAACAACAGGTACAGTTATCCCAAATCGCCCTCGCAGGAGCATGCCCAGCCCTTTCCTTCCCCAGGTACCCGATCAGGCGACCGAATGATTCACAGCTTCTCTCTGAACTCCTTGGACTCGAAGAGCAGTTGCCCCATGCACAAGGACTCCAGCAGCAGAGATGTAGGAAGGGGAGCTGAAAAATCGGGGCGTCCCCTTTCTTTTAAAGCCAGCCGGCAGTACACCACCCTGGCCGACGTTCCCAAGGCCATTAGGATCAGTAATCGTGAGGCCTTCCAGGTGGAGAGGAAGCGGCTAGAGCGGAGAACCCGGGCCCGTAGCCCTGGGAGAGAAGAAGTGGCCCGGCTCTTTGGCAATGAGAGAAGGTAAGGGATGAGTGGCTAATCTCCTCCTTGCATGCTTGCAACGGCAGCGAGGCTGCGTCCCCGCCGCAGCCCTGGACGGAGCAGGCGGTATTTGCCGGGTGAAGCCCCTTTGTATTGCAGTGCTCTTGGGTTTAAGGATGCCCACCCACACCGACCAGGCGGTGGGATGTCCTTAGTAGTGCCAGCGGGCAGGTGTCACCCCGCCTGGCTGCTCTGGGGACAGCTGACTGAGGTGGGTGATGTTCAGTGGCCGTATTTGCAAGCAAGGCCACCCTCCCCATCCCCTCCCTGGTACGGCACACGCTGGCAGCTGGCACCATTAATTAGGTTAGCTCTCTAAATGGTGTTAGTGCTGGGTGCGTTACGCAACTGCCTAATGAGCTGAGAGAGGTTTCAAAATGTCACGGCATTAATCTGGGAGAGGAGGCGGGTGCAGTGCCGAGGCAGGGTGCAGCGGTCTGCAAAACAGCTTAGTGCGGAGGAGGACAGGGAGGGCGTCCGCACACACGCCTGCACCGTGCACCAGCGTGCTTGGTGCTCTCTGGGCGAGGCGAAGGATGGGCTCGACTTGCCCTGGGAGAGACGCATTTGTGCGGTGAGGGCAGCAGAGCAAACCGGGAGACAGGCCCCGGGCGAGAGGGCCGCCTGCCAGTCTGATTTTCTTGCCTTGGTTTTCCTCCGGGCATGTTCTCTCTCGCACGGTTTCAGCAGGCGCTTCTCCTGTGTTTTTTCCCAGCCCCTAAAGGACTGTTTTCCAGCCTGGCTTCCTCATGCCAAGAGCTGGGAGCGGGTCTGGGGAGGGCGGCACAGCTTTGTGCCGGTGCCACCGGTTGGCAGGAGGATACCAAACCCAGCCCAGCCTCAGCAGCGTGCACAGCGAGTGCTAGGCTGGGGATAAAGGAGAAGAGCGTGGATTTGGTTTTCTCTGCCCCAGGAATTGGGTGGGAGGAGAGGGATGCCACGCAGGTCCCCTGACCACCCTGGCTGGGGACAAGGCTGAGGAAAGGCTGGGGACTGCTGGTTTGCAGGCTGAACCGGTGCAGCGTGCTGGCCCAGGTGTGGGTGAGATCGTGTCCCCGCTGGGTTTGCTTGCACAGGACGCTCTGGCCAGCGCCTGCCCCAGTGTGAGAGGATGGCGTGTTCCTCCGGTGCCGACAGTCCCTTGCTCCAGCCCCGGGGGTATCGTGCAGCACTGCGATCCAGCACCGAGCTAGGATGTGCCAGCCGAGGATGGGGAGGAGCAGATTTACAGGCAGATAATGGGGCCCGGGAGAGGATACTGCTGCCAGAGACTGTCCTTTTTTAATGTCAGCCCCACTCATTGCCTGCTGACGGGTGCCTTTTCCCAGGGCAAGTCTGTTTTTCCCAGCCCAGCTGGGCTCCTGGAGCTGTTAACAGGTTTTTATTGCTTTATCAGTATTGGCAAAAATTCCCCTATGTCAGCTCAGGGCCTTTATCAGAACAGGACGGGTGTAGGGAGAGGAGCGGGCGCTGCACCAGGCACAGAGGTCTTGCTGCCCGTGGGGCTGAGCCCAGTCCAGCGTTTGGGAGGGGGGTGATGGCAGAGAGCAGGGCAAGGGGTCCCTACCTGCCAGAGGGTTTGGCCGGGGATCGCAGCTGGAGGGAGCGTGCCGTGAGCAGGGACGGCTCAGCGGGCGGCGTTTAGGGACGGGCACGTTCGCTTTCTCCGCTGGTAACCTCGGAATTGCCCTGTGCAGGTGGCTTGGGTGGAGAGGCCGTGTGTCCCGGAGCTTGGGTGGACTCGGCAGGGCATGGAGAGGCAGTCCAGCGTTGCACCAGAGAATTAACATTCGCCAGCACCCTGCTCGGCTTGGCTTGGCTGCTTTTTAAATTTGAGTTCACTTAGTCCATGTATCCCTCTCATTTTTCTCCTCCGAGCTCAGGCTGTGCTGTTTGAGGTTGAGCAAATACAATAACTCACTTCCATGCTGTGGGGTCAGGTTTTTCCCCCGGGCTTAACACCATTTCTAATAATCCTTCTCAGTAACCCACTAACACCTCCGGGAACGCTTGCCTGAAATCACTTGCCTACATGCCAACCCCATAGGTGCCAGCCGAGCATCGTTCAGTTTGGCCTTTCATCTCTCAGTGCGGCCAGACGAACTTGCTCTGATTCTGTTGGTGTTTTCGGCTCTGCCTCCCGTTTTCCATTTATCCACCGTAAATCAGTGTGTGTCAGAGCTATGATGGAAAAGAATTATTTTAGGTACCCAGTGCTGCATCCTGAGTAACACACCTGTTGGCTTAGCTCCAGATAAAGCTGTTTTTCAGGCTTCTTGTCCTGTTTCCTTATAGGAAGAAATATTACATGACTTAATGTCCAGGACCGTGCTGGAAATTTTCCATGTTGACCATTTATACCTGACGCTGACTCCACGCCCCATGCAGACGTCTGAGCTCACAGCCACTCAGAAACATGAATCAGAAAACAGGAGATAATCTCCATGATTTTGGCGCATGTGGCAGAGCAGCAGAGTGCGAGTTCCCTCTGCTGGCACGCGGCAGGACGGGGCTGCCGGCACCGCGCTGCCGGCACTGTGCAGGGAGGCCCGACCGGGCCAGGGGAGAGGGTCTGTGTCCAGAGAGGTCGAGCCGTGCCTCTGGTCTCCCCTCTCAGACCCATCCCTAGGGCAAAAGGGCAGGGGCAGCTCTTTGGAAAGCCCATGGATAAATCTTGAAGCCTATTTTGCACACAAAATCACAGCTGAGAGGGCTGGAGGGACAACCTTGGATGCTGGTCCCCATATCCCAGCGGAGCTCTGCAGCTGCGGGGATAAATCCTGGCACATCTCAGGAAGGTGTCAGCAGCTTTGGGAAGGGGACCACCATCGGGTGGGGAGTCCTTGGGGTGCAGAGACCCGGAGCCCCTTCCTCCGGGTGTGTGGCTGCAGGCTAACCCACCTTCTGCAGGTCCCCGGGGAGCACTGGGATTTCTGGTTGGCAAACTTGGCTTTTCTTGCACACTTCCAGGGATGCAGCCTCTAAAACCATGGCTTTCCCGGTTGACCCCACGTTCTGCTCACGCTGGCAAGAGTCCGCTGTGGTGTCTGCTGGATCTGCTGTAGGAGCGTGGTCAGGGGGCTGAGGCGTATTTCTAGCCTTGATAAATAGCTGAGCTGCCTGAAATCACTTAAAAGACTTTTCTTTCTCAAATTCCTTCTTTGGAGCTTCTTGAGATGTAAGGCTCTGCTCTGAATGCTACTTCTACCTGTAGAGAGGAGCGCCTGCTCTCCCAAGTATAGTTGTTTTTTTCTTGTAAAACTATCCTCTTCATTTTTGTGGACCTTTTGGGGAAATTACTCTTCCTTTTCCTGACATTCACTGTCTTTCTTGCTGCTAAATAATGATGAATCCAATAAAAAGAAGCCCTTTCTTCCAATCAAAGAAAATCACTTTAATGATAGCTCGTGCTGGCTTTATTGCTTTCCTTCCCACCGCACACACCCCTCCACCTAAACAGCCGAGATCTGCAGCTCAGGTTTAGTGGCCTGGAAAAGACTAACAGCCTGCATGGCTGAGGAACTCCTTGGGACGAGCTTTGTAGTTGAGAAAGCACTAAATGGCACCGCAGCTTTTAAAACGCTTCTTCGTACCCGTCCACAGCCTTGTTTTGTCAACACAGAGCTGCTGTTCAGAGGGAGCGGCTCTGTCCTCGGCGTGGTGGGGAGGAGAGGAGAGCCCTTCCCCTCCCCGTCCCCCCAGGATCTCTAGCAGTAACCTCTCTGAAATGTTGAGCTAATGGGAAAAAAATGATTCTTTCCTGTAATCTGGATGATATTAACCCTTGGGGCTGTGATTTGGTTGCAGTGATTTATTTTTCTCCTTCCTTTTTCAATGACGAATTACTGGAATGACTTTGATTTTGTTTTGTATGTAGATGCAGATATATAATTTCCTCTTCTGTTCATTCATTTTCCAGCCTTGTTTTCTTCCAGGTCTTGTTGCTCTCCACCTTCTCCTGCTGTGTTGCTGTGTGACGTGTCCGCCTTTACTTCGCCTGCTTCGCTACCATCTCATCTCAATCTCAAGCCGTAGAACAACCTGGTGGTGCAGCCCCTTTCATGAGAAATCAACCTGCTTTTGATTTTGTTTTATGTTTTTTGGTTGGGTTTTTTTTCCTCCCGATTTGTTTTTCTTCAGGCCTTCACATGTTAGGGCACAGACAATGTTAATTCATGGACCTCTTACTCCCTCCTAGACTGAGACTCAGAGAAGGCTGGGCCCGCGTAAAAAGGGTTAAAAAATTGTGACTCCAAACCAGTTCCCTGTCTGTCAGTGAATGGAGGACGTGGATTTATGCTCCGCAGGCTGGCTTATGTGAACGGACATCTCGTGAGCAGAACATCCCAGGGGGATTGGGAGCTCTGCGCGAGCCCGGGATCGGCCCGCTCCCGGTCTGCAAACTGGGAGGCAGCAGGGGCTGAACAGATGTCCCGTAAAAACATCAGAGACGTTTGAATTTACAAAGCAAAGTCTTCCCCACCGATTTTGTCCCTTCCTCTTTGGTTGTGGGCTTCAGCACCCGGTCCTGGCAGCCTGGCTCTGAGCAGCAGCGGGGGGCCCCCAGCCCGCCGGGGGATGTGATGTGCTCAGACTGTTCGTCTCATTTATGGAATTTGGTGCAAATGTTGGTTGAAAACTGAATATCTCACGTTTCTTGAGTCCTTAACCTGCTGTTCCTTTTTGTGGGAAGTGTTAAAAATGGTTTTTTGGATAACCTGTTTCCCCTCATGTGGTTGCCATTGTGATTTTCATGCACATTAGAGGTTCACACGGAGCAAGCAGCCCCGAGTTCAGGTGCGGCACGCGTGGGTCCAAATTTTGTGTCAAGAACCCACCCGGATTGAGTTTTTTGGGGAGGTTCGAAATTGAGCTTTAAACCTCGGAGCTCAGCTGGCGTTGTGTGTTGGTGGTGGGTTATTGCTTCACGTTCCCAGGTTGTGATTAAAGACCTGAGGTTGATACTTGCCTGAACCCCCGGGCATGCAAACTTAGACATCAGCAGGTCCTTTGAAAATTCCAGTATTTCCTCTCCTGTGGGTCAGCGAGCAGCTTTTCATGCTGAAACGGCGCTTTTAATTCCACCTGCAAAGGCCTGTTGTTTGCTTGTTTTTAGGAGCATCCCATTTGGGTTTGGTCCGGGGTTGGCTCCTGTTCCATCCACATTTCTTCATAGTTCTCCTCCGTCCTCGGAGACACGTGTGCCACGGTGTGATGGGCCACCGGGGCGGTCTCTGAGAGCCCAAGTTGTGCTCCCTGCTGTCCATACCGGATTTGCAGACCAGGTCGGGAGGAGGGTAGAGCCCCGGGGTTTCGCAGGGGATGCCCTGCTGTGCCTGCACAGGGTGCTCCTCATCTCCTCATGCCTCTTCAGCTGGCGCACCCTGCGAGCCAGACCCGTTGTCTGGAGGCACCTACGGGCACTCCGCACTCAGTGCAGTCCTGTGGACGTTACCCGTGTGGGGCTGAGTTTTTACAGGGTATCTATTGCAGTGAACACGCGGGGTGACCCGTAGGTACCCGTTACCTCTGCGCCCCGGCTTGGTCTGATGTGTCTCTGCTCTGTGGCCTGGGGGGCCGTCGATAGCTGCAGTGCTAGAGAGTAAAGACAAAGTTTAAGCCAAAGCTGCTCAATAATCACTGCTTCTCAAAGGGCTGTAAAATTCACAAGTAAAAAGTTACTGCTTGTTTTGTGAGGGTTTTCTAGATATTTAAGAAGATACTATTTGTGGAGCTGAGTAGCGTGAGGTTTTTTCCCATTTTGGCTGCAGGTAAAATGGTGCATGTCAGATCGGGGTGTTTTGCCCTGGACTTGTGCACGCTAGAGCTTGCAGAGAAACAGGGACCAAAAGCCAGGTGTGCATGAACACTGGGTCGAGCAATTCTGCAGCCTTACATTTGTGGGATTGTACAGCTCAGCACAGTTGCTGTTCTTGTGTTTAAACCGGCTTTGGTTTCCCCTTTCTCTCTGTTTTCCAGGCGATCCCAGGTAATTGAAAAATTTGAGGCATTAGATATTGAGAACGCGGAGCACATGGAAACGAACGTGTCGGCCGGTGCTGCCCTTTCCAGTGAGACGCGGCAGGGCAGGAGCGAGAAGAGGGTTTTCCCACGGAAACGGGTAAGCTGCTCAGCTGAGGTCTCATGGTGGGGTTTGGAGGATGGCACCTGGGATCCGGCAGCCCAGGAGAGAGGGTTTAGCTATAGGGTTTAGCTATAGGGTTTGTCCCTGGGCGGAGCAGGGGATCTGGAATCGCAGGCAGGCTCATGCAGGAGCCAAAACGCTGTGTGTGCTCAGTCCGTGCAGGTTTGCTGCTTGCTGCTCTGCTCCCTTGGCCCAGCTGCAGATCAAAGTGGAAAATCAGGCTGTCTTCTCCTTCCTCCAAAATAGAAAGAGGGAAACTTCAGATCTGGCATGGCAGGACACATCAGGATGGGGTGAAGTAACAAAAGAAGGCAGTCTTGAGAGTCCCAGATGCACTTAGATATATTGGGAACAAATTAATGCCTGAGAGGACAAAAAAAATGTATTGCCAATGAAATGACACTTGTTCTGAGCCTGAGATGCCCCTTAAATACGCGGATTTTTATGCCGTGAGCCAAGAGAGTGGGACTCGCTGTCCTAGTTCCTGCGCTGATCTGGGCTAACACTGTTTACACAGGACTTTACTTGCGAAAGTGCAGCTGTGGGCTCCATCCTGGATGTGTCTGCGTCTCCTCTGTCCCCGCATCGCCGGGCAAAGTCGCTGGACAGAAGGTCCACGGAGTCCTCTATGACGGTGAGCCACCGGGGCCGTGTCCTCTGCCTTGGGGGAGGACGGGAGAGGCCCTTCCCAGGCAGGTCCGGTGAAAACTTTATTGTGCTGCTTTCCCTATAGCCAGCACGTAGGACATAGGATACGCCCAGATTTTGGAGCAGGTTTCGGTGACTTGGCTTCACACTTCACACTTGGTGTGTTAAGGAGAGCTAACGCGTGTCCTGGCTTTCTAATGATGCTTCCTTGATGTTTATGCAGTTGCAAGTGGGTGTCAGTGGGACGAAGGCTGCGAGGAAGGGCTGAACCTGCCCTCCTGAGCTCTCCTCTCTTTGCGTATTTCAAATGCTCACCAGACCTGGAGGCAAACAGTACAGAACAAACACAGAGTGCCTTCTCTCACTCACCACCCTTCTGCAGGAACAAAATAAATACACTTGCTAATCTCTCAAAAAGATTACACAGCCATTGTAAATATGAGCTGCATTTTTTGTGGATGGACAGCTTCTGTTCAAGGACTTCTCAGAAAAATGCAGTAGCTTAACATTTCTGTGGTAGCTTTTCATGTAGACTTGTACAGCCACAACAGTGATTTTTAAATTCTTGGTAGTAATAAAAAGGTGCAAGAAGTACACGTTAAGTGGCAATGCACATCGTCTAGTGAAGGCAAGAAAATCATGCGGTCAGTGGGAAGAAAACCTTTTCCTTGCATTAAATACGCCTTTATTGTGCCACTCCTGCTATAAAAGTAGCAACATAAGAAAAACTTGCACGCCTGCTGGCTTGCAACCACGATTGCAAGACTCCCCCCTGCCCGTCGGGTTCGCTGTGTCAGGTCAGATCAGTTATCCGTCAGGATAAAAGCCGAGGGAGAGTTCATCCCTTGTTAGGCTCGGTGGGTTACAGCAGAGCTGTGTGGGTATCTCTTCCATCAGGTGCTTCATCTGTTTTTGGTTTCTAATGTCTACACCCTTCGGTGGCAGCTGGTCCCAAACTTTTCATGCTTCAGCAGCTTTGCAGCTTCGGGCAAAGCCTGTGCTCTCCTGCCTGCCCGAGCACTCGGGGGAAAGCAAAGGGGTTTCTGCGGAAGAGCGGGACCTGCAGGAGAAACCTTCCTGCTCCGGGTGCTTCTGTAGTGTCTCGCTGCAGCCCAGCCTGAAACCTGCATATACTGCTTAGCCGCATCTTTCCTCTCTGGCTGCTTCTACACCTTTGCTTAAACTTTAAGGAAACTAAGAAGTGTAGTAAAATAGTATGAATGCTGCTAAGGAGGGGTTTAACTGCTTTTGCAGAAGATTCTTGCCCTGTGCTTCTTCCCAGTTGATAAATAACAAGCCCATGAGCTACTGTAACACTTGCACTGCTTCTGTTTTCCTTCTCTGCAAAGTGCATGGTTGGGAGCCGGTTATTTTTGATCCAAAATGTAGATCCTTTGCTTGACGCTCTCCTATTGTAAAAGAAAGAGCTTAAACAGGACCCAGACCCGGGGGCCATGATCCCACCTGCACTTTGACAGAGGAGGAGCAGGCAGGTGGTGGTGTCGCTCTCTCAGGGTAAGTTAGGGCTGAGATTAGAATGCCCAGCTCTCATAGCCTACTTCAGAGATGGATGTAGTCACTGCAAATGCAGTTTTCTCTATAGTTTGTTCGTGGCTTATCACTGCCTCGTCAGCAGGTCCTGGTGGGGCTCGGCAGCTTTATTGCCTGCAGCCACATCGCAGCCAGGGCTGCTCAGGCTGGCGTCTGTCCGCTCCCTCTTCCGACTCTCTAAGGCTTCGGGAATGGCAAGGTGGCATTTACTTTCCCATGTGTTTTTGTGGGGCTGGGTTCCCGCCACCGTAGGAGCACTCAAATGTGGGATGTGCCACCCCACAGCATGGGTTTGATTGAATAGGCTTCCAGACCCCAGTTTTCCGTTGCTCCCCTTGCTATAGCTCATTTCAGGTGCTACAGCTGCATTTCACACGCTGCTGTCCTTTCCTCCTCCACTCTGCAGCACGTGGAGCAGCTGGAGGAGCTCAGCCTCGAGGGAGAGAAAGCATTTCCACCGCATCCTTCCCTGCGCGCGGGCAGGGCTGGGAGGAGGGGCTGGCGGGAGTTATCCCACGCTGTCTTGGTTGCTTTTCTCAGAGCTTCGACATCCCGGTGCACCTGCTTTGGAGGAAAGAGCAGCTGTCGTTTGGGTGGTGCAATGCTCGGATTCCCTGTATTTCCAGCCTTGGGCACTCAGCCTTGTTTAGAACCCTGCAGCTTTGCATGAATAGCACATAGTTTTTCCTTCGTAGCATATAATATAGGGACAAAACTGCCTGCAGTCTTGCTAATTCCTTGCTTCTCCTTCCTCTGTAATGCTGGTGTAACAGTAGGAAATTGCAAGAGAAGTGCTAGGAAGGAGGCAGCCTGAATAAACCATACAGCGCGTCTCTGTTCCTCCTGGGAGCAAACGTTTAGCTCCACGCAGTATAATGATCCAATTTAACCGTCTCTTCTATTGCTGCGCTGTGCTTTTTCAAGCTGCTGCTGTTGTCTGCTGGGCGCGGATGCTTCCACCCTCCCCTCTGATCGCCTCTCTCCTTTCTTGCAGCCCGACCTGCTGAACTTCAAGAAGGGCTGGTTGACAAAGCAGTACGAGGACGGGCAGGTGAGTCCGGGGGAAGCTCTGCCCGTCACGTCAGTCTTCGGTGCCACGGTCGGTCCCGGTTTCTGGCAGCTGACGCTCACTCCGACGTCCCGGCTGTGCATAGGGCTGCTCTCGGCACTGACGAAGCCCCGATGTCCTTGCAGGGTAGATCAGTATTGGGCCGTGCTCCAGATGGGAGAAACCAGATGTAGGCGCTTGGGCAGAGCAGCGACAGGGAATTGGTACAACTCTGGAGCCAGGCAGCAGCGGTTCTGTGCGAGCCCTGTGCAAATGGTGTTTGTCTTGGAGGGGGAACAGCTGGTGCTCTGTCCTGGGGAGGTTTCAAAGCCCCACAGCTGAATATCGTGTCGTGGGTTTCTAGGGAGCCAGGGCAGCTTGGATAGCAGCACTGGTTTCGTGTTCCCGTTCTCTATTAGCCTCATCTCCCTTGCGACCCAGCAACCTCTTTGGCGGCAGTAATGAGGCTCAGATAAGGTCTCCTGAGCACCAGGGGGATGGCAAGGCCAAGAAAGAAAGAAATGCCTCTGAGCTGGCACTGAGGGAAGCAGCCACTGCCGCTTTCCTCCTGTCCATTCCCGGAGGGATGCGGGATGTGCTGCTCTATCGGAGCCTTAGAGACAGGCACTGATGCCGAGGCGGCATGGGTGCCCTGGCTGTTTGCAAACCGCCCCTTCCCTGGATTTCCTTCCCTCCCGCTCAGCCTGTCGAGGGAAAACGAGGGCGACTTGCCCGCGGCTGTGAGCGCCGTGGCCCGGGCTCCGCTGCAGGTACCCACTGGTGCGTTGGGCCCTGGGGCCGAGGGCACGTCTGTAGGCAGTC
>NW_008796063.1:9167727-9178406 GCF_000699145.1 Aptenodytes forsteri
GCACTGAGGGAAGCCGGCCGCTGCGCTTTCCTCCTGTCCATTCCCGGAGGGATGCGGGATGTGCTGCTCTATCGGAGCCTTAGAGACAGGCACTGATGCCGAGGCGGCATGGGTGCCCTGGCTGTTTGCAAACCGCCCCTTCCCTGGATTTCCTTCCCTCCCGCTCAGCCTGTCGAGGGAAAACGAGGGCGACTTGCCCGCGGCTGTGAGCGCCGTGGCCCGGGCTCCGCTGCAGGTACCCACTGGTGCGTTGGGCCCTGGGGCCGAGGGCACGTCTGTAGGCAGTCAGAGGGGGAATCAGCTGCTGGAGCGAGTGCTTTATTAACTGAAAGCTGCCTTGGGTAAGCCTGTGCCTCGCTGGGAGCGTGCAGAAGGCGTATTTGTATAGAGCAAGGAATAGGCTCCAACTCAATTTCTAGGTACTGCAGATAAAACATGACTGTTTTACTGCCCTTTTTTTTAAAAAAAAAAAGGTCCCTCCAAGGCTTTAAGTGCAGCCACTAAAAGCATCGTCTGGCCAGTGGAGCTAATGGGAAGGCTCCGACTGCCCCCGTGGCTCTCGCAGTGTTTCACCGTCACATGCAGGGTTGGTGCGCTGAGGGTCCGGCGTTCTGCCGGTGCAGCAGCGCTGGGGAAATCGGGGTCCTGGCAGTACAAACCATCATGGTGTCCCTTGCACTGCTGCCTGTTCAGGTCTCCCCTTCCCACCAGGAGGGCCTCTCAGGGAAGCCGGGTGCGGAGCTGGGAGAGGAGAGGCTGCGAACTACCTCCCTGCCGGGTGACCTGTGACGAGCTGCCCGGGCTCCGCCGGCGGGGAAGGAGCAGGATTGTAACTGCCCTGTCTTGGTTGTTTCCTAGTGGAAGAAGCACTGGTTTGTGCTGACCGACCAGAGCCTGAGATACTACCGGGATTCGGTGGCGGAGGAGGTAAGTGTCTTCCCCGTCGGCATTCAACCCATCTCTCTGCACTCAGGGGAGCCCCAGGTGCTCCCAAACTGACCCCGGGCAGATTGTCTTCCCAGATGCCGAGGTCCTGCAGCATCGCTCTTCAGGGCTTTGTGCTTCTTGAGGACCTGCTGCGTGCCTCCCTGCGAGCCCAGCGCCCTTTGGGGTTGCAAAGCATTAACGGCTTATTTTACCTCTTCCCTCTCCAGGCAGCTGATCTGGATGGAGAAATCGATTTATCTACGTGCTACGATGTTACTGAGTACCCAGTTCAGCGAAACTACGGCTTCCAGATCCACGTAAGGAAAACATGGGGAGGAGGAAGAGTTCGGCTGCAGGACAGCCGACGGGGCTGCTCATGCTATGCCGCTGCTTGGGGATGCTCGTCTGTGGCAAGGGAAGCGTCTCACCAAACACCTAAGAGAGGCCACCCGGCATCCCCCACAGTGCTCCAGAGAGCTGTGGCCTTGGGTTTGAGAGCCAGTTTTTTGGTTCACAAAAAATGGAGGGGGGAAAGGGAAGGTTTTGTCTCAGCCTTAGGGTCTCAGTTACGGCAAAATTAGCCTGATTGCTGAGAAACGCTAATTCCCACCGTGAGCGTGCTGGGGGATGGAGGGGCTGGGTGCGACCTCCGCGCGGCCGGCTAGCAGCGCCCCAGCGCTGGGTGCTTGGGACTGGGTGCAGGGTGGTACTGGGGGGAGGGTGGGAAGGTGCTGGTGGGTGCGATCAGCTGCTCTGAGCCGGTCCTCCTCTCTTCCTAGACGAAGGAAGGGGAGTTCACCCTCTCTGCCATGACGTCGGGCATTCGCCGCAACTGGATCCAGACCATCATGAAGCATGTTCGCCCCACCACTGCTCCCGATGTGACAAGGTAAAGGGGGGAGTTTAGCAGCCCCTGCAATTGTCTGGTTTGCTGTGCAGGAGTAACTCTTCCCTTATCCCCTTTCTTTCCTTTCTGAGCCTGTCCATTCCTGGAAGCTGCGGCTCTTTCTCCCATCCCTCTCTCTGGGCTTAATTTGGATACGCTTTGTGGGGATGCTGATATGCCGAGCTACTCTTACGCGTGCAGATTTCAAAGAGGGTTGAAAATGTGGCTTTAATTTGTGCATAGGAATATGAAATACTATCCTATATCAAGGCTCCTCTGGATTCCCACCAGGTATTGTGAAACCACTTGGATTCAGTTGTGCTGGGTTCCCCCTTTCCTCTGGCTACTGTTCAGCACGAGCTGCCCATCCCCTCCGCGGGTCACGGCAGCACGAGCCCAGGGTTCAACTTAGAAGCTGTTTGGCTCTGATACATTTTAAACTCCAGCCAGCAAATCATCTTCCCTCCTCTTTTGATCTTCCAGATAGCTGCCGCAGCTCATTCCCCTTACGCGTTAGTAATGCTCGCGTCTCCTCCTGCCGTCAGTGCCAGAGGAAGGGACCCCCCGCTTCACAGAGTACCTTCTGTGAGCGCTTGCGGCTGCGGGTAAAAGGTGTTTGACCTCCTCACAGCTAACCGCGCCAGCCACACTCGTACGGGCCACCTCTTACAGGCTTCGTGGACACGGCCACACCATTAACTTCGTCTCCTGTCCTTACCGTAGCTGCAACGAGCAGGTTTTTGCCAGGTTTGTCCCCGCATTGACGGAATGGCTCTTCTCACCCGGTGCTGTTGACCTGGAGATGCTCCGGCCTCTCCTTCCCCATCCCGCTTGGCACTCGGCCACCGTTTCCCAGCCCTGCCCGAGCTCTGGTGGATCTCGCGGGGGTCTCGGGGAAGCCGCCTCTCTCCTCACTCCTGTGTATGTTTGATTTCCATGCAATCCCAGGAAAAACTTCTCTTTGAAACTATCCGTGCTGAAGCCCAGGTTGGAAAACTGTGTTCTCTCCTGTATTAACGTTTTGTGGTTTGTATATCTCGTGATTCACTGCATGCTCCTCCTTTTCTGCACCTCAGATGGGAAGTCCTGCAGTTTCCATTTATTTTCTTTCTTTTCTTTTTTTTCCCCCCTTTTTTTTTTTTCTTTAAATAAAAGCCAGAGAGAAGGGAAGAAGCAACCTGGTCTTGACACTTGATTTCCCCACACTGGTATCTTCCGATGTGACTAGATACGAAGATGAAGACCAAGGAAATTTGAGGGGACCTTTCTGCCTTTAAAGAGCCAGATATATTTGTAGCCTAACAGGTTACTGCAGCACGATAGTCCTGTGCTCTGCGTCTGCTCTGAGCCCACGCGAAGTGGTTTGACTTGGCTTACCCCAGTGAGAGGGTCCAAGCGCAGGTACCAGTTGGGCAGTAACTTGTTACGCTGCATAAATAGACCAAGAATCTCCATCTTGAGCTGGGGAAAAGGGAATTATAGGTGCACTTCTGTCGTTTTCCACCGAGCTGGTTTCGGATGGGGTAGAGTCTGGCGTGGGTTAGTCGCGTTGCTGAGTAGCTGTTGCTGTGAGCTGGAAGGCTGTGCCGCGCGTGAAGTGAGGCTGTGTTCACCCGGTGCCAGCTCGCAAGCCCTTTGCCACGGCGCATAGGTGCGCGGGGTGTCCCAGCCCATCCCGCCTGGCTTCAGGCACATCATTAACATCTGCACCTGGGGAGCGGCTTGTGGACGGGGCTGCTGGAAAGCCGAAGGACAGACTGCCAAAGGCTCGTGATGGAGAGGTGGCAAACGTCTGCACAGCGCGGCCGGGGTGCGAGAGGGACGTTAGTCTGGATGCTCGGCTGTGCCAGGAGGGCGGCGGTGTTCACCCCGTCCCCAGGGCCGGTCCAACTCCACACGCTCCTGCAGCCTTCCGCCGCGTCTCATGAACCCGCTGCCATGTCTCCACCGAGCCAAACACACGTTTTCTTGGTTACTCAAGTTCCTAATTGCTGTTTATATTGCTGCATGTGTCAGCAGCCGGGGGGGGGGGCAGGTGCTGCACTGCTCCCTGCCCTCAGCAGTGCCCTGCAATCTGCAGAGGCACTAATTACACTCTGCTAATGATGACCATGCAGATATAAAATACCCACAAGAAAGAAGGTGGCTGCTTCAGTGCTGGGTGCTTTTTCAGCTCCCAGCCCCGGTGAGGCTGAGTTCCCCAGTGCCCCCCCCAGTTCCCTGCAGCCTTCACGTGCTTCTTGCACGCTACGGCAGCATGCTCGGCTCACAGCTTGCACCGCTCCCACAGCCACCCATATTAAAAAAAAAACCTTTTTGTTTTGACCTATAAATACCATTGCGAGGCAAAGGACCCCCCCACCTCCCATGTGATGTGAATTAATTTGTCTGGGATGGAGGAGATGTGAAATGCTTGAGCAGAATTAATAGCCATGGGGCACTTGCGGGAGATGAAACGAGAAACTTCAGGTCAGTCTTCTGAGTCTCTTAACTCAGTTCCCAGCGGCCGTCCCTCCGCTCCCTGACATGCATCCTATGCCCTTTGGAAAGCAGCAGAGGAGAAATGAGCTCGCGAGAGATGTCACCTCTAGAAATGCCAAGATTCTTCCATGTGGTATTTAGAGCAGCATAATTTCTCTTTCTCAACAACGCCCGAGGAGCCACAGGACCCCCTTTTTTCCTAGTGCTCTTCTCCATTTTAAGACTCCATCTCATCCCCACTTTACTTATTTAAAATCCAGCTGTAATCACTAACTGACTCCAGATTGAGCGCCTGGCTTTGGAGTCATGCAATATCTTCTAATGGTTGAGGGGCGAGGAGGTTTCATCGTGGTGCCTTTTGGGTTTATTTTATTAGCTGCAAGTGACAGAGCTGAAGAAGGAATTACCGAGCCTGTAACTGCCGGAGTTTCTTGAAACCCAGCTCTACTGAGCCTGTGGTTTGATCGTGGATGAAAGTGCATCGGAAGATACTAGCCCTGGACCCATGCAGAGTCATCTCTTCTGCTCCATTCTTTGTTTTGGGCACATGCACATACATGAGGTTGTTGGCTGCGGGAGCTGGGGTGTGTTACCAAGGCGGGAGGAGAAGCCGTGCTGCTGCTGCTCCCTCCCGGTCATGGCGGTCTTGGTGCATGCGGTCCCGTGCGTCAGAGCCCCGTTAGCGGTGGTTTGCCTGCAGCGAAGGGCCCGGGGAGCTGCTTTCCAGCTCTTCCCACTGCGCCCTTCTAGAAAGCTTGTCGAGGCTGCGCTGGAGGCTGGAGCCCGGGGGGATGCTGTGGTTGTACTGGAAGCGGGGAGAGCCAGGGGTCAGCCAAAGCAGCAGGGCTGTGCCGCGGGAGGCACCTCGGGGGCTTCTGATACAAAGAGGGTTCAGCAAATGCCTGCCACTCCCTCGGGACGGGCTTCCTCTGCAAACTTAGCATACTGCTATTTTCTTTTTTAATTTTGATCTGCATGTTACAAGGCTGGCATGTCTACGTTTAATAAGCTAATACTGCATTATGGATTATCCGTAGGTTGGAAACGGTATTGCCTTCCGCTATTAACTTTCCCTGCTTGACGAGTATGTCTCCCCTCTCAACCCACCACCCTAGAGGGGCACTAAAAATCATTCCTTGCTTGAGAAACCAGCATTTTCAGTGACTTCCGCGGTGTGTTGAATAACTCTTGCTCTCCTTGCTGCACCGACAACTGCACATAGGGCGTGCGGCCCCCGTGCCGGGATGGCTGCCCGTGCTGCCCGCGAGGCTGGTTTCCCCGGGTGAGATCTGTGCCTTCAGTGCAGATAGTGGCACGGAGAAGTTTTCGACCCATTAATACCCTGACTTTGCCAAGCTTGAGGAAAACCTTCCCCCTATTACCCAAGACCTCTGGGAGCTGCTCTGTGCTTCTCCGCCCCGCAGCTCTGAAGCCAGACTGACTTTGGTGGGACTGGTGGCATCCTCCCTGCAAGCACGTGACTATGGCCGCGTCGACCGGCGTGTGTGCATGGAGCCCCGCAGCCGGGGAGGCGGGCAGCAAGCCAGCCGGCGGGTGCCGGAGGAGCTTTCGAAGCCTCTTCCCCGCCTGGCAGGACGGTTCGGGGTTGCTGCCTCGGCCGCGGGCTGCTGCTGGGTCGTGGTTGCTGGCCCTGGGGCGGCTGCTGAGGAGGAGCGAGGTCGGGATCGACTGCTCTCCGGGGGCCGGGGGGTTGCCCAGGAGCAGCCGAGGCCGCTTGCACCAAGGCTTTGCACACCAGCGCGACCCCGGGGAAGGGCAGCGGCGGCTCCTGCACCTGAGGGGCGATGGGAGACAGAGGGGCTGGGGGGCACCCACGTGGCATTGGCTTGGGCTTCCAGCAGCCCCTTTCCACCCGGCTCTTCGAGGCATGCGTGGGAGCGCCTGGCCATCTTGAGCACCCACTGACGCTTTCCTTCACCCTCTCTCTGTCCTCGCAGCTCCCTGCCAGAAGAGAAAAGCAAAACAAGCTCTTCCTTCGAGACTGGTCCAAAGCCGAGTGAGAAGCCGGATGCGGAGCAAGCTGAGCTGGACCCAGAGCAGAAGCGGAGCCGTGCCCGGGAGCGCCGGCGAGAAGGACGGTCCAAGACCTTTGACTGGGCCGAATTTCGCCCCATCCAGCAAGCCCTGGCGCAGGAGCGCGCAAACGCTGCAGACTCCTCCAAGAATGGCTCTGCTGCCTTCCCCAGGGATGCCGGTGCTACCGACGCCGACCCGGGAGAGCTGGAGCGGGAGCGGGCCCGGCGGCGGGAGGAGCGGCGCAAGCGCTTCGAGATGATCGATGCCGTGGACGGGGCAGGGTCGGAAGAGGCGCTAAGGATGGAGGTGGACCGCGTCCTGCCTGTCCCGGCGGACATCAAACCACAGAACGTCCATGTGGAGATTGAGCAGCGCTGGCACCAGGTGGAGACCACCCCGCTGCGGGAGGAGAAGCAGATCCCCATCGCACCCCTGCACCTCGCCCACGCCGAGGACCGGGACGAGGGGCTGGCGAAGCAGCACTTGACCACGCTGCTGGAGAAGGAGGTAAAGCGGGGTGCGTGGGGTGCAGGCTGCCTGCCGAAATGGCCTTCAGACCACCGCAGGAACTGTAGGAAGCCTGAGCAAAGCTTAAAAAAGCTGAATTTATCCCTGATTTGTAAAAGCAACGAGTGGGGATGCTGTCGGGTCCCCTGGGGAGCTGGCAGGGCACAGCTCCGCGTCCGTTCCTGTTCAGCTCTGCCGGCAGCTTTCATGTTCCCACGGCTGCAGAAAGGGCTGTTCTTGCAACAGTAACTTCGTTACCCTCTCCCAGCCAACACAGCCTACGCTTCTGTTGGTTGTTAGCCAGCCTGCCTCTGATGAGATGGGTACAATTGATGTGTATCAACCAGACTCTAAATTCAAGCTCATAATTCTGTGTGCCTCTGCAGCTGTAGAGATTTGTGTCTACAAAACTATAAACCGGCTTGAGTTGCAGCACACACCACAAAGGTTCCCTTTTTGTGGAGCCTACATCAAGCAATCTTACAATTTTAGGAACAGAAAGGTGGAGACTCAGCTCACTCGGAAGAGGTCCACACCTGGGATAACAAAGGTTGTTCTTAGTTGGGATTAAGGTTTATTAGCGGGAATGAAAGGGGTGCAGGCGTGGAGTAACCAGGAGTATCGCCAATCTGAACCGGGCTGGGATTTGCCTGGGTCATGCCTGGCGTGAGCTGGTGCCATTCATCTTTTGCTGCAGTGAGCTTTACTAATTAAACTAATGTGTAACTTAGTTCTTTCGGGGGGGAGGGATTTTGCCTGGCAAAATGAAATCAAGATCCCAGAGCAGAGCAGTGGTGCCATCAAAAGCCCCATTCATTCTGCTCTACGTCCCCTCCGAGCCGCTTGCTCCTTACGGCCGATCCCCTGCCCACTCCCTGGACGCTGTCTCTGTTCGTGTCCCTCTAGCTGGAGCAGAAGCAGAAGGAGGCCCTGGAGCTCCTGGAGCAGAACCGGCACCTGCAGGACCAGCTGAAAGTGGCACTGGGCCGGGAGCAGAGCGCCCGGGAGGGCTACGTGTTGCAGGTAGGGGAGCGGGGAGGAGAGAGAAATCCGTCTTCCTCTGTGCCCGAGGGGGACCCCGGTGGGCTTCAGGCCAGGGTGTTCGTGGGGGCATCCTGGCTGACGCAGAGATGTGGGCTCCAAGAGATTTGTCCTTCTTGCAAATATTGCTAATTCTGTAGCCTTACCAGGATCCTCTGCTTAACAAAACCTCTGATCTGGGATGCAGTAGACAGAAGACAGCATTACCTACTGGTGTCCCCGAGGGAAAACAAAACACAGCCAATGGTAGACAGAGGGGACCTCAGCAAAGTCCACCTCTGATCCACCCTATACTGTGTTTGCCTATGCAACAGCTGTTTCCCCTTCTGTGCCCCAGATACTCCCCTCAGGCAGTGGGGTGCACATAAGGCTTTCTAAGCATCTTGTAGCCCAGCAGTTGCTCCTGGCCAGGGAGTTTGTGTGGCGGTTACGTGGGCAAACACAGCACACGCTGGCATATCTCCCGGGCCCGTTCCCCGCAGCCAGAGCGGGATTTGCACTGGGACGACCTGTGGTCTTGGATCACTTTGGTGGTTTCTTCTGTTACAAGATGCCTTTCCTCAGCAAAGCCTAGGAGCGTGTTTTGGAAGTTCTGGCAGAAGAGACGGGAGAGTCTCTTGGGAAGCCTTTCCTCCCCTCCTCCAAACAAAGCGGACTTTTTCCAGCCCTTCCTCTGGGAGTGTCCGTGCCCGGAGGAGCCGTGACGCCTGCAGGGCAGCTTCTGGCTGCTCTCATGGGCCCGTAGTCCTGTTTTGGACAGGGGCAGCGTTTTGACCTGTTCAAATCTACTTGGCCAAACTGGGTCTGGATCCAAGTGGCCGTGCGTGGCCGCACGCTGCGCTCCCGTGACAGCAAACCCGGTGTCGATGCTGAACCTTGCATCCTTATTTCTCACGGGAGAAATTTCCCCTGAAGAAGTTGCACAGGCAGTGGAGCCAGCCCAGGTAGGGGGGCATCTTGCCTTCCTTGCCGGTGATCTCCTTGGAGGAGTTATTAATGCATTTATTTCTGGATTCCCTGAGCGGACAGTGCTTGCTTGGAGGAGTTCCATTTTCACTTGGCAGTGTTGGAAGAGTAACTAATTCCCACTACCCTGGGGTGAAGGCATCCGACCTCCCTTTGCCTGGAGCCCGGAAAAATCAGGGAATGGTGCTAAAAGCTGGGTGCTGAATCCACTGTCAGATTGGCCGTGTTGAAGTTGGCCGTAGCGCCTCAATACGAGGAGGTGGGGCAAGAGGGGAAGTCTGCAGAAGGGCTGAGCAAATCATCGCTGCAGCGAGAAGTGACCCAAACTTCGATGTAGAAGTTGGAGAGGGTTTTTGGAAGGGTTGGAGGCTTTTGCTTGCTCCAGTCTAATTGTTCTGGGGATTTCCCTTATGTTTCCCCGGGAGCAGAGGGATTAAAGTCCTGTTGCAGAAGGGAGTAACCCCACCAAACCCTGCTGGGGTGGAGGGAGTGGAATCGCTGGGGGAGGTTCTGCAGCCCCAGACTGCGGGCAAACATCACAGCATTTTTTTGGATGGACCCTCTGAATTTCATGTGCCCCCCACCTCCATCATGCCTAATTTCGGAGAGGTTCCTACGCTGTCTATGGGGAGGGACGATGGAGGAGCCTGACTGCTGCCAGCCCATCCCTCCTGAGCTGCCCGGGGGGCACCAACCCCTCCTTGGCAGCGTGACCAGCCCCGTACGGACCCCCCAAGCACTGCCCCGACATAAAAGACGCTGCAGGTTTCGTAAGGCAGCCGCTGAGATACCCACCCCGATGCATGTGCCGTGCACTGAAGCCTCTCCGGCCTCGTGTAACCCCTCTCTCGCTCTGAGCTTCCTCGGGATGGGGCACCCCCACTTTGAACCCTACCGGGAGAAACAGCGGGGGCTCCTGCTCCTCGCAAATGGACTGGAGATGTTCCCCGGCTCCGGTCACGGCGGGCGGGAGGGGTCACGTACTAACCTGTCCCGGGCGGATGTTCTTGCATGTTTTTGGTGTAAAGCATGAAATTTGACTTAACATAACTGAGTGTCACATCTGTGGGCTTTCCTTATCAGCAACCAGAGTACAGCAAGGCAGGCCAAATTCCTAGGCTTAACGCTGTGCTTCTCTTGCCTCTTCCTGTCTGTGTATTTTTTTTAAAGATACATAATTTCTGTCGCCTTTTGCATGACTCTCTCTGTGAGTTTTCTCTTCGCATGCTACATTGCTTTGGTTTGAATCTCACAAAGGTTGGTTTCTTTTATTTTACATTCTCATCACACCTTTTCCCTCCCTTCACTTGTCGGGCTTTTTATTTTGTCCTTTGTTGGTTTTTTTTGCAGGTAGAGAAATTAGATCCTCCCTAGTCTTAAACTTTAGCATAACAACATCTCTTTAACGCAATGAGCAGCCACTAAGTCCTGTTTGGCAGTCACAGAAATGACATCGCCACGCCGGCTGTCCTGTCTCCCTGCGTTTGGGTGGGATGTGATGTCATTTGCTGTCACCTCACTTTCTGTTGTTGCTTTTGGTCGGTAGGACTGTGTTACCTGAACTGTGCACTTTTTGTTTCACAACAAAACGAACAAACGCGCTAAAAAAGCAGTTCCTTTCTTCTCGACCTGTTCCCATCCCCTCCTCCTTCTCACCCTTCCCGTTTTTCTCTCGTCTGTCCGTCTCTGTTTTACTGCTGGTGTTTCTTTTTCATTTTTTTTGGTTCTATTTGATTTTGTTTTTTTTTTTTTTCCTTTTAGCCTGTTACTGTACAGCTGTTTTGATGTTGTGGTCCGTGTTTTCTGTTACTGAAAAGCAGTTGTCGCTCATTTT
>NW_008796063.1:9178617-9187756 GCF_000699145.1 Aptenodytes forsteri
CTGCTGGTTTTTCTTTTTCATTTTTTTTGGTTCTATTTGATTTTGGTTTTTTTTTTTTCCCCCTTTTAGCCTTACTGTACAGCTGTTTTGATGTTGTGGTCCGTGTTTTCTGTTACTGAAAAGCAGTTGTCGCTCATTTTAAAAAAAAAAAAAAGTTGGTTAAAACAAAAAAAAAATTGTGCCAAGAACAAATCATCCCAATTGGAGCATGTGGGTAGCAGCCAAATCACTGCGAGGAGCTTTTCCGTGGCCTGCCCGGCCAGAGGTGTGACACTCAGAAGGGAGAGCCAAGAGTGTTACTAATCTAGTATTTAATCAATTTTTTTAAGACCGAGGTGGCCGCCTCGCCATCAGGTGCCTGGCAGAGGCTCCACAAAGTCAACCAAGACCTCCAAAGCGAGCTGGAAGCCCAATGCCAGCGTCAAGAGCTGATCAATCAGCAGATTCAGTCGCTGAAGCGCAGCTACGCCGAGGCCAAGGACGTGATCCGGCACCACGAAGCCGAGATTCAGAGCCTGCAGGCGAGGCTCAGTAACGCGGCGGCCGAGCTCTCCATCAAGGAGCAGACCCTGGCCAAGCTCAAGAGCGACCTGAGGATCGAAAAAGAGAAAGCCAAAGAGCAGCTGGAGGAGTGGCAGCACGGCGAGGCCACGCTCAGCTCCCAGCTGAAGGCCAGCGAGCAGAAGCTGAAGAGCGCGGAGGCTCTGCTCCTGGAGAAGACCCAGGAGCTGCGGGACCTGGAGATGCAGCAGGCTTTGCAGAGGGACCATCAGAAGGAGGTGCAGCGGCTCCAAGACAGGATCGCGGACCTGAGCAGGCAGCTAAACGCTAGCGAGCAAGCGCGGATCCTCATGGAGGAGAAGCTGCAGAAGAATTACGAGGCTTTGCTGGAGAGCTGCGAGAGGGAAAAGCAGGTTTTAATACGAAGTCTGAAGGAGGTGGAGGATAAGGCCAACGAGTATGAGAACCAGCTGCAAAATAACGAGCAGCAAATGGAGATTCTGCAGAAGGAGAAGCTGAGTGCAAAGTTTGAAGGCAGCGAGCTTGTCCACCAGCTGGAGGAGCAGCTGGTGATGAAGGAGGCCAGCATCCAGAAACTCGCAGAGCACATCAAGGAGCTCGAAAGAGAGAGAGATCAGATCAAATGTCGGTTCCACGAGCTCATGAATCAGGTTGCCGAGTCGGATAACGAAGTTGCAAAGCTGCAAGCGAAGTTGAAAATGGAAGAGACCAACTACCACAATCTGGAGCAATCGTTCGAGGAGGTGTCGGATCAGTTCCAGGGTGTGCAGAAGGTGCTGAACGAAAAAGAAGAGGAGCTGAGACACGTTAAGGAAATGCACTTGAGAATTGTGGAGAAGAAAGACCAAGATCTCAGTGAGGCTTTGGTTAAAATGGTTGCTTTAGATAGCAGTTTAGAGGAGACTAAAGTAAAGCTAAAGGCCAAGGAGGAGGCTTTAAAGAAATTAGCTAGTATAGGCACAGCTCCATGTGCTGAGGAGACAGAAGACCTTGGCCCCAGCCTCGAGGCTGATGAAAGTCATCTATCCCAACTGGGGCAGCCTCTGCAAACTCAGGATGTCCTCCCAGCTCTGACTTACGCACTGAAGGAGGAGGAGGAGGAGGAGGTTCTTGAGACCAGTCAGAGGCAAGCGGAGGAATTCGGCTCCCCGTCCAAAGCTGTAGAGCTCCAGGACCAAGAGTTAGTTCAGAAAGCCTTAGCAAAGCCTGATGTAGGAATCTTGGGGGCCAAGAGGCAAAGAATCCGTTTCTCGAGCATCCAGTGCCAAAAATACATCCATCCAGACGGATCGGAGAAAAACTGGACAAGCAGTACCTCTTCAGACACGAGCCAAGACAGATCGCTGTCTGAAGAAAGCATGTCATCAGAGCCAGCTCTTGGTTACCCATCACCGGGGACAAGCGACTCTGAGACTTATCTCTCAATCATCCATTCCCTGGAAACCAAACTTTATATTACAGAGGAAAAACTCAAAGATGTGACGATGAGGCTTGAAAGCCAGCACGGCCATAATCAGGAGACGCTCATCGCCCTCCACCATCAGTGGGCCAGCACAGAGTCTCAGCTGCGGGAACAACTTCAGACCAGCTTGTCCCAAGTCAGTGCTTTGATCTCACAGCTGGAGAGTGAGAGGCAGGAAAAGTTCAAGCTCATAGAAAATCACGTTAGCGAGCTGGGAGGTTTCCAAATGAAAAATGATCAAGCGCTGACTTGCTTAGAGAAGTGCAGGGAGCAACTAAGATCTTTGCCCAAATCAGACAAGGAAAAAGAGGGTGATTTGTTCCTTGTTACTCTGTCCAGCATGGAAACGACCTTATCAAACGCAATCCAAGCCTTGAGAGGGGCGCCAGTCCCATCGGAGTATCAGCAGAGTGAAAGCCTTATCACGGAAAGCCCCGCTCCAGAAGGAGGTTTTTTGGGAGAAGAGGAGCACGTCTCCACGGAGCAGCGAGCGGAAATGTTTGATGCCGGCCAGCTGAGATGGCTTTCTGAGAGAGTGGCATTTGAGGCCTCTCTCATCAACCAAATAGCGGAGTCTCTGAAAAATGCAAGCTCTGAGATATCTCAGCTTCTGAGAGAGATCCAGGGAACGGCTGAGGTGGTTTTGTTGGAGCCGGCAAATGTTTCTCACACAGCAGTCGACTTGGCCAGCGTCCTATCTAAAAAGCTGCTGCTGGAAGGGGAGTTCTGGAGCCAGGTGGAGGAGCTGAGAGTGCACTTGAGCACCAGAGAAGGAGAAGCCGAGGGCAAAACAGAAACAACAGGTTTGGGCTTTTCTCCATGTTTTCTCAGTGCTGTAGCAGATGCTACGTTGATCAAGGCAGAACTTGGGTTTGTCGCACAGAAAATGAGAGAATCTTTTCATCAGAGATTAAAAACAATTGAAGAAGACCTCCACAACACCAAAACAGCTCTCCAGCAGCATAAATGCATGTTGGAGGAGATCATCAAAGCGTACAGGACTCCTGATTTTGACAGAGTTATGCACCAGATTTCTGAAGCACTTGAAATTCAAAAAGATGCTTCAGAAAGAACCCAAATCTCCTGGGATGGGAGCCGTCTCCAAATGGTGCCGTGTCAGGAATTAGCCAAGGCGGAGGAGATTGGCAGCCTGCCGGACCGTAGTAGTGAAGCTCTTGTTTCCATTCAGGAAGATCTTGCCCAACAACTGAAGGACAAATCAAATGTTCTGAAGGAAATATCTGTTGCCTTACTCTCTCTGCCTCCTGAGGAGGCAATGAGAGACTGTCAGAAGCTCCTGAAAATATCTCAGAGTCTTTCATATCATTCGTGCATGGGAGACCTTGAACGGTATTCCTCTTTGTTAGTCCAAGATGCAATTGTTCAGGCTCAGGTTTGTTATGCTGCTTGCAAAGTCCGACTGGAGTACGAGAGAGAGCTGAAGTCCTACAAGGAGTCCTTGCAGAGCATGGACGCGCTCTGCCAAGAGCGCGTGAAGACAGTCTCTCTCCTTCGGGACGAGTACGAAGACTTGCTTAGAAAGCAGCAGGGTGAGTATGGCGAGGTGATCGCCATGCTTGAACGGGAGAACGCCGATCTCAAAGCAAAGGTGTCCCAGCTTGACAGTCAGCGAAGGCTCTTGGAGGAAGAAGAGCATAAACACAGCAAGAGTTTGAGCGAATTGCAGGGACGGTATGAGGAGGAGATTCGAAATGTGATAGAGCAGCTAAACAGGACAGAGGATGCTCTGAAGGCCGAGAGGACGGAGGGCCTCAACCAGCTGGATGCCATCGTCCGTGACAAGCAGAACATGGAGCAGTATCACCTGGAGCAGATGCAAATGCTGGAGGACAAGTTCCAGGCCAAGATCAAGGAGCTGCAGGTCATCCACGGCGAGGAGCTGCAGGCGTTGCAGGAGCACTACAGCCAGAACCTGCAGCGCCTGCAGGAGACCCTGGACGAGTACCAGAGGCAGCACCCAGAGACGTCCCCCGCGGCGGGCCCAGGCGGTGGGGACGCCTGGGCGGCCGGTGAGGCGGGTGGCACCGGGCAGGGCCCTAGCAGCGACCTGGACTCCATGCACGGCCTGAGGGAGCGCATCCAGGAGCTGGAGGCCCAGATGAACGTCATGAGGGATGAGCTGGAGAACAAGCATCTGGAGGGGAACGCTTCCACCTTGAGGGAAAAATACCAGAAAGACTTTGAAAACTTAAAGGTCTTGATACGTTTTAATGCTTTACGCTTTCGGCTGCCGAGTGTACGGGAGGGTGCGTTCGGTCCCGAGGTTCGCTTGCCGAACCGAGGGGTGTCCCCCAAAAGAGCCAGCACGCCGAACCAAGCCCCAAAGTGTTAGAAAGGCCTCTGTAAAGCATGGCATTTCCCTTTTCTCCATGCTGGGTTATTCTAAATGCCTTGCTGAGGGCTTGGTCTCAGCAGGAGGGTTGACTATTGGAGGCGGTCTCTGCGTGTAGAGGGAGGGAAGGTTTCGAAGTAGCTTGATAACTTCATGTTATCCTTCAATATGAAGACCGTAGTGTTTCTCTTCGTACCTGAGGCGTACGTTTTGTCCGTGACTTCCCTTTAAAAGCATTCCTCAACTCTTGTCTTGCCCAGCCTGATCAAATCTCCAGTCTGTCTCTGCTGCCCTCAAAAATGTAAGACGAAATGGAAACTTAATGCTCTCAAAATGTATGTTCCTGGGGAAAGTAGCTGCAAACGGATGCCAAATTCTGTAGCAAAGCGAAGTTCCTCTGCTTTTTTGAGAGGCTGCAAGAAGAACTACCCTGGTGTTGCACACCAGTGATTCTTTACACAACAAACAGTGCACAGTTACGGGAAACCCAGGGTAGGTGCAGAAAAGCCCAGTGGCAATGAAGTGCCTGTGTTCAGTTTGCTCCACCAGTCAGGACTGGCTGTAAAACTAGCCTGAGATGGTACAGCGCCTAAAAAAAAATCTTGGGTTTCATGTTTTGCTTTTGATGGGAGAGCATTTCCAGTTAGGACGTGGGTTTAGGGCAGCGGAGGACTCCCAGCAGCACCCAGGGAGGCTTCCAGGTTGAAAGGGCAGCGATGCAGGCTGCACGCAGAGGCCGTGCCGGCGAGGCTTTCATGGAGCAGCCGTTCTTCAGAGTCGGCAAAAATGTGGGAGAGCTTGCTTCCAGCCGTGAGATCTTCAGCGCACATCTGAGCTGGGAGTAAAGCATGGCTCAACTCTAGCCAAAAGCTGGTTTTAGCCTGGAGGGAGCAGTAGTTCCGCTGCATCCTACCAGGGGTGAATCGGATGTCCAGGGGAGGGAGAGCTGCTGGGGAGATGGGAGGGAAGCGGTGGTGTTCACTGAAGGCTATCTCCTCCATCTCAACCCTTAGGAAGGAAGAACCCATCTTGAACCCCCCGCTCAGGTCACACAGGTAACGCCTTGTCTGGCGAGCCAGACACCAAACAGGGTCGCTTGTACCGGGGGATGTTCTTGCTTTGGAAGAAGCAAAAAGGCCAGAACCAAAATAGAGGCTGAAAAATAACAGCAAGCAATGAACCTGACCTCCCACCTCGGTTTTCAGCTTTGCTCTGCCAAACTTGCAGTTTGCCTGGCAGGAAGGCAAGCAGCAGCATCCTCTGGGCAGAGCGGTCCAGGAGCAGAGCAGAGCGAACCGGCCTCTCTCTGCACCACTGTAGGAAGCAGAGGGACAGACAGCAAAATAGAAACTTCCCTCGGTTAGAAAGCTAACCAGGCGATTGCAAACCTGCCCGATTTACAGATTAAAATGTGCTCGATTCTTCTCTTCTGAAGCTGATGGAGAATGTAACATCAGTAACACGAGGTACTGGTTTGTACGTGCTCAAATGTCCTAGATTTATAGCAATGCATTTACAACACATTAAATACTGAATCTACAGCCAGACCTATGGAGGAGCAGTCACCATTTTCCTCCAGCATTAGAGGCGTAATGAGGAATCCTGCAAGGCTGCTTCGTGCCTCTCCATAGTCAGCCAAGTCCCGACAGGTTCTGGTGCAGAGTTATGAGTTTCAAAAAAAAAAAGCTGAGAAAATGAAGAATGCCTCAGGATTCAAACTTAAAGGGGAGGAATAAAAGCACCAGAGCTGAAAATTGGGAATGAGAGTGGCACAGGTTACAGAGCATTAGACAACGAAGTGGGGGGTAGATACAGACTAGATCTAAGGAAGAAATGTTTTACGCTGAGGGTGGTGAAACACTGGCACAGGTTGCCCAGAGAGGTGGTGGATGCCCCATTCCTGGAAACATTCCAGGTCAGGTTGGACGGGGCTCTGAGCAACCTGATCTAGTTGAAGATGTCCCTGCCCACGGCAGGGGGGTTGGACTAGGTGACCTTTAGAGGTCCCTTCCAACCCAAACCATTCTATGATTCTATGATTCTGTGATGCTGAAGAATGTATGTTAGTGTAGGTCAGCAGGTGTTAGACTGTCATGAGCACTTTTGTCACTGGGGGAGTGAATTTGTCCCCCTTAAATTTCCCGTGGAGTCCCAATGGCTCCCCGGGTGATAGTTCTCGCTTCCCGTGGAAAACATGAGCGTGAATCAAGAAGAAATCTGTTGCAATCGGGAAATTGCAAATCAGCCTGTAACGTTAAGAGGGAGAAAAGCCCGGTGCAGTGCTTGGCATCAGGGTAGCCCCCAGATGTCTGATGGGGCTTGTGCACCTCATCCCCGGTGCGTTCCCCTTCCCAGCTTGTGGCTCGAGCCTGCCTGTGGCTTTGCTGTCCTGCCTCTGTCCTGCAGCCGTGTGTCTGCCCACGATCCCGATACGCTTGGCAGGGCAGCCGGGCTGGCGGCTGAACTAGAAACAGGCTTTTGCATTTGCTGCAGAGGCAGGAGCGGGGTCTGTGCCTGGGGCAGGACCGGGTTGGAATTCAGGATCTCGCAGCTGGTGACTCCTGAATCCCCAGAGCGCTGCTCCCATGTCCTGGCCTAAGTTCACTCCTAGTAATTCAATTAGCAAATAATTGCCCGTGCAGCATTTGAAGCGATACTTGGTTGGGAATTAAGGTTCTGTTGCTGTCACGAGTCATTTGTTTTCCACCCCAGAGGTGGCCACATAAAATCAGGCATTGCAAAAGAGAGCAGAAGGGGCACAGTAGGCTTTTTTTGGTTGTTTTTAACATATATTTGCATTCCCCAATCTGGTCTGACCCCAGACCTACCCTGTCCTTCCCTTCCACCGGAGCTGTCAGGGGTCGAGCGACTGCAGGACAAGCTCTGACCTCGCAAGGTCCATCCTCGGCCGGCTCCTCCATGGTTGGGGAGGGAGAAGATCCCCATGATGGAACTTGGGTGCCGACCTACCCGCTGGTGTGCGGCACCCGGCAGGCTCACCACCGCTGTGACGCCGGCCCCGCGCTCCCGGGTCAACCCCTTCCCCTCGTCCCTTTTGCAGGCAACATGTGAAAGGGGCTTTGCAGCCATGGAGGAGACACACCAGAAGAAGATCGAGGACCTGCAGCGGCAGCACCAGCGGGAGCTGGAGAAGCTGCGGGAGGAGAAAGACCGCCTGCTGGCAGAAGAAACGGCTGCCACCATTTCAGGTATGAGGACACGACAGAGGGTCCCCTGTGGTGGGGCAGCTCCGTGTTGATGGGGACATGGGGATGGCGTTTGCTCCGGTGTGGAGGAGCAGAGCGTGGGGTGGGATGAGGGCTGGGTGCGGATCACAGGGAGACGGGGAGAGGCTGGTGGGACATACGTTTTGGATGGAGGCCCATCTGCTGGTCCTTCCCCAGGCTTGGTGCCCCTCTCCTTGGCTGTAACGTGGTCTGATCCGCTTTCCGTTCCATCTCAGAAAGGTGTTAGTCATTCCTGTGGTTAACGTACTGCCGATTCCACACTGAATTCATTCTTCAGTGCCCCAGGGAGTTTTAAAGCGCTGGAGCCCAGGGTCTCTGCATTGGAAGTCCCACAATCCAGGAAACAACATGTGAATTGGACAATCGTTTGGACTTCGTTAAAAAACGGGATTTGCAGAGCCCCTTTGCTGCTTTGCAGCCAGAGGCACAGACTGAGGGGGGCTGCGAAGCAGTGGGAGGTTTGCTGGGATGACTCGGGTTTTGTTCCTTTAAAAATCAAACAAAAACTCAAAAAAAATGCCCTTGGGTGGAGCGGTGCTGGGTGGTAACGCTGTGCTGTCCCACGCAGCCATCGAGGCCATGAAGAACGCACACCGGGAGGAGCTGGAGCGAGAGCTGGAGAAGTCCCAGCGCTCCCAGATCAGCAGCGTCAATGCCGACATCGAGGCCCTCCGAAGGCAATACCTGTAAGACCGTCGTCATCCTCCGTCTGTCGCTATGTCTCGCAGGGAGATCACGCGTGTGGGAGACCCCTGTCTCCTCTTTGATTTCAGCAATGAGTTAGGGGCAGACCTGTCGTCGCAGGGACCCCTTTCCTTGGTCCCGACCCAGCCGTGCCCATCGGAGGCTCTTGGTTGCCCGTAATCTTTCAGGCTCCAGGTCAATGTCCCCACACTACGCAAATTCAGCTGCTTTATGATCACCAGAAGTAGCAGATGTGCGGACACGGTGCTGCTTTTCATGCAGCTGCAGCGGGAGGGTTGCTCGACCAAATCTAACCAGGCGAGGAGAAAGCACTTAGCTTTTCGTGGCAAGGCTGTCCTCGCGTGGGAGCCGAGCAAAACAGCCAAGCAGCTTTATTAACCTTGATGTGGCTACGTAAGCCCTGTGTGGGTGTGCAAATGCACCCAGTCCCAAGTCCTCAGAGCAAACTTGATAGATCTTAGCTCAATTTTGGAAACTTGAGAAAGGCCAGCCATTTAATCTCCTAGAGAAAGACTTCCATCCCTTTTGGTGCCCAAGCACTGTAGTGCCAGGAGAAGGAAGGGTTGGCTCCCTCTGGGCTTGAGATTTTTCTCAAAGGGAGTATGCAAGTCCTCCTCCTCAGTGCTTCGATCCCTGTTGGAATGTCCTGGGTCGGCACAGGGCGCTGGAGGAAGGGCGGGCACGGGTGGGTATGTGTGGGGAGGGCACTACCCGGTGTGTGTTTCGCCAGGGAGGAGCTGCAGTCGGTGCAGCGGGAGCTGGAGGTGCTTTCGGAGCAGTATTCGCAGAAGTGTTTGGAGAACGCCCACCTGGCGCAGGCGCTGGAGGCTGAGAGGCAGGCCCTCCGCC
>NW_008796063.1:9187795-9205039 GCF_000699145.1 Aptenodytes forsteri
CCCCGCCGTGGGCAGCCGGTGCAGGCAGGGCAGGGCGTGGGTTCCGCGCCGAGCCGTGCCCATGCTCCCCCTTCCCACAACGGCTCTTCCCAGGAGCTGAATACTGAATAGCCCCTCCGCCAGTGCCAGCGGGAGAACCAGGAGCTCAACGCCCACAACCAGGTGAGGGTCCCCGCCGTGCCCGGGGCAGCCGGTGCAGGCAGGGTGTGACGGGCGAACCGCCCGACGGGCAGCGCGGTGGGCTCTGCGCCGAGCCGTGCCCATGCTCCCCCTTCCCACAACGGCTCTCCCCTCTTCCCAGGAGCTGAATAGCCGCCTGGCTGCGGAGATCACGCGATTGCGGACCCTGCTGACCGGGGAGGGCGGGGGAGAGGCTGCTGGATCGCCTCTCACGCAGGGCAAGGACGCCTACGAGCTGGAGGTGAGCTCTGCCACTGCCGCACCGAAGGGGCAGCATTGGCGGGCACAAGTGCCTGTGGACCCCCAGGACAGTGCTGTGGCCATCCATCCCTCCGCACATCGGGTCTGCGCGGCCGGTCGGCACTGTGCATCAGGGGTGCAACGGAGCCAGGAGCTCTTGGAGTCCTGATCTTCCCTTCTCACCATGTCAAGCCGGACACCCGCTCTTCCTTCTCCAGCCCTGCTTGTCCCCTGGGATTCAGTCCGCACAAGGCAGTGGGGACTATCAGAAACCGAGGGGTGTGCAGGGAACACATCAGCGATGCAAGCTTGGGCAAGTTCCCAAGAGACCCAGTAGTAATTCTCTTGCGTGAACCAGAAGACAGGTGAACCGGCAGCTTTGCGGTGCTGGCATGGAGCCGGCGTGGGGCTGAGCCTCCAGCCCTGGCTTGGCTGTCACCAGGCACAGCGGGCAAGCATCTCAGGATCGTGCTGCGTCTACTCGGGTGCAAACACGCGCTGCTTTTGTTCCCACAGGTCCTGCTGCGGGTCAAAGAATCGGAAATCCAGTACCTGAAGCAGGAGATCAGCTCCCTCAAAGACGAGCTGCAGACGGCACTGAGGGTAATGCCCAGGGACATTTCTGCAAATCCTCTTACAGGTTGTGCTCTGCTCCTGTGTGCGCGTGCTTAGATTTCAGCTCACTTATCCCAAGATTTGAAACAATATTTAATTTTTCCCCTGAATAGAATTGAATACCCATTTCGGTGTCATCAGTAAAGCGCTCCACAACTGTATCAGCTCAGGAGTTACCCCTTCTCCCTTCTAGTGGGAAAACATCCCCTTCAGTGTTTTTCCCTATTTCCTGTCACATCAGATCAGATTTGAAATGGCAAAAGTAATCGGTGTTAGAGATCTGCCCAGCCTCCCAGCATCGGATCTGGTTTGCTCTGGACGGCCTCTTTGCCAAGTCTGTTTCTGGGAATTCTGCTTCAATTCCGTGTCTTTGCTAAAATCAAAACCCACAAACAAGTAATTCTGTAACGAAGGGGCTGCGTGCACGGGCAGCCGCTGGGCTCACAGCTTTCTGCCTATCTCAAGTCCCGTACTGCTGTTAAAAGCGGCTTCGTGTGTGAAATGCGTGCGTTGCCCCGGCCGAGCACTTCTCCTCGCTGCCAGCTCTTCTTCCGTCGGCATTTGCCAAGCTCCTCTTCAGTGCATTCACAACCCCCTTGGCTCCAGCTGTATGTCTGACTCTGCTGGGTTGTTAGAATCATAGAATCATAGAATCATTGAGGTTGGAAAAGACCTCTAAGATCATCGAGTCCAACCGTCGACCCAACACCACCATGTCCACTAAACCATGTCCCTAAGCGCCTCATCTACACGTCTTTTAAATACCTCCAGGGATGGGGACTCCACCACTTCCCTGGGCAGCCTGTTCCAATGTTTCACCACTCTTTCAGTAAAGAAATTTTTCCTTACATCCAATCTAAACCTCCCCTGGCGCAACTTGAGGCCATTTCCTCTCGTCCTATCGCTTGTTACTTCAGAGAAAAGACGTTCTTGTTCTTGTTCTTGTTCCTTTTGACAGGATAAGAAATACGCCAGCGACAAGTACAAAGACATCTACACGGAGCTGAGCATCGTGAAGGCCAAGGCAGACTGTGATATCAGCAGGTTGAAAGAGCAGCTGAAAGCAGCCACAGAAGCTCAGGGAGAGAAATCCCCTGTGAACACCACTGTATCGGGATACGGTCAGTCCTCCTCCGGCAACTCTAAGCAGTCGTGGGTTTCCCGAGCTAACACGTGCATCCTGGCATACAAGCCCTTGTGCAGTAGCGGGTCTGGGGGGTGCTTTTTTGCCGTTTCATGCTGCTTCCCACCTCTGCTCCTTGCGGACAGTAGGGGTGCTTTTTTGCCGTTTCATGCTTCCCACCTCTGCTCCTTGCGGACAGTCTCACTGGAGATGGCAGGGACCAGGCACACCTGAATTGCCTTCCCGTGGCAGTTCCCCCCTTCCGGCCCCGCGGATGGGAAGCTGGTGGGCTTTGAAAGCCGCCTGGCATTTTACATTGGGAAAACCTCGTGCGACAAGCAGTGCAGGGGAGCGGAGACCCCCAAGAGTCCCCTCTGCCCTTCCGGCAGCGCTGCTTGAGTCGGGCACGTCGAGGCACCTGCCTGGGCTGGGAGGGCAGAAGAGCCCCAGTCCTGCTCCGTGCAGGAAGCCCGTGGGCACAGCGCTAACGCTGTTTTCTTTTACTTCTCCCCAGATATTATGAAATCAAAAAGCAACCCTGATTTCTTGAAGAAAGACAGATCCAGTGTTAGCCGGCAACTAAGGAATATCAGGTCAAAGGTGAGCTCAGATCTCCTTCCCCGTGTGATGAAAATGCCCAGCGTTACTCTCCGGTGGGGGGTCCCAGGTGGGAAGAAATTGGTAGGGGAAGAAAACTGAGAATTTCCCAGTCACCAGCGCTAGACTGGATGGCACTGGGGAGAAAAGCGAGCTTCTGACTATGGAACGGCTGACTGTGCAGCCAGGCAGGGCCCGCTCCCCCCCGCGATGCCCAGCAGGGCACACACACTCCTGAGCCTGCTGAGATCGAGGCGTGAAGCAGCTCCCTGCTTGAAAAAAAGGATGAAGTTCACCCTGTTCTTTGGTCTTTCACAGGAGGACTCTCCCAGTATTTGCTCCCCGTTTTCAGTTGAAATTTAGGTCGTGTCAATAGGTGGAAATGTGCACATCATTTTAGTGTTCATACACATACAGTGTTGATCACTGCAAGATTTTTGGTCTTTGTATGGACCAACGATGCCTTGGGCCAGGGTGTATTTAACACACGCTTTGCTTGTGTGTTAACACGGTGCAGATGGCCCTGTGTTTCTCTGGCTGTTCTGTACTTGCTGTTGGTCCCAAAGCCCAGTGATGCCGGGTCAAGCTCGCCTGCTTGGCCTGCTGACAGCCAGAGTTACATCGTGTTGCACACTGGCTGTTGCTGTTGGACCACGGGGCTAAAAAGGGCAAATAAAGCTGCTGAGAAGTCATCGTTAAACATAAGTCAGTTGGAAAGAAAATCAGCATGAGCAAAACTCGCTTTGCCTCTCACCACTGGATACCTGGTGTCTCATGCTGATGTTTGAAGTGGTTGGGACCTTGGGCAGAGCAAGAAGCCGGGCAGGCAAAAGGCTTCTAGCTCCATGCCCACGCTGGGGAAACGGTCACCACCCGAGCTCTGCGAGCGGCAGGTCATCAGCTTGGGGTGTCTGTGCTGCACCGAGTAAATACAGAGAAGCATCTCTGCGCATCTCAGGGGCAGCCCAGACCTGCTGGGCCGGGTCTGACGTTGGGTTTCCCTTCACCACTTCAACCCAGACCCCCTACCTTATGGTCCCCCGTGTGTGTTGCTTGGTGGGGGAAGGAGGAGAGGAGAGCAAGCATGGGCTCTGCCTGGGCACGTTGCCTGCTCGCATCGCTGCCGGGGCGGGGGGGGCTGGGGCTGTGCGAACGCCAATGCGTGTGGATTTATGAGCTTCTTGTTTTGTTTTGTTTTCTTTATTTTGCTTTTTCCTTCAACAGTCCGTTATTGAGCAGGTCTCATGGGATAACTGAAATGAACCCGAGTCCAGGTTCCCTGCCACATAGGTAAACAAACCAGCACCCACCAAGCGACGCAGCTGCCCACTGGAGCGGCCCACTTTTTGCATGCACTGCTCACACCTCCATGGCAAACCAGAGCCCTTCTTCTCTTAATGACTGACTGGTTTATTTACGGCTAATTATTTTACGGGGGGAGGGAGAAGGGGAGGGGAGAAGTCAGCAGACCCAAGATCCGTATGAAATGCAGTCTCTCTGGCTCTTCCCTGGGGAATATGGCTTTCTCGTCTTCCTGCTCCTCCCACCCTCCCCAACACAGCTAACCATCGCAGAGAGGATTTGGACACGGTGGGGCACGTTTTCCTGTTTGCTGTGTTGGGAGCGCGGGACATCGAGTGTGCATGCTTGAATGACTCTGCATGCCTCAGACTAAACTTCAGCAACATCCAGGTCTTGTAGGAAAAATAGCCAGTTAGCTGTTAGCCGGGCAGAGGAGTGGGTCAGTGATGCCTATAAACGCATTTCCCACAAAGGCCTGTAGCATGTAAAATGGTGGCCCTCGTTTCAGCTGCAGAGGAGATGTCCAGGACTGCCCTAAATTTCCTTTACCCCTAATTGCTGCTTCTTTAGGTTGATCTGTGCCTGAGCATAGGAGTCTTCTTTGCCCGGTAACTTCCTCCTGCTCTCCAGGCTTCCTCCAGCCCCCCGGTGTCCACCCCGCTGCTCCATCCCTTGGCACTGCGCCTCCGTCCCACCTGCTGACCTGAGGCTTCCGGGCTTATCCAGCAAAAGGAGGGAGCTGATGAGAAACGAGGCCGATCCTAATGACCCAAATGTCTCAACTAACTGGAGCAATAGTTAATTTATTGGCCCATGGTAAAGACTGAGGTTAGAGCACCTGCAAAGGGGGGGTTAGAGAAAAGAGGGGAGCTCCCCAGCACGGTGGCAGAGGGGTGGCTGGAGAGCCCCAGGAAGTCTGATGGAGGATCCCTTTGTCACAGATTTCATCCTACATTAGTCTCCCTTCGTCAGGCTCCCTTCATCGGCAACTCAAATGGGTTGTGAGACTGCCTAAGGGGTGAATTTGCTGGAATTTGTACCATCAGGCAGAACAGTCTAATAGTTTCTGTTGTCTCCTTCCATCTAATGAGAAGTCAGACGTACAAGCTGGAGTGCATGGGTTGCTGCCTATTTAAAGAGGCCCAAAGTAAACTTCCTTTAGGAAGTGTGCGCTCAGAGACCCGCATCCCAAGAGACTCTGCTGCCCGTTGAAAAGAAAGCATACGGCATTTGTAAATTCAAACCAATCCCTTTCAGTGCTTTCATTTCTGTGCTGCTTCCCAAAGCCGTTCTGTATTTGTGAGCCTGTGGGAGGAGAAACATTTAAAGAAATACAGTAACCATGGGAATCTGCACAGCCTTGGGGCAAGTTTATCATGGAGTCCTGCCTTGATAAACACACGTTGAAGAAAACCCAGCCCAAAAGTCCAACCTGCTGCTGTGATTGTACAGTCCTCTGGCACCACGGTCAGGGAAGTAAAAGCAAAAGGGGAGATGGCTGCCCGTTAACAGAAGGGGCTTTGCGTACAGGTCTGTGCCTTTTGAAGCTGCCACGTCTTGGTCTGTTAAGGCAAATAATGTTCCAGCTGCAGAGTGAATTCCTTGCAGGTTGCGAGGAATCGGCTTGCAGGCAGCGGTTACCTGCGGGGTGCATGCAGGCAGCTGGCTGCCTGTCCCAGGTACAGCCCAGCAGCGAAAGCCTTGACAGAGTGTAGGGGCCGAGCCATTGCTCGCTGGGCCTGGCTGTTGGTTAGGGAGAAGTCTGTGCCTCCTCAGCAGCAGCAAGCAGGGAAAACTCACTGGTGTTCTGCTCCCCTGAAGCTCTTATGCCACAGTTTCAGGGCTGCAGGAAGGAGGGAAGGCTGGCTTTAGGCTTGTGCATCTCCTCGGGCTAGTTTCAGGTTAAAAACTTACAGGCGGCAAGCAATTTGCTTCTGGGTTTCTACCCCTCACATTGCTGTTCTCCTGGGTCCCCACATAGGCAAGAGTAGAATTCACAAATCGACATGCTGAGGGCTTAGTGGGGCAGGCTTTTCTGTTGGCTAGCTGAGTGTCGTGCCTCTAAATCTGGATGCTGCATCTGAATTGGATCAGCCATCAGATCCTGCTAGAGCTGAAGCAAGCATTTAGCGAGTCCTCTGTCTAACCCTGTGCAGTAGAGGCAGCTTTGGCTTGGGAGAGCCCCCAGGCTGGGGTTAGAGAAAGGGTGGGATTGTCACTGGCAACAAAAAACGCAGTTTCCAGGGCTGCTTGAGCAAAGCCTGCACATTGACCGGAGCCAGGACGGTCCCAGACGGACGCACGTTCAGTTGGTGCTGCAGTGGCGTGGGCAGGCGGGGAGGACTGGCGTGCAGGTCCTGCTCAGCAGCGCAGTGCTTTAGCGTAGCAGATCCGAGCTGGCCTGCCCGGGGTTCCCGCAGTGCCGGAGCTCTGCTGAAATTGCCCCAGCCACCGCTGCACCGCAGGCTCCGGGGGGGTCATTTTCCGAGTCGAGTTAATCCTGCTTGCAGCATGGTGTGCCTCTCATTTGCTTCTGGTACGTCGCCTGGTTAATTTGCAATCTCACCCTCTCTCTAGGCGCATTCACCAATAACCGCCCTCCATAACCGTGTGTTCTCTCTTAGCATGTCCCACTAATCTCTCTGCCAAGGAGGCCATTCTCCCGCTGCCCACGTCTCCTTTGCCTGAGCATCGCACCTTTCCTGTGTGCCAGATGCCCACTGCTGCTGCCTCCCACCCGTGTCCGACACTGTCTGTCTTTTCTCTCTCCCAGAGTCTGAAGGAAGGCCTGACTGTGCAAGAACGCCTGAAGCTTTTTGAATCCAGGGACTTGAAGAAAGACTAGTTCTCCCCGCTCCGCTTGACCACGCGCACCTCCCAGCTTGAGGCAGCACAGCACCAGCACCGTTTGTCTCTCGTTCCTTAACGACTGTCCTTGCTGTCGTTCGTCTTGACGCCCCCGACGGGACCCGGCGCCGCGGTGGCGGTGCCCCCCGCCGCCCCCTCGCCTCCCCAGCACCTTTCCCTGCTTGTGAGACACTCTGGAGACTCAGAGAGGGAGAGGAAGGGATCGGGGTGGGGTTTTTTCCCCTCTCTTCGGTGCTTTGTAGGAGAATCCTTCCTTTACTGTAAACCATTACACTAAGTGTCAGTATTAAGGCTCAGTAGCCTGTTAATAAGCTAGCTCTGTCGTACCAACTGTTTTGGTATGCAAGCAGGGCCTGGGTGGTATCGGCCATACCTAGCTCTTACTGCTGTCAGGAGACCCAGTGCTCAGAGCACGCCAGGAGCCTAATCTAACCATTGATCTCGATTGCATTACTTGCACCTACAAGGGGGGGAAAGCCTGGGGGAAGCTGTCGGGGAGCGCAAGTCCGTGCCGGCGTACGCAGCCTGGAGGTACAACACTGACATCTCGCTGGAGAAGGATGCAAGAAATGATTCTCCTGCCCCATGACTGTGCCGTATCCTGAATGTAGGCGACACCGAAGCCCGGCGAGCTTTGGTGGCTGCCCAGGTGGTTATGGATAGGGAGCTGCAGATACTCATGTGCACCGTCGAGTCCGCCCCATCGGCATGTCTTTGCCTCCCGTCTCGCTGGTGGTCGGAGTCGGTGTTTCGTGGGCTGAGCTGTAAGATCACTTTCTTGCCTCTGTTAGATCAAGCCCAGCACTCCCTTTTTTTGCTGTTACTCCCTTCCTCTCATTGAGTCCCGTGTATCCCAGGGTCTGTGCGCATGTGAAACTCCCTTTTCCTAGTCAAAGGAAAGTAGAGTAGAAAGTAGAGCCAATATTGACTGAAAATGCACAGTGCTCAATGCATATAATGCTCCTTTTTTATCAGCTTCTTGAATTCAACTCTTCTTGTCAGCAGGGCAGCTCCTATTTTAATTCTTTAATCTTTTTCCTGAAATAAAAATCTCAAAACCAGTATGTGCTTCAGACCTTCTCAGTCCTAATAGCTTTTGTGTTTAAAGCATACAATTTAGCACCCTGAGGCCAATAAACGGATGCAAACCAAAAGTGAGGTGAGGGAGCTGGTAGCACTAGATGCAGCACACGGCCAGCCGAGCAGAGGCTGTCTTCCTAGAAGCCTACGCTGCTTTGCAGCATCAGGGCTGCCCCGGCACGGTGGCTTCATCCCGGGCTGGCGAGAGCGTTTCAAGATGCCACCTGTAAAGACCCCCAGGTCCTGCCTCACCGATAGTCCTGGCCGGGAGCAGGGCTGAAGCAGCGCTCCGGCATGTTGGCTTCCCAGCCCCGTTTAGCTGCCGAGCGACCCGCAGCACGTTGGGCTGGGCTGTTAAAATTACACCTTAGTCTTCACGTGGAGCAAAGCTTCCTCTTGTCTTTCGGGTGCTTAACAAACACGTGGTTGAAGCAGGCAGCTCTGCGTGCTTTCACGGCTGATCTTGGGTCCGTTAGGCGGGCGGTACAAGCGCAGCCCTCGGAGCAAACTCTCGCTGCAGCTCTGGAGCAGCGAGTGCTGCGGGGCTGGTGACAGCCATCTCCAGTCCTGCCACCAGGTTGGACCACGGCGGGTGCCAGAGAGTTCGCCCTCATCCTCCTGCTCCGAGCAGCTAGTCTCTGTTTCAGCCACCAGACCCTCGGCAAGAGATGGTGTCATCTAACCACGGCGTGAATCAGGCTCTCGTCCAGCTTGTGTGGCCTTGCCATGGCCAAGCGCTCGGCTTGACGCCTCCTGGGGCACTCGTGGCAGCGCATGGCAGCCGTCCGGTCCTGCCCGTGGGAGCCCTACTTGTCCCCAGCCAAGATGCCAGCGCCGTGCAGCGGGCAGAGCACGTACGGGGATGCTCTCCCGCTGTGACGCTCTGTAATCCGTGCCTGGGTGTACATGGAAGTCCTGGAGATAGGAGCAGGGTAGGAAAGATGCTCAACCACTCGGATACAAAGGCTTTTCCCTCGTCAGCAGGCACGTGCCCTCTAAGATGTTTTGATGTGCAGCCACTCGCCCTAATCCGAGCTCACCGTAGCGCTTTCCGTAATCTGAGCGTTGGAGGATCCTGGAGCCTTCTCAGCCATGACCCACCTGGACCGCCTCTCCGATCCGCCATCAGCCGCTCCCAGGAGTCTCGGTGCTGCTCCTTGCGTTGTGTTTGCTTTCACCCGTCAGTCAGCAGCCGCCTTAGTCCTCCTCCCATCCCGCCGTGGAGGAACGTGGCCTGTGCGCCCAAAGCTGCGCCATCAGCTTCTCGCCGGCATGATGGGAGTCCAAACCGGGGAGCCCCAAAGTGGAAATGGGCGGCTTAGCGCGGTCCTGGGGCTGTGGAAATAACTGCTCTCACCACGCTGAGCTAGCTAATGGCCTTCTAAAGCATAGACTGTTGTTGATAAACCCATGAATGTTGGTAATGCTTAGCAGTGGCTTTTTATAGCCATGGCACGGCCTCCTGCTTCCCGTCCAGCTGAGGAGATCCAGATGCAGCTCTCCCTTGTTGTAGCCCTTCCCAAATTCAGCCTTCTCCAGGTCAGGTGTGCATGTGTTGTGCTTAGAAGTCCACTTCTGGAAGAAGAGGGTCCTTTGTCACTAGTCGTGTGCGGGGTTTCTCTCTCTCTCTCTCTCTCTCCCTGCTGGCATCTTGCACTTGACTGAAGTGAGAGGTCTGGGTCTCTGGTATAACCTCACAGTTGGGTGAAGGGTGCGTGTTCAGGTCCCCATGCTCACAGCAGCTGGGAACGTGACACTTCAGTGGCATCTACGAGCAGTTAAAGGCAGTCCTTAAGTTAAAGCAGGGACACCAACACCTGCCCAGCGGAGTAGGCTGCAGGACCAGCAGAGATGTCAGTGCTGTGGCCCAGGTTCATCTAAATTTGGGCTAGGTGGGAAGGTGACTCCATCCACTGTGGTTTGTATGTTGTATACGCCTTTCTGACAGTGTCAGGAGACGGTCACCTGGCCCAGGTGCCTGGCTTGGTCCCATCCAAAGTCATCTGTCCAGCTCTCAGCAGGGACAACCTTTACACTTCATCCCTGGCTGCTCCGGGTCCGTGGTGAGCTCTGCTCTCTGGCAGCTGTGATCTCCTGGCAGAGGCCTTGGGACGCAGGATTAGGATGGCGTGTAGGCCTTGTCATTGTCATTGCTCTTCCCTTACAAGACGTCACTGGCTCCAGGAGGATGCCCTCCTCCTCTTCTTCTCTCAAAACATATGGTGGGACTTTGTCCTTTTTAGCCAACCGAGCAGAACGTGCGCTGGTCTCCTTCTCGCCATGTGGACCCTGACCTTTCTTACGTCCCCTAGCAAATCCTGCTTTTTCTTTGCGTACCTCATTTGCTCAGGAGCACTTATTTTAAGCGTGAGGACTAGAAGTTACGTACCTTGCTATTTGCATTGGCACATCAGTGGCATGGAGGACACAAGATGGACCCTTTGTGATACGGGATCATGCCACTGAGCATCTTGAGGCTCCCCACGGGGGGATGTTTTCTGCTGTACGCTTGCTCGTGCCAAGAAATCCTCTCTTGCGGCTTAGCGTCCTGCCTGGGACTAGGTATTGGGCCTAGCGAGTAAGAGCACTTGATTTCTTTGCCAGTGCTCCTGCTTCGAGCCTTATTTCTTAATGTAGAGAACAGCTGGGTAAGTGGAGGGCACACACGGGGCGATCAGGTGGGGATCATCCCCAGCTTTTGACTCGGCATGTGTAAATACATTAATATGATAATTTTTTTTTTTTAAAAAAAAGGGGTGAGGATGGGCAGAAAGGCACTGCAGCGTGTTGGCAAAGGTGGCAGCACTTGGGTGGCGGATAGTGCAGGAAGGCAGAAGGAGGTGCGATAAAAATGCAGTGGCACAGGGAGCCGTGCAAAGCACGGGGGTACTGAAGACGGGGAGGGTCCGGAGAGGCGCTTTCTGCTTGTGCTCTGGCCCTAAATTGCCCTGTGAAGAGAGGCTGCGGGGGGGGGGTGGGGTATTGTTTTATAAACATATAAAAATGTATATACTGATGTTTAGTGGGGGGAAAAGGTCACCCAGGAACACTTGTACAGCTCTTGCTCCTTTCCTGTAGACGTGCCCATACGCTAAGCAAGGGATCGTATATAACTTCTGGGCCACTTGCGTCAATTCTTCACCCGAGGCAACGCACACGGTGTTTTCCATCTCTCTGGTGAGGCACTGCCAGGAGATCCAGCACCAGCAGGAACGAAGCTGGATTTTCTTCTCCTCTCTTTCCTCTAGTTTGTTTTTACCTTATTGCACAGAAAATGTCAGTCCTCGCATCACACACACCCCCCTCCCCCTTTTATGGGCTCCCTGAAACAGCTGTAAAATGATTTGAACTGAGGTTTGCTGGGACTCCTGTATGAACAGGATCAGACCCGGGGGAGCAGCTGCTCAGAGGTTTGCTATCGGGGAACTTCGGTTTAATACATATTGGCCAGCTTCTCCGGACCTTCAGATAGCTGAGAAAAGCAAAACGGGCAGGTTTGCTGGGGGAAAAAAACACCCTGGCACGAGCGACGGGTGTAGCTGAAATAAAATGTGTTGGATGGCAGGAGGACAGCCGCAGGGAACAGGGCGTGCGGAGGGACGGGTGGGACTGGCTGCCATTGTCATGGTTTTAGCAACGTTTAATAAGCCAAATCAATTAATCTTATTGCTGAACTTCGTGGGTTTAAAATATTTATCGCTAAGCAAAGGGGTCTTTCATGAACACGGTGGTGGCGGTGGTCTCATACGCTGTAGCTTGTAGGAGCAGCCATCTTCCACTGGGGAGTTAGGCTCCTTTGAAAATTAAAACAGAGAACCTGGCTCTGCTGTACCGAAGGCGCATCGGGGGCTGAGCAGCGGCCGCTTGGCATCGTCAGGATCAACCGCACCCTTCGGGGCAGCACTTCACGGGGTGGGAGCGCTGTGTACAACGTCTTACGGCGGCAGCTGCGAGTTCTGGGGGGGGGGGGGGGTCACGGGAAAGGAGGAGGAGGGAAGATGCTTCTGTTCTGAACTCCTGCTGCAGGCTGTGCTCCAGGCTTCGGGCCCTGCTCCGCTTGCAGTCTGGCAAGTATCTAAGCAGCTCTCCAAAGCAAGAGGCAGTACATTACCTGCCTTTACATTAAAGAAAGAGGGAGAACCTGCAGCACCAATAAACGGCCGAAAACTGAAATATTTCTGCAGAGAGCAGTGCTTTAAAATAAGGGGAAAAAAAACCCAAGCCAGCTGGAAAGCTTTTTACTGATAGCGGTGGTCCTTAGTTATCCTATTGCTTCTGCCTGCTCCAGGCTTCAGCCGTCTTTCACGCTAAATCCGTGGCTATTTAAATTAGCGAGAGTGTGTTGGGGGGGGGAAAGTATGGGGAGGAGAGGGCGAGCTCCCCGCTTGCGCTGGAGGCTTTCACAGTCTGTCTGCATCGCTCGCTGCCCAGTGCAGCAGCTCAGCATGGCGCCGGCCGCGGGCTTTGCCTTTCGGTGTGGTCCAGGTTCCTGCTGTGCACGACGGGGCGAGGCCTCGTAGGTATCCTGCTTCGGACGCTCTCCAGGGCACCATATACCCACGGCGTAACACGTGAAATGCAAGCCGCTGCGTTTTACACAACTCTACCCTGTTGATAGTGCTGAAATGTGAGGTCTAGGAGAAGTCAAGTGCAACGAAGGTGCAGGCACAGCCGCCTTTTAATTGGCTCCAAGTAGGTTGTTTTTTTTTTCCCCTGCGTAAAATCTTCCTGCCATTTGTACCGTCTCCCCTGAAACGGACTGAATCCTTCTTTAAATGTGACCTTTTCTTTGCCCACATATAAAAAAAGCAGCAAACGGTGCTCATTTGCTTCAAAACTAGAATGGTGTGCTGACTTGCAAACCAGAAAAGTCTCTTTTTATTTTGTGTTCTGTGACAGAGGTGGACTGGGCTGCATTAATAGTGCTGCCCCCAGCACTGTAAAATGTGTCACTTTTGTACCAACTCTATACTTGATTGCACTTCCACTAGACCTTTGCATTTTTTCGTGGTTCGGATACAGTACTTAGTTTGTTGTGGACACTTAAGCACATGCACGCTCGATGTAGCTTGCCTTTCCTCTGTAATTTTTTCCATTTTTTTTTTTTTTTTTAAAAAAAAAGCTTTGTTAGTCTTCTCTTTTAAAAAAGTAATTTAAAACCTGTATAGTATTCAAAGCACGCAATGTAAATATTTATTACTCAGAAATTAGTGGAGGGTTCTTTTTTGTGACTAAGTTGTGGTTTTGATTTTTAAATCTTGTTCTAACACAGACGTCCCACCCCATCTGCCCTGATAAACTGTTTTGTTTGGTTTTGATGACTGTTAGAAATATCTTTTCAAACCTCTTCTGCTGACCTATACCTTTAGTTTGGAAGATACCTGTCCAAAGAGCGTGTACAGTCTGTTTGAGAACTGTAACCTTACTGCGCTATAAACTTGGGGTTGTTTTTTCCGTTCAGAGAACTGAGTAATCTTGTATTTGATTGATAGTGGCATTAACACCGTGCGCGTGCAAACTGTTACCTGTCGTTCGGCAGAGCAGCAGCAGCTACTCGGTGCCGGAGCACCCACAGCTCTCCTTGCACAGTAGCTTAGGGCTGTTGCAGTGAGTGCAGCGAGCCCCCGGATCTCGGAGGCACCGGTGTCACCGGTGTCACCGGTGTAACGCTGTAACTCGCTTGTGCGGCGCATTCAAGATGCTCTTGGACTTCACAAGGGAACGAGAGACACACATCCTACAGCAGCATGGACGTGCGCTGTAACTTCCAGTACGTAACTGTTCAAACATAACTTCCAGTACGACGTAGTTACTACCGAGTTGAACTTACGTGATCCTGTAGTACAAACCGTTTCTCACAAGAGGATGCAGACGTACTGCTGCAGGAGCAGGGAGCGGGCTGGAAACAACGCAGGTGTCGGCCCCAGTGGTTCGTCCTGCCTCAGTTTGAGACTACTACAAGAAACCGAGGGTGTGGGATTTACTAGCAGAAACCTGATGAGCCAGACAAGTTGGTACCAACTGAACTAAGCCAGCTGGCCATGAACTCGTAAATAATGAGTGCAATTACCATTATTTTCTTCATGCTTTTTTCACAGACTGCCCGTGTGCAGGATTGACAAGAACACTCGCTCTTTGTTCTAAACTAGAGCGAGCAAAGTATGTTGTAAAATACTAAAGACTATGGTAAGTAGAAAGCAGATAGGAACGCGCAGTCTTTGACCCGCGTCCACCCCCCTGGAACCTGGAGTTCTGGATGGCTTGAGATTTTAAAGAATCATTGATTTGAAAGGATGAAGTTTTGGGGAGAGAGAAGGAAGCTCTGCAAGTCTGGGGGTGGTATCTGAAGTGACACTGGCCGTTCAGGTACTAACCTCCACCGTCCTAACGAGAACAGGCGGCTCGCCTTAGTTCTGAGCACAGCTTTAACCGACGACTGACCTGTAACCGAAGGGGACTCGTTCCGGATTAAAACCACGCACGCACCACGCTCTACCACTTGGACTCTGGAAACGACCCAAAGGAATCGTGAGTAATGAGGACGCAAGAGTGATTTCCCGGTTTCCGTGACGATGTGATGCGATGCGGCGGCCAGCCCTCCGCCTCCGACCTGTGATGTGGCCGAGTGGCAAAGCGGCAGCGGAGCGGGGACAGCGGCACCCAGGCAGCGCCAGGATGCTGCAGCCTCACGGCTACTGGAAATCCTTGCGGTTCAAACCCAGGAGGGATCACAGCGGGGCGGTGGGGAGAGGAGGAAGCACAGTTGTCCTCGAGCCCTGTCCGTCCGTAGGGCAGAACGGCCTCTTTTAAGGGGCATTTTCCACACGGATTAGTCCGGGAAATGATGTCTCACACGTGATTTTTTTTTTCCCTCTGCAGAGGGGAAAGGGTGTTGGAGGCTCCTGTTTCTCAGTACGTGTGAGGTCCTCTCTCCTTCCCTTCTCCCTTCCACTCCAGTTTATTTCAGCGCTTTTTTAAGAGCCACTGTTCCCGTCAACTGCTTGCTGTAACAGAAACGTCACTTTTTCTCACAGTATTTATTCCTTAAAAAATCTTGTGTTACATGCTAGGTTCCCATGGATGTAGCTGATCATTTTTATTTTGTAAATATAATTACCTAACTTGACATTAACTATATCGTAATAAACTATTTTTGCACCACCCTTTGCACGCTGTGTGGCGAGGCGTTTCTTTCAACAAGGACACCAATGCAGAAAGAACGGAGCAGAGGCCAGGGCCTGAAACCGAGCGAGCCGTTTGCTTTTACAGTCACACTTCACAAAGAAAATGCAACAGGTAGCACGTTAATAGCAGTAACATGTCTAAAGTAGTGTAAATCTAATGCTGCTGAAGGGGATTTACTAGAGAATGACCTTCTTCAGCTTCTGCCATAGTCGCTACGCCACAGATAACCGCAATGCAGGTTTCTTCCCCCAGACTGCCGTGCCAACTCTCTCGAACAGAACAGAACAAATCCGCAAGCTGTTGATGTTACCCCCTGTATCCTAAATAACACCTAAGGATCTGCAGGAATTTTTAAGGGTTTGGATCTTGGGACCAACCAACCCACAAGGGCTACCTGGAGTGCAAAAACGAGACGGTGATGCTGAGCTTTTCTGTGAGAACGGTTTATTTAATAGTGCTAATCACAGTACTACTGCATCAAGCAAAACTGGTAACGAAACGTTAAGACCTTTTTTCATTTTGAGAGATTCTGAGGCAGTTTCTCTTCAGTATAAAGTAATTCTGACACAGATGCTATTTACAGTTTTGAAATTCTTAAGTTTAGACCCATCTTTGTTCCACCCTGAACTGCAGGGACAGAGATCTTACCTCCCTCTTGCTATTCACTCGCTGTCCCCCACCCTGCTGCTGCCAACACAGGCGGTCGAAGTCGCCGAACCAGACCAGGACGCGGTGTCCCCACCTGAATGAACTGGGGTTGCCTTCCACCGCTCCACTCTGAAGTCGGTGACCGAACTCCAGCCGTGTCTGCTCTCAAGACAAGACCGACTGATCCCAAAGAACAGTTTCTCATTTCTTTCCAGACTCCCCTACACTTGCTTGCTGGACGACGAGCTGTCATTAGTATCTGTTCACACGCTTTTACGCTGGAGCTCTGCTCATCTTAAACCAAAGGAAACGTGTACAAAAACTTACTTCTAATTTCTGCCTTCCTATTTCCCACAAATTCCCTTTTACAAACTTTCAACAATTAATGCCAACAAGAAATGTAACTAAGGTGCTTAATCTCTCTATACAAACTCTAGCTTTGCTGCAGCCCTCTTAACTCTTCTTTAGAGTGACTGATGCAGAGGAGCCATTGGGCTACAATTCCATTCTGCAGCATCCCAAGTTGGAAAATGTCCATTTCACCATTGAAACACCTACCCAGCACTGTATGAACATACCTCGTCTGCGCCAGGGCACGGCAACGAGCCTGCCCGTAGTTTTAAGCTCTATGACTGCAGTCCTATCACAGCTATCCTCACAAAACAACTCTCCAAACAGTTGGGTCATTCTCTCTAGCACGGGAATGACCCACAGCAAGGGACCTGTGGCACTTTAGGGTGGAGAGCACTTCGATTCTCCGGGGGAGCGTACCTCAATGACACCCAGATGGGTAACACAATGATGTCTATAGATAATAATAAAGTCTATGAATGCTACATGCCAAGTACTCCACCAGCCCTGTGAGGCAGCTCAATCATTTATTGTCTTTGGAAAAAAATCTGTAGTGGATGGGATTGTACTCTTCCCAAATCCTTTCAAACTCATCCAGAAAAGGCTTCACATACTCAGCGTCTTCCACGACCAGCACGTTCTCCCGGTTGGTCTGGATAGCTTGGGTGGTCCAGTTGAGGGAGCCCGTGATGAGCATCCTCCTGTCCACGATAGCGAACTTGTGGTGCATGTAACCATTCTCCTGGTCGTGGCGCACCTGGATCCCTACAAAGACACAACCACCTCTTCAGCGGTAACCGAAGGTGTCACCCAGGCTGCAGCCACCCCAAGCGCCCGGCCATGCCCTGCCCCGCAGAGACCCCTCGCCAAGGGGAGGCCGCCTCACCGGCGTGCCGGAGGAGGCCGATCTGGGAGCCCTGGAGCCCCATGTACTGCGCGTCAGTGACGACGCGGACGCGGACGCCGCGGCGGTGGAGGAGCTGGACGGCGCGGCCCAGCTGTGGGCTGGAGAAGGCGAAGAGGCAGATCTCGAGGGAGCGGCGGGCGGAGAGGAG
>NW_008796063.1:9205390-9218806 GCF_000699145.1 Aptenodytes forsteri
GCCCTGAGCCGACCGCTTTCTCGGCCCACGGAGGCTTGGGCTGCTTTGGGGCGGGGGAAAGGCGGATCGAGGGCTCCACCGAAGCGGCGAGCCTCGTCTGAAAACGAAGCCCTCCTCACCGTCTGCGGCTGACTACTTAACCCTTCCCCAGACGCCAGCCGGCTGCGCTGCATGTACCCCACAGGTCCTCTAAGCCGGATCCTGCCTGGCTGGGGTAACGGGTGCCCCAGGGCCAGCGGTGGGTCTGCCAGCCTGCAGCTGCAGCGCTCACTGCTCCCACCTCCCTCCCAGGTATACGCTGCTCGGCCACGCAGAAAAGGAAATCACGCCGGAATAAAGAAACATCCTGCTTTAATCAGTTTGTCTTTAAGGCATATCGTTTCAAGGGAAGGAGGGTGGTGAAAGATGTCTGCAGACATGCTTTTTTGTTAATTGAGTTGTGCTAAGAGCAGCGTGCACATTCCAGCTATGGCTGACGGCAAAATGAGCACCCGCAGCCTAATCGGCGAGCTGCAGGAACTTGCCCAGACAATTACTTGGTAATCCCGTGTACAGATCTGTTCTGGCAGGCGAGCACATCTGGTTTTATGCTAAGCAGGAGCCCTGGGTTCACAGACTTCAGCAACTCTCCCCCTTCTTTCCTGTGGGCATTTTATATGTGTTAAGTTAGTGGTTTGAGCCAGTGCCCTGGCTCAAAAATGATACGTTATCCAGAGCCTGGTTGTCCGTGACACAGCTGTTTCAGATCAGGATGGAGACCGACCAACATTGCACGCAACTCACCATACATGAGCACACGCCTTGCCCTGGCTCAAAAATGATACGTTATCCAGAGTCTGGTTGTCCGTGACACAGCCCTGTTTCAGATCAGGATGGAGACCGACCAACATTGCACGCAACTCACCATACATGAGCACATGGAAGTAGAGGATGAAGCCTCAAGCTTGACCTTGTGACCACCCTCTTGCTGTTTTGGAAGAAACCACCCCTCTGTTCAGAAACATGGGCTTTGCTAATGGGGTCTTAGGCACCAACTGCAGGTTAGATAGAGACTAGCTTTTAATGTTGGATTGCTTGGGAGAGCTATTCTTAAAAAAAAACCAGAAACAGTTCAGCAATCGAGAAGGTCTAAATGCCAAATAATGTCTTACCTGTTGTGTTACACAGCTCTGAATTGGACCAGAATAGCTTTCAAGTAGAAAAATAAAGAGTACCATATCACATAAAACGTAGCCACAAGAGCGAGCACCGACCTAGCACTAGAAATTCTGACTCACTAGTCCACGCTTTTCTAATTACTTCTGTTGCTTTTATCCCACTGTCGGTGGGCTTTGCTTTTCCCTCATGACTAGCACCTGGCACGCGGGAAGCAAGACGCCTGTACTATTCAAAGCTTCCTTTCCTGTGGATAGGGCTTGAGCACCTCTTTCGTCTCCTGTTTCCTTAGTGACAACTGGGAAATGCAAGCCTTTTTGCGAACCCTGAAATTAAATAAGTGGCTAGTTTTTGAAGTAAGAGTAATGCCTTTTTCCAAGCATCTGTCTGCTGCTTGAATATCCTGCAGTTGTTTATGTCCAGTCAAGCATTTTCAATTAATATATCTGAGCATCTCTTGCTCCACATGTACAAGAAAACTAATACATACAAAGTTAAGAGGAAAAGACCTGTTAAATTCTGTAAATTAGATCGAGGCTAAGATGCGGGAATTACCTTGTGGATCAACTGCTGCTTCCCCCACCCCAATACACACACACACACACACACGCACGCACTGAAAATCAACACAAAACTAGGCTTTGTCCATTTTACAAAAATAGCTCTTAATGAGATTTAATGCCTGTCGCCATTTTACAGATGTTCCAGACAAAAATCAACCTGCATATTTTATATATAAGAACAGAACTCGAGACAAGTTGGAACATCCCCTCTGAGCTTGAGTCTTGTTTGAATGAGTGTAGAAGGTCACCTGGTAAAACCTGCCTCCAGCTTGTTAAAAATGTCTACGGTAACGTCAAGTTTTCCCAACAATGATCCAGGGGGGAAAAAAAAAAAAAAAAAAAGACAAAAAAAGACTTCACAACAGGAACAGTAATTCCTTACAATACAGATAAGGAATAGCTGTTTAGGTAATTAAAAAATGCACCAATGTTTCCATGAACTATTAAGCAAAAATGGCTACTATAAAGTTATATAAGAAGGGAGCACCTACAGGTTGGATTTTTTCCGCTTAACTTAATTAGGAAGCTAGAAAACTATTTCTGAAGATAGAAGAACACCAGCAACCTTATCCTGGTGAGGTTATCTTCATTACCTGGAAGTTTTGCAACCACAGGCAAAACAAGGCGAGTATTTTAACCTCTAGAGAGGCAAGCAGGCTGCATTTTGAGACTTCTTATATTACAATTCTCCCTCCCAGACAAGATTTCCAAAGCAAATGCTGAAACTGTCTCAAGTTAAGATATAAATAAATAAAGTGGAGTGACAGGACTCCGATAGGATATCCTGACTTATGCTACAGCAGAAAATAGTCTCTTCTTAAATCCGAGCATAAAGTGGTTTGAAATAATTTACACGTGATCCATACCCTGTGACGTGTCACTTATTTTTGGTTCTTGTTCTCTCATGCATTTAGGAGATTTATGTGGGATTCGGAGACATTAACTATATCCACTCCCAGGAGTTCCGGACGTTGTCACAGGTATCCGAGTCTCGCCAATGAAATCTAAAACTGAGGTCTACTACCACACCATAATGCTTAACGATGACGGTATGGGATTTTAATTAATTCACGCTGATTCTTTGAGTGTCGCTGTATTTTAGTCTTGAGTGTGGAGGTCTAGATTTAGAGTTGAGTTTCAGGACAGACAGCAGCACTATTATTAGCACTTATTAGTCCAGTCTCACAGCAATTAGAAAAGACTCAAGTCACTCTTCAAGTTAGTTTGAGGACCAGAAGAATAGTGATGAAGTTTCACTATCCGCCTAACGCACATGCTGCAGGCTCAGCAGTGGCAACTTGGGGTTCCCTGCGATTATCTGAAGGCAGCAAGTGAGGTTGGGCACCCTTTAGTTCCGGGACTCTGAGGACGTTGGGCTGCGAACTGTTGACATCAGGTGGGACTTGTAAGTCTTGCTCAGGCCAGTCATCCAGAACTTGAGAAGCTTGACGTTGTCCTCCTCTGCAGCTCCCAGAATGCTCAGCAGTTTTTGGGTATCCTCCTTGGGTCTGCTGTCCACTTTAGTGAATTTAAAGAGGACCTTCACTTTACTGCAGAAACAAGAAACTCCTGTCACTATTACGATGGACTTGCACACATCAAACAGGGAATGAGCAGTAACCGTAGCTTCTCCCGGTACCTACTCCAACTAAACATTAATAAAAGCTTCAAACAATATTCCATGTAAACTATTCTCCCGCTTTGAATGAAGAAGGTGGGGGGAAGAAGAGTACAAGAAAAGGGGGGATTAGTTATCGGGATTACTCATTTTCAGTAGTAATATGCGTAATTCTAGTCTGTTTTTTCATTCTAGCGAAAAGTAAAACAATTAATTGTGACAACTGGGAATCTCCCTGGGGGACACATCTAGTGCCCATCTGGCCTTCAGGTAGATTCACCAAATCGTAACGTTCCATGAGTTATTTCACATGACTGTCTGGTCTTCCTTTATAACTACTTGCACCTTTGAAATGTAGCGCCTGAAAGTGCAATCACAACATCTGTTTGGCATGTTATCTGCACTGGAATATAGCGCACACTGACAGGCATATATATATTTGCATACTTAATCCTCATAATGTCTATAAGGCAGACAAGTATTGTCATGTAGGCAACCTACAGATGCGTGAACTGAAGCACAAAGGCTAAGAACTGCTGAAAGCCAAAAAGACAGCTTGGACCAGAGCAGAACAACTCCGATATTCTTAGCTCCCAACAGTAAAGCCAACTACTGTCAATACTACAGTGGAAGTTACCTGACTACAAGTTTGTCCTGTACTCTGCTGTAACTGTTCCAGGATTAGTGCCAAAGCTGTTTCTCTGAAAGCAACGTAGTCGTACTTACTTCATCCACTCCTCCTTCAGGCAAACAAGGCACTGATCCACAACATCTACAGAAAGGTTCTGGTTGGTCAGAGCAGCTTCGATCTTGTTCAAGATCGTAGGGCCAACTACAGGATCAGAAAGAGGGGAAAAAGGGTGAGAAAGAGGACACGCAAGCTTACACCTTTACTAGTAATTGTTAGCAAGGACTAGGCCATTTATTCTGTGACCTGGGCCTGAATACCCGCTGGAATTACAGACCCGCTGGAATTACAGACAAGAATACACATTTGTTCCACCTCTTCTTCTTTTCAAGAGCCCTAGTCTGCACCCATTTTTCACCAGTACTTTGGTCTGGTGCATTAATGCAGCTTCCTCTATATGCAGAAAGTTACACTATTAAAACAGCACAGCCAATTTCAACATAGAATTTGGCTTGATTAGTTCACAGATAATAATCTTCCTCGAGTCAGGAAGAAACCTACCTATTCTACAAGATGGAAAAATATACCCCCCCCAGTGGCCTGCCTTGATTTCATTTCCATGGAAGAGGAGCTAAAGATCATCCCACTAGAAAAACATCTGATCCAAGAAGCAACGTGGAATTTTGTGAAGGATCCTGGGACATGCACACAGGTTCAGGGGCCTTTGTTTTCTTCAGACCCACTTTTAAACTGTTGTTTAGATTTTGTTGTTTCTAGTCCCATATAAAAAGCTCATTAAAAAATGCAGAGTTATGAAAAATCTTCATGCTTTGTACAATACACATACATCTATATAAAAATATAAACCCTCAATTTTAAAGTCTCCACTTACTCTTGATTTAAATGTTCCTCTTGTTAAGGGCAGTTCCAGGATACTTAGTAAAGAAACAAACCAACAACCAACCCAAGGTACTCCTCTCCCGCACCACTTTTTGGAATTCCCTAGGAGGCTTTTTTCCCAGCAGTCCGTGGCCTAATAAGTTTGACGCTGCGGTGGAGAAAAGACCTTTCAGTGACTATTTTTGTCCAGAAGCTTCTGGACATGCCACTGGTTGGATGCAAAGTAGACTACTGTAATTATACATGTGGGACCTACAACAGCTGCTGGAGCACAGGAAGAACACTACAAAAAGTCTCCGCTTTGCATTGCGCCTGTATCTTCAGAGGCCAGAGCAGGAAGGGTTAGCCATCTGTCAAGTCTTTTGAGACAGTCAATGAGGCCAATTCACCTAAATTCAGACTTCCCAGAAAACACGAGACTGATGGACCTGACTCAAATCACATCTAGGTGCAAGTGCTCAAGTCCTTGAACAAGTAGCAACAGCAACAACAACAAAAAAAGGTCTGGGCACTTCTGTATCACTCATACTTGTTTATCAAGTGGAACATGGGAGACGAGTAACATCATGGTCCTTATAAGCCAGACTGACTCAAAATAAACACACAAGTATTCCAGGATAGAAAACATTCGTTGTGGGTTACAGAAGAATTTCCCTACAATTGCTACTATACACGTTACAGAATTTGTTTCTCATTTCTGAAAATTAATAAGCAAAATGCTGATCTGGTGAAGCAAACCCTTTATAATTAAACAGACTGTGGTAAACCTCACCTCAAATAGCAGTACCCCAGTTGTATACTGACCTGGCTTCTACTCAGACTTCCTTAAGGGCCAGTACACGAACAGCGTAAAAACCAGTTAAAGATCAAGATGCTCTTTTAACCTCAGTGATACAGGTTCTTTCTGCTTTCAAATCACCCACCTCGATCTGCTGCAACAGGGCTACCGCTGGTGACAACAAACTCGTACTTGTTGAGGGACTGCTCATCATCAAACAGAGTTGGGTAGAGACTGGACCGGGTAGCAGCGCGAACTTCCACAAGGACCGCAAACTCTAGAGCAACAAGAGCCCAAAAGAACATTAACTGTACTGGCCCAGATTCTGAAATACAGCTACATACCCTGCTCGGAGAAAGCACAGCTCTGTCAGCTTACGGTATTTGGCCCAGCATCAACCTTCCCTCAGTAGGAACCAGGACTGTCAGCTATGGTATGATCAGCGCTTAAAGCAGGTGTCACACCTTTCAACTACCGATCAGGCAAGGATATGGGGAAAACAAAATGGAAGTGGTACAGCTTTTGGTTCATGCAGCATTGTTAGACTATCTACCAATACTTAATAATAAAAAAAAAATAATCTTGTGTCCTTTAACATAAGATGATAGGGAAAGGAGAGGGTTGTGCATCAGGTTCTTACCAGATGACAGTATGTGGGATGGGATTTGGACGTGTGGGCTAAGCCCTAGGAAGTTACACCGATATGCCTCTTCATACTGGTCACTGTAGGGGATGATCCGCACACAACCAACAGGCAGCATAGTCTAGAGAAGGAAGGAAACACGTCAAGAGAAGCACTGGAACTAAGCAAGTACAGTACAATTTTCTCCCTGACTGCTAGGGCCAGCCAAGACTGGGAGCACTGCTCAGGCAGATGCTCCTGATTTGGGCGATCAGAAGTATCCTACTCAGCTTGAAAGACTACGCAGTTGCTGAGGACAACCAAGACATCCAAAGGTTGAGGGTTTTTTGTTCGGTGGGTGTTTTCTGGGTTTTTTTGTTGTTGTTGATTTTTCAAAACCACGTAATTTAGAACACATTCTCCACAAGATTACATGTCAGAGACAGGTCATTATGAAGGCTGGACTACTAGAGAAATACACGTAAAAATATGCAGCCAGGAAACAAAGGAAAAAGTTTCTACCCGTAGCACGTCAAAAGCAGACTGGACAAGATCCATATCTCGAGCTTTCCAGATGACCTGGTTTCCCATCAGAACATGCCAAGCCAGCATGCGGAATGCTGATGCCCCAAGAACCTGGAAAAAAAAAAACAAAACAACCCAAAACCCAAAAACATTCTGCATTGGTTATAAAAATTAGTGAAATGTCCAGTCTGCCCTGTCAAAAATATCACTGCCACATAAGAAAATGGCTAGAACTGAACAGCAGAAATGAACATGACGATGTAGCAGGTCTTGTGCACAGAGTAATAGCTCTAAACCACAGCATCAAGATCAAGTATTTCTTTGACAGGTGCGAAAGGTGTCGGACTGTCATGCAAAGCGCTATTCGCCCCCATCTAGGGTTTCAAGAACAAACAGCAGCAAAGAACCACTGATCCAATTCAATATCAGGCACATCAAGAGAACAACAGCTTCATTTCTCAGTTGCTCCAAATTCTTCAGTGCTCTGGCTAGGCTGCGTCAGTCAGCTCACTTGTTGGCCAAATTAGCGGTTTTGGCAAGATGGACACAGGCCCGTTTGGAACGGGACTGAACAACTTCTATTAGATGATAACAACTTTCAGGCGTTTCTCTGATCTGGTTTATGTTCACAACAGTGATTCAGGCATGAAAGATTAAACAATATTCTTAGACAAGCCTCCGAAGGCACACACTTGCACAACACAGTGGTGTAGTTCAATAGCTTCAAGCATTCCAAATTAGGAGACAGTAGAACAAAAGGAGGCTAAAGACATAAAGCAGGTATTTGTCAGGAGCGTCCGGGAAAACAAGCTGGTGTGAAAGAGACTGTGGGTCAAATGCACCGAACCCTCCCCCTCAGCCAGGTAACTGGAAGCACTGGATAAAAGGTAGATCTGTACAGAACCATTTGTTTTGTTTGTAAATTAGTTTTTTCCCCTCTGAAACACTTTTGTTTTAAGCAAATAATACTTGGCTTTGAAGATGCTGCACGACCTCTGTATTAAATTACTGTCACTTGGGAAGAAGAGAAGTGCAGAATTTGAGAGAAATCATATGATCCCATCCCACATGACTGATGATCACCAGAGGCCCACATGATCTCAGAGGAAGAGAGTCCTCAGAGGTGCAGTTAACACCGCGTTACTAGCTGCGTAGGCACTGTGTTGAACACAGAACCAGGAAAGAAGTGCAGACTGCAGGAAATAAATATGTATTTTCCGAAAACATCATCAGGAGAAAATAAGTTATTAGCTTGTGAATTCAAGCACCAGAGTAACTGTGCTCCTCTCTTACCTGTCTCATGTGCCTGAGAGAGCGAAAGACAGACAACCTTCTGTGAGCTACATTCCAGCTGTTGCAATCTGGCATCAGTGATGTTTCAGGTGAGCATTTAGATAGCTCCTGCCCTTCCACAACATCTGGCTGGGAAGAAGGCTTCACTTCTTCCTCGGAACCATCCCAGCCTTCCGACTCTTCTTTCAGGTCTAGCAGAAAAAAAGGTAGAGCGGTCATAAACATTGCTGCTCTCTAGGCATGGAAACTGCCTCAGAAGCGCCTACACACACTGCAGCCAACTGATTTTGGCTATATGTGGGGAGACGAGTTCAGAACGCAGTAACTGAAAGCACTAGCGTCACAGACGCACCTGAGGTGTTAATGAAGTTTCACAGTTCAGATATACAATAACCACTGAAGTGTCAAGAAGGAATTTTCATCTTCTACAGGACACAAAGTCACATCTTTTGACCAGCTACACGTTCTCTATTCTTGCTTTAAAGGTCATGGCCAAAGCTTTGAGGCAGGTTTTATAGATTCTAGTCTAAATGGATTAATAAAAATATTTCAATGCAAGAAAAAATTATGATCCTTTAATTTTAGAAATTTTGTAGAAAAAGGAGCAAGAAGAAAGCTCCATATGACTGCAAATTCTCCTGGCCATAGAGATTCATCAGGAGGGCCAACCCAGCCAGAGAGAACAATAATCATGATGACGCAACACTGCATGCACATGTGGAGTTTGTTACTTGTGTAGGAGAGAGCCTACGAGGCCAAGGGCCTTGATTTCACATTCCCGTCAGAGCCATCTCCATATGGGAGAGCACATCAGCTACTGCAGAGACTACCACTGAGGTAAAGTTCAAGAGGGATGGCTGCACCATGCTGCTGACAAAAGGACTTGGTGTTTTACCATCCAAAGCATTCTCAGAGGGTCTTCCAGCTCTGGAAACTTCTCTCTCACCTGCAAGTTTTTCCATCTGAACGAGGGTGTCTTCTGTTGGTGCTCCCTCCAGAAGCTTCTCTGTAAGTCGGCTGCCACAAGCTTTCAAAAGCCTGGAGACGTTGAAAGAAACAGAAGTAGCGTTCATTAAGGCTGCTTGCTAGGTGCAAAAATCCAGCAAGAATCATAGAATCATAAAGGTTGGAAAAGACCTCTAAGATCATCGAGTCCAACCCTCAACCCAACACCCCCGTGCCCACTAAACCATGTCCCTGAGCGTCTCATCTACACGTCTTTTAAATACCTCCAGGAATGGGGACTCCACCACTTCCCTGGGCAGCCTGTTCCAATCTTTAACCACTCTTTCAGTACAGAAATTTTTCCTCACGTCCAATCTAAACCTCCCCTGGCACAACTTGAGGCCATAAGAAACTTGGTGCGATGAGCTCAACAAAAAATCCAACCACTAACCAATTTGTGTTTCCTTTCAACACATCTCTGTGCTTTCCTCGGTGTGGTAACTATCAACGCATCTTACAACCGCTGCCACTCAAAGTCACCAAAAGGCCTACCATTTTGCAATTACTTTGTGCAACACACTCATCCCCCATCCAAGTCACATGCCAGTGTTGCAACCCTCTCTGTGGCATCTTTCCAGGGAAGTTTGGTGAGCAAGTCAGGCACTAGAGCAACTGGACTCCCACAGACATACTACTGTGCCAAATGGCTGCACCTCCCACGCTGCCTATCACAATTCACGGGCTCTTCCAGGTGAACCACCGCTGTACTTCAAGTGTGAATCCGAGGTTCAACACACCGGGGGGAGGAGCATCTCTTCTTGCTTTCTTCCATACTTACTTTTATACTGCAAAGCCTTTCCATCTAGATAGACGTGGTTTCCTTTTGCAGCTACATTAGTAGATTTACTTCACAGCAACAAGTAATTTTTTTTTGCCTTAAAGGCATCAGCAGGCTGCTGTCTTTCTGCGCTTAGCTCCTTCCAATTCAGAGACTACTTAGCAAAGTCCAACTTACTACCTCAAGAAAAAAAATACCCAAACGCTCAAATCACATTTCCACCCTTTCAGAATATGGCAATATTCTCTTCACGAAGGAGTTGTAGAAGCTAGATACACAAATGGCATTACCAAGCAAAGGAAGTATGCAAACATGCCCACAGGTTTTCATCGTTGGTCAGTGACGTTAAGGAGCGGGCTGCATTGCCGTTCCGCTGGTGCAGGAAGGGAGTGAAGGCCGTGTTCATCCGCTGGGCACGCTGAGGGCACCCATACTGCTCTGCTTCGAACACCTGCACCACAGAAGGGCAGTACAAGAGACAGAAAAAGATAAAATGCTTACATAAAGCTGAGCCGAAAAACCCCAATAAAAATATGAAGTGAAAAGGGTGCGTCACACACAATCATCCAAAATACATTGTAAATTACGGGAAAAGAGAGGGAAGGGACATCTTATTCTTAGGTTGACTAAAATTATCATTAAGTAACACTCGTGCTCCAAAACCATTGTCCTTCACAACTTCAGTTACTTGAATTTCTAACAGAGCTATTGTCTAGCAGTTAGGTCTGAAAAGTGTTATGACTGGCTTAAAATGAGAGAGGCACCCTGTTCCTTCTCTTCTACACCCCCAGATACACACCGTCCTCTTGTCCCTTGCGTCAACCTTAATGACCACCCTGCCTGCAATGAGCTGGATCAGCTTTTTGACTCAGCTGTAAATCAACTATCGTGATGTTTTACTAACATTGAGTCAAATGGACTCTGCGTACTGACCTACCTTAAGTGCTTTGCCCTGAAGCTCATCAATGATGCCTCTGATTTTTCCCAACAAGAAAGGCCAGGAGTTGATGAGGTAAATCCGGTCCATCATGATAGTGATGATGCTGTACCAGCGCTGGAAACCTCGAGCCAGGCTGTCTTTGATAAAGAAGGTGTGGCTGAACACAAAACCATGCTGTTCATCTCCGAAAAAAATAGGGCCTTCACGTCCTGGGCAGACCTGAAGGGGAGGGACACAGACAGCAAAGTAGTTAAGCACATCACACAGCTGAAACGGTAATAAACTGAACAAAGCTTCCTGCTCTTTAACACACACTTGGTGAATAAAACAAGCCTTTTTTAGGCTACTATCCAAAACCCAGGGTCAAACAGACCTCCAGAGGTATCCTACAAACCCTTCAATTTAGCTGTATTTTAAGAATTCAGCTCTATTCAACTACAATACTGTTGAGAATCCACAAGGGATTTTGCTGATCCTGACACGCAAATGCTCATTAATCTGTAAGGTTCTCCCTTCACTTCTATGTGGTGTTGAATGTTAATGGTCTACAAAGATCAAATATTTCTCGGCACTAAACAACAGATTCCAATGTTTTTACAAAAACAGTTTATCTTACAAAGAAAAACAATAAAGATGTAGGAGCAAGAATAAGAAAGGGTAATTTTTGGTCTCATGAGGTGAGAGGAAGTAACCCTCAAGGTTATCAAAGATCAACCTTAAAAATTACCACCAGTCCTGGAATGAACAGACTTGTGTGTCTGTCTTTCCACCTCCATTCCCTCCTTGTTTCAGACTGCACAGAGCAGCCAGGATCAGCAAAGCACTATCTTGGATTTGAAACGATACATAAGGCCATAAAATAGGTTTTCTCCCTGTACTCCAAGACAGTTACCTCGCAGCTCAGACTGCGAACGCAGGCCTGGCGCACGATGCTGAACAGCTGGGGGTGGTTTGGGTGTTGGTGACTGACGTACTTGATTGAAGTTTCTTTGTCGTGGCTGACATATCCAGGATGTCCTCCTGCAAGAGAGCGGCAACCCTGAAGATAGAAAAGCAAATTCAGCCATAAATGAGCATGCAGTTATCTAAGGTTTCCAAAGGCCTCTGCATATTCCCTTCAGAACGTAGGGAAACGTTACTTACACATATAGATAAGAACACAAGTACTTAGAAGACAAGAATTATGACTCAGGGTCAGGATTTGAACCCAGCTCCTCACATAGAACTCTGTGCGATATACTTCCTCTGCCCTTATGCTAACTTTCCACTATTTAATTTGATTGTGAACTTGGTGCTGGCTCTACAAGTGGTAAAATTCAGTTAACAGCAGCTGTGAAACCAACTGGCCTAACACAACTGGCCATAACCTAAAGGAAAGTGAATAACAAATACCTCAGAACAAATACTAATAATAGACAGGCATGAGAACAACTGAGAACATCCATTTTCTCTATTGTTTTAATTGCTTTTGCATTGTTTTTGTTTCCTAATCAATACTGCTCTTAAAATTACTATTAATAAATGACCAGACCTAATCTAATAAAGTAAATGCTCTTCAAGGATGAGGAAAGCATTTCTCAGCCGCAAGAGAATCACAGATCACAGGGCTTAAAGAGACCTCAAGACACCATCTTGTCAAGGTCCATATACTCAACAACAGCTCCTTCATCCTCTTGTCACGGGACGTTACAGTTTATGAGGACTTGGAGATCTTCTGGTACTAGCAATCACATACAAAACAAGTGCCGTTCACTTCCCTCCCCCCCGCCCCTTAAACAATTCAATTTGCATTAGAGAATCCAAGAGCCCTTTAGTTAAGCCAAGGGCCACTGATGTCCGCACACAGATCTTCACACTTGCCTCACACATGTCTGACTTCTTTGGCCCTGGGCTGCTGGAGTCGGCGCTGGCACCTTCTGCCGGGCTGTGCGAGCGGATCCGACTGCTCATCTGAATGCCACCTTCTTCCTCTTCTGCCTGCTCATTCTGCCCAGAGATGTCCCCGCTGCTTGCGCCTTGGGGAAGCGGTGAATGTAGAACCTCAGTACAGAAGAGGGTGCGAGGACCGTGGAGCTCACAAAAATGGCAGAGGGCAACAATAGCATTCATAGTGAGAGCTCAGCACATACGTCAGGCCTCCTGCGGGCAAGGGAGAAAGCACACAAATTCAGCACAACAGATATTAAAGCACCTCTTAGGCCTGACTGGTTCAAGTCCTGCTCTACATCCCTCCAGGAGCGGCTGGCCTTAAGCTCAGCCTAAGGGACCAGCACAACTCCCCCACGGGGTGACCCGAGCAAGGACCAGCCCTTCGTGCCCTGAGGGGATGGGACTCAAGCAGATCGATCCCCCCGTGCCCGGGTCCCTGACTCTGAGCCGGGACACCTCAGGCCCCCCACGGGGGTGGAACGGGACTGGACCGGACCAACCCCCTCCTGCCCGCACACCGCCGGTCTTCCCGGGACAGGTTGGGGTCTGACAGACCAGACCTCCGGGCCCGGACGCCTCGGGCCCTGTCGGGCCCGGCGCAGCCTCCCTGTGCCCAGAGGCCTCAGGCCGTAACGGGTCGGGACCGGCCCTGCTCAGCGGGACCGGCCCTGCTCAGCGGCCC
>NW_008796063.1:9219807-9236225 GCF_000699145.1 Aptenodytes forsteri
AGTACAAGCACTGGCAGTTCCCGTCGTGTGTTGTAAATGCCTTAAACCTCTTGGAATATAAGATGAGGGCTGATGGAGGCTTCCACGAAGTAATATCTTTTCCCACTCCCTTTATAAAGCAGTTCCAGGAAGATGTTTACACGGGTAAAGCCCAGGTTAGAACTGGGCAGACACTCGAGTTAAACAAGCCTGTTCTAGGCTCCTCCGTACAGATCCTCTCTCCATTAAACTGCTCCAGATTCTCTTCAGGGTATCGAGTTTTAGTAGGGGATTATTTATCTCTGGAAAACTATGATGGAAAGATAACCAAATTCCAGGTGAACTGTTAATCCTTTCAGGCTTCAAAATATTAAAAGCGCTGGATTCCGCCCCCCCTTCCCTTTACGTTGGAATTGACCCCTATAGAGTTTTAAATACCCGAGTCTGAACAAAAGCAGTAAGTCTTCCACAAGGTAACAGCATAGACCATTCGGCTGAGTAAAGCTTGTACTTAAATCCCAAGAAAGCGCAGCTATCACCACTACAACGTATGTCTCTGCATCCAAGCAGCCAGGCATGGTCTAATAATTACGCCTCTGAAGAAAACAATACTCAGATGATCAGTGAGACGGATGGTTATTGTAACACGAAGATCAGATATGAACAGAAGCGTCTGATCCAAAGCCCATCTAATCCTGGAGCCCATCTCGGACAAGGACCTGTAGCAGCACTTCCCAAGGAAGACGCGCAGTTTGCACAAAAAGAACTACTGTTTCTACTCGAGATAGCTCAGGAGAGCTCCGAGGGGCCACCAGCAGAGCTTGAACAACTCCTGAGCAGAGGGCGCTGCCACACGCAGCTGACAACTAGCAGCCTCCTGCCAGTCAGCCAGAATCACGTCCTGAGAAGCGACAAGAACAAAAGACCCCCCCAAAAAAAAAAACCTAAGGAAAAGCCAAATACACCCCCCCCCAAAAAAAAAACCTAAGGAAAAGCCAAATACGAAACACCTACTATCTCATTTAAGACAAACTAAGAAGACCGACTCGTTTGTTATCTTTATTTTCCAACAGTACATTTAAACTTCTCAGGACTAACCTCCTCAGCCAGTTTGGCCATGCAGAAAACATTTCCTAGGTTATACAGATCGCCTGTGACAACACATACAACGGGTGGCGGTTGTACTGCAGAATAGAGAAGGGAAGTCGCATAGGAGGAGGCAGCTGGAGTTACGCAAAAGCATGTGGCGCAATAGCAGCGCTACAGGTGTGTGAGCAGAGGTCACTAACTGGGGCTCCTCAGTGGCACAAACAGCTTCTAACCATTTCTTTTTAGAAACATTTTATTACCTGCTACTAATAACTGAACTAGAGACCCCTCCTGTGGCTAAGAAGTGTAGTTGCATGTTTAATGCTACCTTCGGAACCGCATTTTATATCTTCGCTAATTAAGATGCATGAAAACAGGAGTTCGGTATCAAAGCATGCACTCAGTATTTTGTGAACACATCTTGTGGCCATGCATGATGGCAAGAACCAGCCACAGGACCTCTGAGAGTCTAAGTCTGGAGGAGCGTAGCACGCAATGTTCTTATATTTGATCAAAAGTCCTTCCCTGCAATAAATACAAATTAAAACCAGAAAGCTCAAGTGCTCTCAAAGCGTCTCAGCTGACCACAGCCCATGCGATTAGTTCCAAGACTTGAAGGAGCTACTTCATTAAAAATCTGACTTAATTTCAACAGTATCTCAAGACATGCAGATGCCAGACCATATGCGTTTATCAAACTATTACTTGAAAGCCCTTCCCTGAAGCACTTTCGGTGAATGCTTTATCTACCGATTCTACAGGTGGGACCTGACTTTGAATTTTCAGCAGCGATCGGAGTTTAACAGCACAACTATCCATGTCAGAAAAGGAACCTTAGCAGGTCTCAACTTTAAAAGCATTTGCCCTCTTAAAAATCAGATTAAGAAAAATAGCGCAATATATCATTTGAAACTATTACACAGCTATTTCTACCATCCTTTTGATGCGAGCGTGGATTTATTTTATCTACTTGAGGCGAAAAAGAAGAGAAAACGTAGCTGCTATTTGCCAGCTGCATGTATTAATTTGCTTCCAATTCCACAGATAGAAAGCCGTCCTGCTGCTCTCAGCAGGTTAAGTCCACGCTCGCTAATAGGAACTAGCGGTATAAGAGCTCAGCCACTGCGAAGTGGGCATTTCTGGTTCTTCTCCAACTTCGTGAAAGCATCCTGCATACATTCTCTCCCTGGCAACGAAAGGCGAGCCATCCACATTTTCGTACGTTAGTCGTTTGCGGTACTTCATGACTACCACACATGGTTGTAAACGCTTTGACAACCCAGCCCACAGCATTACTAATCTACTAATTTAACACTGCCACAGTACCAGAGAAGAAAATGGCGTAAGCATGTTCAGCATTGAAATCGCTGCAGGATTAACTAGGAAAAGATATTTATGATTTTTGAAGGTTTTTTTAATTACAAGACTGGTAAGGCAAGTTATGGGGAAAAAAAAAACCCCGAGGTTGAAAAGTTGCCTTCAAATATGGAAGTCTGTATGATAGGAAGCACAAGTACTCAATGGTGAGCTACTAACACTATGGACCTATGCTGTGTTCAATACTAAACTGCTATTTTATACTTCTAAAAACGTCATTCATCACCTAGAGAACAACCTGGGGGCATTTCTCTTCTACTAGAAAGCATACTGCTGTCACAGAGGCTCTGCTACAATTAAGACACGAGTTAAATGAAAACCCCAACAGTTCTGTATCAGCACTGGAAGCACAAATGGAGTGTTTTCCACAACGGGTGACCTCAATACATACAAGCTTCACACAGCAAGAGCCAGAAAGGCTTAGCTCTCACTCAGGCTCCTGAAAAAAAGCTGGCAGGTTAGCAGTAGCAAGCAGCTCCTAGTCAGGCGTTTAGGTAGGAAGCACTGGATGCTGAGCTTCTCGCATTCTGACTTGATGACAGGTTTATTTATGCCTGATAGGAGGAGATTTGCACTGACATGAAGTGTTTCAAAGGTGTTTTAACAGTGAGAATCATCAGATACATGAGAGCTACAGAAAAATTAAAGAGCCCATTGATTTAAGGGGTGAAGCACTTAAAAGAATCCAACAACAAAGTTTTTATGTTTAAAATAGTGAATTAAAAACCAGATAGCATTCCAGCATGTTATCTCCAAATAAAATCCTGCATTTTGAGAGCTGTATAGAATTCTGTGTTCCATGTAGAATTACTTTCTTTGGAAACAAAGATCTATAGCATCGCCTTCACTTATACTTATTTCCACCACAGGAAAGTACTAGCCTGTTGAATACCTTCATGCCAATTGTATAGGAGCAAAAATTTAAATTGCTTTCGGTGTCAACACCTTCACATCCAGCATCCTCCAGAACACCACGGTCTCCCAAATATCCTTTTGTTTAGGTCTAATAAATTTGATCTAAGAGTAAACATTATTAGGAGATATTTTGTACCAGGAATTTAAAATCATAAATAGCTGTCATGTATGGATTCCCTATAGTGATTTCTGCTTTTCAGCAAAACCGCCTTACAAGGACTCGTTCCTGTGCTCACCCTTTTGGGAAGAGCACAGTTCTTATTTCATTTAATAGACAGCAGCCAGCTACATTGGGCATATGCAAATTATAATGTAGAGAATTTACTTAAACTCCACCCCTCTCCCCCCACCATACATATGATAAATCTGCACTTTGAGCCAACTTTAAATACAGAATAATGAACCAGTAATTATCTTGTAAGTGAACCAACACTAGTTTGTATTCTTCCCTGAATAACACTTTTTTTTTTTGCAGAAGAGAAAAAAGGACTGCTACAGAAACACAGCAACATTCAAACCCTTTAAAACAAAAGGTAGATTATTTAATGCATTAACGATGTTAATCTGAAGATAAATAAATCCACAACAGACTTAAGTTTCTTTTGAGATTTCCTTTTTCTTTGCAGAGAATATTTCTGATATTGTACAGTACTGAGAGGGTGTTCTTTTATTTTCTTAATGTCCAGGTGAAAAGCAAAGCTCAGTTCTCTCTGCTCCCTTCGTGGAACTCCTCAATGCCCTATTCCAGGCGTGATTCTTTCATAAGCTTTTACTTGAAAGCGGAGTGGTGAGCAACACGAATTTCAGGAATAACTGGATGGTTTGGTCCCTGAGTCATCTTCTTGAGAGCCCATACTCTGGAAGGGAGAGAGTTATTCCTTTTCAAAAACAGGTCTGAAGGTTTACCTTTGAGACAGACAGTTCTTTGAAGTTAACAGGTAGGAAAATAAAGCGCATATGAAATAACATGCCCTTCCTTTTTGTTTTAAAGCATGATGTTTATGCACATACTATTATTATCATTACTAAAAATACGTAATTATTAACACTGTAAATACTGACATTCAATGCAACACATACTCACTGCACTGAGTCTCTTACAAGACACTAAATTACCTTCTGCACAAACTGAGGGTTCACAGTGATCTCTTGATCCATGGCTTTCAGTCGTTCATCAAGCTCTATACATTTCAGCATCTTAAAAAAATATATATAAAGTTGATTACTTTGTCCAGCTTGAACGTGACCTTCAATACATTTCATGGCTGTGCTATGTAGAACCAATAACTTTTGCCATCACAAAAACTCCGTGTCAAAGTGCTCATCCCTCATCTCCCAAACAAAAGTGTCAGACCAATTTTTTGTTCCCTTATTTTGATCCATATCTTCCTAACAATCCTTTTTAAGGCCACTGACAGACAGTCCCATGCAGGTCAACCACCTCAACCTACAGGCAAGTTATCGACATCCAGTGGAAGCGATCCTTGAAGTCTAAAACTCTAAAAACAATCTTTCTAATCCAGTCAGTTCAAGGAACTTCACATCACCAACTGATGTTTCAGTCTACTGAAACATCTCAAGCTGTACAATCAAGCAGTCAGTCTACTGAAACATCTCAAGCTGTACAGAAGATACAACAGGGAACGCATTGACAGTAATTGACTATCAATCTAAAACCTTTAAATACTAGTACTGTGAAATAATCGAATAATGATTCCTCAATCTCAATAATGATTCCTCAATCTCAATAATGATTCCTCAATCTCAATAATGATTCCTCAATCTCAATAATGATTCCTCAATCTCAATAATGATTCCTCAATCTCAATAATGATTCCTCAATCTCAATAATGATTCCTCAATCTCTACATGTAAGTTACCCACACCGGCTTCTCCCAGCAGCTCTCTGATTACAGACTAAGGCTCTGCAGTAGGAATTCCAAAAGCAGTTAGTATCTTAAAGATTTACCTCCTGATCAATGTTATGAAGCATAGCTGGATTGTTATATTTTTCAGGATTATCATGGAAACAGACCATACCATCTTTCTGATTAATACTTGCAAAGATTTCACCATCTTCTATCTGAAATGAGAGAGGGTTTAATGTAAGGTATCACAAAGAACAGAATTTCAGGTAACTACAACACATGGACTCCTTGTGGAATCATCTTTAACTTGTTTGCTTTTTATTTCCCAACAGCTTCCCAAAGACAAATGATGCATGCCTTCTCTTAGGCGGAGAATATCCTTTAAGATTTTTTGAGAACAGTCTAAACACCACAGCAGACTGACAGTATTTCCTTCACCCTGAAAAAGAACCATTCTTCAGCCATTCAGAACATGCACTGCCAATCCAAACACTTAAGAGAGTCTTAAATTGGATCAGTTTTTAAATTAGGATAGTTTAGCCAGGTAACGACTCTTACCATGTGGAGGACGTACTTTTCTGCTTCTTGGGGCCCTGACAACTGCACTCGACTTGCCATGTCTTGTAATGACAATGTTAAAAATGTCTGAAATTTAGAAAGTATTAAATGGTGAAAACTAGACACTAAGAACTTTCCCTATCAATCCTTCATGGCCTATGCAATCTTACTTTGAAGCCCGATGGGAAGAAACAAGTGGATCACATAGTTATTACTTATAAAAACACCGTGAGAGCAGAGTCAGTTCTTCCTCCAAAGATACCAATTTGTTTGGTCTGCACACACGCGCAGTAGAACTAATGGAGCCATTACTCCATTTCTGCAGTCCCTTTTTACCCCAGACACAGTCCTGACCACGGCCAACCTCCTCCCTCACCTTTCTACATGAATAAGGTGACTGCCCATCCCTTGAACTTCCTTCAAGAGATGCGTGTATTGCATTACTTCTGAGGTTAGTTCTACTGCAACAAACATCATTTGAGCTTGGGGGGGGGGACACGGACCTTTCCCCTGATCATCTTTAAGGATTAATCTGATCTCTCAGCTGAAGGAGCACATCACTCCACTGCTTCTGTTTTTCCTTTTACTTCAGACACTTCCAAAAGTCTGTCTCACTCACTCTTCTCTAATGAAGTAACCTATCTGTCTCACTCACTCACTCTTCTCTAATGAAGTAACCTGTAAAGTTCAGGTTTCCTATTTTTCAAACAGAGATGAAGGTCATTTGGTAGCAGCACTCACAACTTCTTTGATTATGTATGAAAATCACATGGGCAAACCCCTCTGATAGAAAACCAATTCAGTTGGCTGCTTATGCATTATTTAAAAGGTGATTCAGTATGTCTGTCTATGTAGAGCATTTCGGTCCCATTTGTTTCAGACACACAAATCTCAGTTTTAGTCATTTCTCCGTGACGTTACTGCATTACCATTTTGCTCTGAATTGAATTCAGTTCAGAGATACACTCTTTGAGAAAAACTAACCACAATTTCTCAGCAAAACAAGCCCCCTACATCTTACCTTGGTTAGCCTCTGAATATTCTTTTTGTAGAGAGATGATAAGCATTGCTTAACCAGCCCCATATTGTTATCCCTTGTGAATGTTTCACTGTGTTTGTTCACCAGATTCCGAAGCTCCGAGGGTTTATTGGTTGAATAAACTTGCGCTAATTCATGGTAAGCATTGCTAAGGGGCTGCAATTAGAAAAATGAGAACCCTTCTTGAAGAACACGGTGTTCAACCAGCCTCACAAAAATCTATTCACTACTTCAACATTAGAAGCCATGCAGGCATAAAAGTAAATTTAAGTAGCTCAAGCATCTCAAAAATTACGTGATGCCCTGCGATGCCCATACATGACTTTACAGCAACAACAGATCCTCATACACTGAATCTGTATCACTGCAATATAAGATTTAGTAAACATCATTCAAGGACCTCTGTATGACAGTTCCAGTTACGGGAGAGCAAGAAAAAGTCCATTAGCTGACCAGTACATGAAGTAAGCTGAACTCAAGGTAAGTAGCATATTGACTAGTCACTGCCCATCCATTATATTTGTTCTGCCCTCTAAGACAGTGTCATCCTTGACCACAATGCATCACAGCATGGACAACAGAGAATCAAAGGGTGAAGACTAGTTCACCTAAATTACTTTAAAATGGCACTTGTTTGAGCTTGCTTATTAGTATCTGAAGTTAGAAGAAGATTTTTGGAACTCTTTAAAATTTTGGTCACAAATCAACAAACTCAGTGTTAAATAAGAACTATCTAATTTTTAAAAGTGTGTTATTTACTTAGGATCAGAACTCTCACTAGCAGTTTTGTCTCCCACCCTACACCTCCTAATCAGAATGCTTACAGACTCCAAACATGCAGCTTTTTCAGAAGCTTTTATTCTTTATAAAGCTGGAGTTTTGGAATAAACTATTTAGCATTTCGTACTTCAACTAGATGAAGTTACAGGTTGAATGTTTTTACAAGGACACTGCATATTGAAAGCCAAGTGAAATCCGAGTCTTGAGTTCTAATGTAAAATGCCATCAAGGGATGTGCAGTATCAGTGAAGAGAATATTGGTAAGTACTATTCAGCCCTGAAGTTTTTCCAAATTTAAGTTTAAAAACCTGTATCGCCAATACGAACAATACAGTTTGTTTGTAATAGACGTAGAAGTTGCCAGGCAATCTTTAGCTATCGTACACCAGAAAGGCAGCAAGAGGTCGTACTCTGGCACGTTGTGCATTATTTCCCATGATCCGCAATGTTAAACAGTACCATCAGATGAGGGTAGAAAAAAAATCATTTACAAATTCAGATTTGTTGTTCTATTATTTAACTGTATTCGCAAGACTTACCTTAATGAATCTACCAACTATCTGGGAAGTGTATTTTGGTAGCTGCTGAACTTTGCCAAGTAGTATCAAAGAAACTAGAATATACTTTTTATATGATTCCAACATAATATGACTGACTGCCATGGCTGGAGTAGTTATTGCCTAAGCAAGAAAGAAAGAAATGGAATAGAAATTTAGTATACTTACTGGTAGATCCTGGTAGCTACTGCATTTAAAAAAAAAAAATCTCAGTTTCAAGCTGCATGCAGAAAGGATACAATGACATATGAAATTCACCTCTGAGCATTAAAGCTTAACTAACTTCTGTCAAAATTAATTATCCAAAAGTGTCCTAAAAAAGTAAATAAGCTACTCAAAACATATCACGTTACAGTGATGCCTACCTTAAAATAACCCTGTTAAGATCAAATCAAAACTTCTTTCCTTGCTATATACCTAAAGTTGTACTAGAAATCACCTGTAGCTACTTGTTACCAGGAATGATTATACAGTTCCTGTAGAACCTGGATTTACATAGGTTCTTAAAGAGGTTTTACAAAGCTATTGCGTCATCAGATCTCATATTTAAGTATGCTGAAAGAGGTCTGCAGAATAGGGAAGAGGGATTTTACTTTACTATCATACTGCTAGCTACTCAAGAGCTGACCCTTGTTTACCGAAAAGAAAAATGCTGCACCAGTTTATTTTGCACGTTTGACAGTGTTTCCCTCTCTCACGCACACAAAGTTTTCCCAATTTTGCGATTTTCTCTTCTTTCACAGAGAAAGTAAAAGCAGCAAATATCGTAACAGCCTTGAAGTGTAACTCCCCTCATAAAATTAGCAAAGGTCTTAGCAAAACCGCTGGACTACTTTTTATTTAAGAATAGACAATTCTGAATGTCAGCCTGTGAACTGTTTCTATGCTAGCAGTAATAAGCAGGCATCTGAAAAATATTTACAGTGAGATAAATTTAACATCAACCTTTGAGTCGCATAGTTTTATGGTGCAATAGTTACTTGGCTGTAAGAGACCTTCTTAAAAGGAAAACACCTCTAAAGACAGTTTGCTTGCTACTTCACTTTCTACGCTGAAGAGTACCACTCAGGCTGTACCTTTCATAAAAGAACTCATAGTGAACACTAACCCAAATCAGTTTTTATGTATTACTATGATGAACACCTGTGCTAAACCAAAACCTACGTGAATGATGAAGAGCAGTATAGATCTGTTAGTAGAATTATATCCTTAAGAATGAAAATAACTGGAGACTGCTTGTACTTTGTTAGGTTCACGGCTTTTATTGCTACCCTTGGTGGCAATTCAGAGATGCTATGTTCTCTCAGCCCTACTACACATGCTACTTTTGCCTTTCAATTGATCGCGCTTTAGACTTACCATTTTATTTAAAGTTACCTGTTCATAAAAGTAGAGTGCTCTTTCAAAGTTCTTTAGCCCAGTGTATATCATCCCACCATAGTAGTAGTAACATAAAAAGTGCTTCGCATCATATGCCCCATTCTCTTTACAAATATCCATCATGTCCACATCTAGATACGGGAGGGCAGGTTTAAAGCATTTTGCTAACAAACAGAGCTACAAGAAAATAAATCAAGTTTTCATAAATTAGCCATTTCCATTCAAATTTCCATGAGGAAGAAGTTGAAACTAAATTCATCTAGTACTATTTAATAAATCTCACTCCTCCAAGAGTGAAAAAACAGTGCACATCAGTAGTGCTGCAACACAGATTATTTGTTGCATCATGGTATTTGGAAAACCCTTAACACAGACTGTGAACTGTTATAAGTTATCTGAATACTAAAGAAATTAGACTGACAAAGCTGCTTGAAACTCCAGGCCTTCCAGACTACCGTGCTGGCAGCACTAAATATTGCACTAAACATTCCTGTCCAACCCTAAATCCCAGGAGCCAAGAATGAGACAGAAGTGGAAATCCAGGCCAAAGATACCAAGACAAACATGCCTTTTGTCAAACTTGAGCAAACAGTATCTGGAGATTACACTTATACCACCTAAGACAAGCTGTGTGTGACTTTCAGCCCAGAGGGAAGGGATGTCAAAGGACTTTCAGAAGTCATCAACAAAACCAAAGACCTGGGGACATGCGCTGAACATTTAAAATTAATAGAAGGGGATTTTATTTCAGTATATCATATTATTTATTACTGGAAAAAAAACCACAGTTAAAAGCCATTTTTACATTGCAATATGTGAACATGCATTTCCTCAAAGGGTTATAGGTATTTTATAAGCCTTTACTCTCATAAAAAGCCCTCACGCTCCCCTTACCTGGCAGAGATCTGCGTGTATTGAGGTCAGCTGGTTTGTGTTCATCTGCATCTTGTCTATGGCTTGTCTGAGAATGCTAATTCCTCGCAGGGGCTGTCAGAAATTACATCTCTTTCAGATAATTTCTCATAGATGGCAGCACATTGGATCTTATGTTGACACTTACAAATGAAAAATAACACTAATTGACAGGTTCCATTAAGTAATGGTTAACGTGAGGTTCCCTTTTTGTAGGATACTGCAGTCTCTCAGAAAATAAAATTAACCTTGGCTATACAACTTCTCCTGATAAACTAAATAAAGTCATCAGTTCTGCTCCACAAAGCCAACCGCATCAGGAATACAGTAATTTGTATCAATAACAAAACCTTTTGACTCCATGACGCCATCTAAACTCCCACCAAATAGCAAAGGCAAGGCTCTCGCTTTAGTCCACTTAGACCAGACTTGATCTCTACTTCTACTTCAGGCTAGATTTAACTAAAATGGCCTGAAAAAAAATCAGTATCTTAGCAACAAAAACATTGGTCAAATATTTCTTAATCAAGTTCCCTTTACAGTAAGGCATTTCATTAAAAACATTATATAACACTGGTGAGAGTAACACTGAAACTAGTGTCACTGACTCACCAGCGCTAATAACTTTTGCAGCGCTCTCCTACTCACGCACACTTGTCTGAAGAACATTCTTGGTACTACAGATTTCCTAGTTTGTGTGTGACAGCACTTTTTTAGGTGACTCTCCTAAAGAAAAAGTTATCTTCCTTACATTTTCCTTAAAGAAACCTTAAAATCTTGGTTTAGGTTCATTACCTCTCAGTAAACTTAACAAGTAAGGAGCTGCACAAAAATACTTAACATGAAGTTAGTGGCAAATCTTTATGAAGTGAGTAAGAGGCTGGTAACATCCCCTTCAAGAGCTTGGATATGTAGGTAGCTTATTTGTACTAGATATTTGCTCACCTGTTTTCTCTCCACAAGGGCATTTGTTAACTGGTGGCACAGGCCAGCAACTAAATACAGCAAAAAAACAAACAAAAAACCCAACACAGTGAAAAATCAGTAATATCAAACTATCAAAAAATATATAAAGTCCGAAAGTAAGCTTAACTTACAAGTGTCTGTTGCATATCTAATGTGTTCCCCATTACAAGTGCTGATAAAAAGCTGCACCTGTGAGAATAATGTTTCGAAGTCAGGGATGCTGGGCATAGAAAACTTCACAAACCTAAAATAAAAACAACAAAAAAGGTTTAACACTTAACATTTGGAGATTAATAAAAAAGCTTCACCTTCATCGCTATGACTCTGCAGATGCATGTAGATGCTTGCGAACAAGCCCAAAGTGTTTATGACAGATGGCGTGCAATTTCCCCAGGAGCTACACAACATTTGAAAATACGCTTTCCGTGCGCACCCCCATTCTCAATCTAGTGCAAACTACAATTTAGAACAAACTATGGGAACAAAGATCACTTTATCTGGTACAATAGTTACAATCATAATAGAAACACTGGCTAACGATGATGAACTGTAACACTCAGCCACACAACTTCTCTGGATGCTTTTGCCTATCCTGCAGCCATCTCCTGCTTGAATGTGCTCAAGATTTCTCAACTATTAAATTATGAGATGTATATCTCTTGCTAGGAGCTCTTTCTCTTCACTTCCAGTTTCCCTCCATCTCTGGTGGTTCCTTAGCACCCTGTAGGCTGTAGCCTTGCACACTGCTGCTTCTGTAAGATGAACTATGAATATGCTCATCTGAGGGCAATGAAAACTCCAGCTACGCATCCTACAGATGTCACAAAAACATACAGAAAAACACCTCTGTTTAATCATAGAATCATTGAGGTTGGAAAAGACCTCCAAGATCATCGAGTCCAACCGTCGACCCAACACCACCATGTCCACTAAACCATGTCCCTAAGCGCCTCATCTACTAGTCTTTTAAATACCTCCAGGGATGGGGACTCCACCACTTCCCTGGGCAGCCTGTTCCAATGTTTCACCACTCTTTCAGTAAAGACATTTTTCCTCACGTCCAATCTAAACCTCCCCTGGCGCAACTTGAGGCCATTTCCTCTCGTCCTATCGCTTGTTACTTGGGAGAAGAGACCGACCCCACCTCGCTACAACCTCCTGTCAGGTAGTTGTAGAGAGCGATGAGGTCTCCCCTCAGCCTCCTTTTCTCCAGGCTAAACAACCCCAGTGCCCTCAGCCGCTCCTCATCAGACTTGTTCTCCAGACCCCTCACCAGCCTCGTTGCCCTTCTCTGGACACGCTCCAGCACCTCGATGTCCTTCTTGTAGCAATGCTGTTGGAAGGTACCCAACCCTGCCCATACTTCAGTTGCTACACACTGTAATATGCAGTTCAAACCTACCTAGATCATGGACTGTTCTTCCCCACAAGGCTTATGGCTGTCCAGGTTACGTGCTGCCACCCCTTCCCTGTCTCTTCAGAGAGTCTTATTCTACCAGCGTGGGAGTTTGCCACGCCACAGTTTCAGCCAGAACTTTACCATATACTCCACTGATGCCATCTCTTCAAATAACACGGTTTACATATTATTTCTTATAAAGTTATCTTCCTTCCTCCACCTGTTTGAATGACTGTTTTCATGTACCCCATGATATGATTCTTCCGCTAATGCAGTACTGATGCCCTGTTTTTTGTAAATTCCATAATGCATTTTTACAAGATGCTAATGAATTGTAATATTAAGTGCATTATCTCCATGTATTACAGTCATTTTGTTTCAAAAGGGTAGTAGAACAAGTACTAGAACTCTGGTCTTTCCTTTAAAAGTGAACTTTAAAATAATAGTGGAACCTGTAGACGTTTCGCTTGCGGTTAGGTACAGCTAGAAACAATAGTTTGAGCTTCAGGGCCAAATATCCTTACCTTACCTCAGCATCACCAAGACAATTCAAGTATTGTCTTACACTACAGAGAGCAGCAAGAGCCTCAATGTGGTCCAGAGACAAATACTGAAGAACTATGATAAGAACCCATGCTTCACTGGCAAAAAAAAAAATAAGCACGTTGCTTCATGCTTACAGTTCAGCGCACTAATGCCCTGCCAATCGAGTTTTAAAAGTTTGGTTTACACCTTTTTGCTGAACATGTATGGAAAAATACTTACAAAGGCATAAACAAGAGAAATGGATACAGCCTTAAGGAAAACAAACCCCCAGTGTTACCATTTGACAGTAAAGGCATTTACAAGCTCCAGAGGTTTTTTCTTTTGAAAACACAAATTTGCCTTGGTATTTTTATTAATAAAATGTGCATCACCGAAGGAAACGAAGCACCATTCTAAGAAATGCAGACTGAAAACACCTATGTCCAAAAGAAAAACATTTGGTGGACAATTCAGTATGTTGCCTGAAGTTTTAATATTAAGATATTTTAATTAAAAGAAAGCAACACTTACAAGACAGCAAGAACGCCTAACGAGTGTTCCTGCACATCCAGGGCACCAAGCACTGTATCCAGATGGGAAAGATTTTTTGCTAGTAGTTCTCCGCTTTTATTGATCAGTTCACAAAGCTGGGTCATTTGCCCTGAAATACAAAACATCGTTGTCAAACTCTAATTAGAGAACACTCGTGCATTCCCTTACTTCGTTACACCTTGCTGCCCTATAAAACCTGTAGAAAAAGTAGCATCACACAGAGAATTTACTTTTCTGTAATACGATAAGCATTAGTTTTCAGCAAGCGAGGTACCCACTGTATGTCTTTTATAAGGTGACAGCTAAGCTTCTGGCCTTTGGGATTGCAAAGGAAGCCCTCAGAACACAAACACAACACGAAAAGCAGCACCAGCTCGCCTCACTAGAGAGGGGGCTTCAGGGTCTCGTATCAACGCCAAGAGCACCTAAGTCAAGTCTCTAAAACTTTGACCAATGTACCGTGATACAAAATTTCGCCTCATGTGGATATAGTTTATCTGCACTTGTGCCTTGTAGGTGTTATAAGGGGGAGAAAAAAATAGCTTCCTCCCCTTTCTAAAAAAAAAAATCCCAAGCCTGTTCCTTGCTGCTTCTCAAGTGCCCTATCCACTTTTCAGGTCTGCTCATAAGCATTTTTTTGAAGTAGACATTAAAATTACAGCTAAGTATCAACAATAATAGCATTTTAAAATCTGTTCTTAAATTTACTTTGTATAATTAGAACTACAATGTTATTCTACTCATTGTGAGCTATGAACACAGCAGGAAAGGCAACTATTTTGAACTATGAAGGTACGGTAAGCCCAAAAAAAACCTTACAAAGAAAGCAGACTGATTAGCATGAACTGCTTTCAAAGTCTTCTCCCCGCAATTACTTAATTAAAACTACGCCTTTCTGAAGTAGAGTATTGTTTCAATGTTTGATCCTTGCAGGTTAGAGAGAAAAAAACAGAGGTTCTCTCACCCTTACAAAAATCTTCATAAAATGAGGAATAGCGGCTCCATTCATAGAGATTAACACTATTCTCAACTCTCTGGCCTTTTCCCTTGAAAAAGAAATCCTGGGAAGCCCTAGCAATGAAACGCTAGCTTCAAAGTAACAGAGTGATCAAAAGTTCCAAACGTGGAACCAGAGCCCAGGAACTCCAGAAACCCATCCCCAAAACAGCGCTCTCCATACGGAATTAAAACTCCAGGCATAAGCATGGAAAGGAACAGGGCTTGTAAAACGCTCCGCGCTTTGATTCAAGCATTGCAAAACCTTAGTTCTGTCGTCCTCCCTAGTAGAGAAATCCACCCATTCTACAGCTATCATCTAGCATCCCCCTAAAAAGCAAAGCAAAAAACCACCCAGACAACCCTCTACCCACAAACACACGCTGAACAACGCAAGTAGAAATACCCACACCAGGCCCAACTAAACGTCCATTTATGTCACCTCCCATGCAGCCAAATGCTGATAACCAGAAACCAACACCACCACAAAGTACACAGACTTCTCCTGCGCGCTCTCGTAGCCTCCAGCAGCCTGTCTGGTGTCTGGATTTACTTTCTCACCGAGAACGTCTGTCTGGCTCGTTCCTAATGGGAGAACTTCCATAAAGTCAACCAGTCTCCCCTTGAACCTTTTGCATCCACAAAACCTTGTAATAAAAAGTTCTCCAGCTAAACTACGCGCGTACGAAGAACCATCTTCCATCTGGTTTGTACCCGCACCTTGCGGGTTTAATTTGTCTCCTGTATCCGATATCCCCAGTAAAAAATACTCTGTATTTAGTAAGTTAAACCAAAGAAAGAGAGCTCCACCCAAAAGTAACTGCCAGAGATAAAGCCTGGGGCCATAGAGGAAAGCATCAATTTTTGATCAGTTCCAGGGAGCAAACATCCCCTGCAGAGAAACACTCAGAACACATTTTAGGGAGCATCAACACAGAGAGAAAGTTCAACCACTAAGAAACACTGTGCCCGCACAGAGGAAAATTAGGAGTTTGGCAATGAAACTAAGGAATTCTAACTACGGTTATTAAAACGCTTTCTGAACGCTTGGTTATGGCAACCCTGGCGTACAGTCGCAGGCCTCCTACCGCATGCTTCCGTGGTAAGGCAGGACTCCTCTGTCCATGCTCTACTTTGTCCCCAGGAGCTAACGCTTCTGAAATGCATTTTAAGAGACACATGCCACAACTAGCGCGCCCATCAGTGAGGCGACAGGCTGGGCTGTATAATCCCAGTTAAAGTCCCCGTGATGCCCGCTCCTCCCCCCCCGATTTTCAAGGCTCAGATTTTGCCACTACCTCCTGCGCCTCCGCCTCCGCTCCGCTCGCCGCGGGACCTCCGCTACCGAAAAGCACTACCTCGCCGCTGCCCTGGGAGAGGAAGCAAGGAGCACTGTGAAGGGCACAGCCGGCCCCTCGTGCCCTGTCAAACCAACGGCGGCTGAACCCCTCCGGGGTCCCTCCGAGGCCGCCTCCGCGTGCGGCGAGGGGGCCCTGAATTCCATCCCGGCAAGGGCCCCGCCGGAG
>NW_008796063.1:9256348-9257430 GCF_000699145.1 Aptenodytes forsteri
GGCCGCCGTCCGATCCTGCGCACTATCCGCCCTAATATCGGGGCTCGCGTTCTTCATCCAGCTTTATGTACGCGGGAGCCTATTTTCCGTCCCTACGGGAGCTGAGGCGGCGAAGGCACGCGGCCCTGAGCTGCTGCGGGGCAGGATATTTGGTCGGTCCTTCGACGTGCCACGAAGAAGAAGGGAACCTTTCCGCCTGTCACGGAGACGCGTATGTATTCTCTCGTCGCTTAGTCAGAAACTTCCAAGTTATGTTGAAATCCCGTTCCTTGCAATACGCAACGTGGCTCCGGTGCAAGTGAAAGCAGAATACAGGCTCGGGGCTTCACACGCTTTTCCCTCCTAACCTCACTGTTAACGTTGACCATCGCGTACAGCCTGGCTGCCAGTTCTGCTCCTTCCTTCCTTCACGCTGTGACCTTCCCCAGGTCACCTGATCTCTACAGCTCATTTGCCCTTTCTGTGAAACAAGGACAATATACGCCGCTGGGAAACATTCTGGAATTGAAAGATGAAATATTTTGGAACCACTACACCGCGTTATTGCCGTCAATCGAAATCGTTTCTTTCCCAGCTCAGCGGTTGCCTAATCCTGTTAGTCACACCCGGAGGCCTCCCCCTTCTTTAGCAGCTTTAATCCCCGCAGTGTTTTTTGACCAGAGTGATCTTTGGTCCTGTGTCAGAACATACAGACCTCCGTGGTGTGCTGTCAGCGCTTCTTTTGGGGCCGGGTATTGTCTTTTAAGGGTTCCCGTCACCCGTGGGGACAGAGCTGTGTCACATCGAGTGAGATCCTGGGCGGAGCGTGCCCCCTCCCCGCGAACTGGTAGAAACGGGTATATTTTAGGTCAAGGCTTAGCTGCAAAAATCACCATGTTATGGATGCCCCCACACCACGTACATGCGCCCCCAAAAACCTACCTACCACCTGCTCCAGGCAGGGACAAGGCATGGGGGCAGAGGGGGGCGTCGGCAGGGGACGGGGGAGAGAGAGGGTCCGCAGCAGGCGAGGGGAGACGGAGAGGCGGCGGCCTGGGGTGCCCCCGAATTAGGGAAACTGAGGCAGGGGCTCGGCGCCCCGC
>NW_008796063.1:9257949-9264791 GCF_000699145.1 Aptenodytes forsteri
GGGGGGGGGGCCGGCCCCGCAGCGGGGTCCCGCAGGGCTCTGCGGGTGCTGGTGGACATGGACGGGGTGCTGGCCGACTTCGAGGGAGGCTTCCTCAAGAAGTTCAGGGCCAGGTACCCCGACAAGCCCTACGTTGCCCTGGAGGACCGGAGGGGCTTCTGGGTGTCGGAGCAATACGGGCGCCTGGGACCCGAGCTGAGTGTGAGTCTATGCATCCCCTGGCTCTGCGCGTGGCTCTTGTTCGCTCTGTGCCGTGCAGCTGGAGCTCCGGCCCCGCGGGACCCACTGGCCCCCAGCTGGGGGTGCAGCGCTGGGGAGGACTGCGGGTGCTGGCCGGAGCTCCCACCGAAACGCAGGTACAGGTCTGCACGCAGGAGGGCTTCCAGCGGGGCCTCTTTTCCCAGAAATCCAGCGTTTTTCATGCACATCTGTCTCTTTTCCCTGCATGCGTGGATGGAGATAAATGCAAGGAAAGGAGATCTTTGAACATGGTTGTTTTAAAATACCCCAAATTGCATAGCTGGGTTTTTCTAGCTCTGATTTGGCCAAGCTGCGTGGATTGATACTGGTTCTAGATGGATTATTTAGTTCCTCAGCAGCAATGCGAGGGGTGGGACGCAGCAGAGAAGTTGAGAGCAAACCGTGCAATTGATGCTTCATGTGAGGGCTTACTTAAAATTAAAAGAACCCCAAGCCCTCCCATGCCTGAAAATTATTGTATTCATTTTAATAATTACAGCCTCAAAGCAGAAGCTCTCTTTATGTTGTACTTTATCATTCAACGAAGGGCTGAGTGCTGCAGAAAGTTGGTTTCTGCCTCTACAAGTTTCCCATCTTGATGGGATGTCTGTGGTCTCATCTGCGGGTTGCAGTTGCACTAGTTGAAAGGTGTTACAGCAAATAAAAGTATTCTTGTCGTTAGTGGTATGATGGCTACAAGGAAGGGAGCGTGAATAAGGTCCGGGGCTCTGCTACTGGCAAAGTCCTAAACAGCTTGATGAGCTGAAGGAATAACGTGTCCTCTAGCTGGGATTGATGAGAGGGAAATGGAGGACATCATTCATGCAGTAAGGCAGATGCTAAAAGTTTGGTAGGGGTAATGCATGGTAACTCATTTTTTTTTTCTTGACCTTAACTACTTTGGATGTGTTAAATGAAGTGAGCTCATCTTGTGTCTGCTGTGATCACGTAAAACCACCAAAACCTTGGGCTGAACAAGTAGCAAAACTTCCACAGACCGACCTCAGTGCAGCCCTGATTTCACCCGTGGTTTCAGACCGGGGATAAAGAGAGTAGGAGCTGCTCCGTGGCTACGGGCGCATGGGCCGTTCCAGTCCCCCCTCGTCAGAGAGCACCACTGACCTGCTGCAGGAGACCAGAAAATAGGAGCCAAAGAGTCCAACGAGCTGAAGGTCCCAGCTCTGACAGGGAGAACAACAGCTCAGCGATACATTGAGCACACAGACCTGGAAGGATGGGGAGCCCTGGACGGGCAGGGAAATTGCTCATGGGGAGAGATAAGAAGGAGGAAATCGAGGGCCTGTCCTGCCTGACACGTGGTGGGATGCCCAGCCTGGGGGATTTTTCCATCTGCCGGGCAGCGTGCTGGCTGCGGTGCCGCAGGGAGTTACTCCGGCTCTGGGAGCCAAGCGGGTCTTTTCTTCAAGATGAGCTTAGTTCTTCCCCCATCGGGCTTGATTGCAAAATGCTTTTTGACATAAGTGGAAGCAGAATAGCTATGGAAGTCCTTGCTGTAAGAAAACACTTCAGCGCAGTTTGAAGTGCTTTGCTGCATCAGGCCGCATTTCTCAGATGTCTCTTGTGCAACTACAGTCAGTATCTTAAAAATAAAACATCATTGCTCACCGGTCTAAAGCAGAGCAACTGGAGTTTGCATGTTTGCCTGGCCCCGTGGCAAACTGTTAGGGTAGCTGTTCTTGTCATGGTGCCAGGAGGCACTTCTGCTGCCTATCTTGCACCGAATCAGCGTGTTTCATTTGGAACATGTATGGAGAAGGCTTTTCTTCCCTCCTCTGAACCACCAATGTTTTCTGCTGCTCAGGCAAAAGGGAAGAGTGCAACAGTTGATCTGAGTAGTCTCCGAGTAGTGTCTGGTCTTCTCACGTTATCTGGGATTTTTTGAGAAATACAGTGTTTGATTCCGGCGTGCTCAGTGCCCGAATATGTAATGGGTTCATGCATTCATCTTCCTGAGAGCAGGCGAGGCGCGCAGGCGGCGTCTTGGCACGGGCAGCCAGCAGGATGGAGCAGAGCATGACTCCCCGAGTGACCCCTGTGTTTGCTCTGGGGCGTTGCTGCCCTGAGCCTGGAGTTCCCAGCAGAGCCCCAGTTGTTGGTGGTTGCCTGCTTTCTTCCCCCAGTACGGGTGTAGTAAAGGCAAAACGTGGTGGTTACCCGCTAGGTTCCCACTCATCAGACAAGAGGGAGCTGCAAATCTAGCTGGTGTGTCCAGCCAGCCTGTTTGTTGCTACGAGCTGTAAGAACCAGCATATAAGCATCACTGAGGCTGCTCTCCCCTACCCCGATGCTCTGCCGGCTCCTCCATACTGTGCAATACAAGAAGGCCAGGATGGGCTTGAAGTTCCTTTTGTCCCTATCCCCCTGCCTCAAATACAGAAACAGTGCTGCTCAAAATCAGGATCAGTCCTTCAGGGCAGGGCTCCCATCAAAACTTTTCCCAGCCGCATCTGCAGCTGCTCAGCTGCATTGCAATGCCGGGACACGTCTGCTTCCTCTGCCCGCAGCCGCGTTGCAGCACTCCCAGGCTCTCCTCCCCGAGGACCCGGTGTCTGTGCAAAATAATTGCTTTGCTTGGTGGCTGACAAGCCGTTACCTGTTTGAGGGAGTGCAGGGGATGCTGTTCCCTTAGAGCTGTGCTGGCCCCATCGCAGGCAGGCCCTGGACTCTGCCCTCGTCCCAAGGTTTTCCTCCCTGTGGTCTCTCTCTGCTCTGCTCTCCCTGTGTGCCATACCAGTGCACTCCAGCTGCTGACCTGGATGTTAAGTGTTTCAAACCCTTGCCTGGAGACGCTCTATTTGCCTGGTAGACCTTGCCCAGGCATCCCTGAGGAAGAGCATCTGCATTCATCCTGACAGGTAGTTCGTCCTATGATATACTTTCTCTTATGAGAGCGGCCCGGCTGCTATTTTAAGTGATCTGATTGAGACAAATAGGCCAGACAGCGTCTGGAGCTGAACAGGGTCACGTTACAGCAGGGCTACCAGGCCACGTCAGCCGGATCCACGTGGAAGTGCCCCTCCAGACGCAGACCCGGGGTTTGGTTCAGTTCTGGACAATCTTTGTGTTTTGCCTTGAAGGAACGTGCTGCTCCCCCCATGTCTGGGGCTGCACAGGCAAACCCAAGCCTGCTCCAGAGCATTTCCGATCTAAATTGTATGGGATGGATGGGGGTTTGCAGGTGGGGAACAGAGGAACCCACAGAGGCAAAGTGGGTTAGCAGGAGGGGGGACCGGAGCCAGCACTCCCACCTTTCTCACTGTCACCATCCTCCGTCCTAGCAAAGGGTGGGGAAGATGCACATGCAGGGCGAAGAGTAGCAAGAAGCCCTGTACAGTAACCACTCTCTTTCACCTCACAGGAGAAAGCCATCAGCATCTGGGAATCCAAGAACTTCTTCATCGAGCTGGACCCACTCCCCGGGGCTGTGGAAGCTGTGAAGCAAATGGCAAATTTGGCAGAGTGAGTAGGAACCTGCCTGTGGTATTTGGGGATGGACGGGGGAGCTGTAGTGGCTTTGCAGGCTCATCATCCTCTCGGCAGAAGCACTGAATACAACAGCAGTGTTAAAAATGCCTACCAGCCCGCCGGGCATGGGAGGAAAGAGAGGGCTTTGACTCCTGGAGCAGTTGCCAAGGAAATCAGCCATGTGCAGCCCCTTCCCTTCAGCTCTCTGCTCCCAGCAAGGGTGCTGAAAAGAGGAACATGCTTGTGCTGCGGGTGTGGGATCCTGCGAGATGGGGGATTAACGTCCTGAATCACCCTGGTTTGATCTGTGTTTGGCGGGGGATCTGCTTTGGGCACCTGCCTGCTCAGGCACCGAGTGGGGTCTCGCAGAGGCAGCCAGGTGCACCTCAAGGGGGAGCAGGGTCTGATCCGCATGTTTGGCCACCAAGTGACACTCTGCCCCCTTTTCTTTCCTCATGGCAGCACCGACGTGTTCATCTGCACAAGCCCGATCAAGAAGTACCGCTACTGCCCTTACGAGAAGGTGAGCAGGTCCGAATCCCAGCTCCCCCTCCCGTACCACGCTGCCCGGCGAAAGCCAGCTGACTCCTGCATGCCTCCGTCTGTCCGGCTGTAAAACGGCAGCAATATTTCCCCACTCCACCAGTTTTGTTCCTAAGCATCTTCACAGAGCGGCAGCTCCGCCATCGGCGGCAGAGCTCTGCCATTTGCATGCACTGAGGCGCTTGGTCTTAATATTTCAATGCGACGTCAAAAGCTGCTTGGCTTTAAAAGAACTTGTGCTCCAGCAGCATCTGAATCGTTCCCACTAAAGAACTTACTGAGCAAAATGTCTTCCCTGTGTGGGGGCCGGGGCTCCTGTCGGGCACTGCTGCCACCCCGCCGAGCAGCCCCTGCCCCGTCCATCAGCCTTCCCGTGCTCACCACTCACCCCTCGCCTTCCAGTACGCCTGGGTGGAGAAGCACTTCGGCCCCGAGTTTCTCGAGCGGATTGTTTTGACGCGAGATAAGACGGTGGTTTCTGCTGACCTGCTTATAGACGACAGACCTGATATAACAGGTAAGAGAGGTGTGGGGTAGCAGGAGTGACCGGAGGCAGCCCTGAGGGGCAGACGGCATCCGGGGGTGATGGGTGCTGGTCCCTCCCCACTTGATTAGGCTCTCGTTAGGGGTTTGTGTCCACAGGCTCCTCCTGTTGGAGTAAGGTCAACCTCTGCGTCTCGCGGAGGAGTTGTCCAGAGAGCTGACCTCCTTACTTTGCAGGGGCCGAGCTGAACCCCAGCTGGGAGCACGTGCTTTTCACGGCCTGCCACAACAAGCACCTACAGCTGAAGCCCCCCAGCCGTAGGCTGCAGTCTTGGACCGATGACTGGAAGGCCATTCTGGACAGCAAACGCCTGCCGCCCGGCCAGGCCGCCTAAACACCAGCTTCCCACAGCCGCCCAGGGCTGTGGCTACCTACTAAAGGCGAAACCATGGATAGACAGACAGACACACGCTGTCCCTGCCACGGAGAGGAAGAGAGATGAAGCACCGCGGCCACCCGGACCCGGAGAGTGGACAGTGGACCGGCTGAAACCATGGATAGACAGACAGACACACGCTGTCCCTGCCACGGAGAGGAAGAGGATGGTGAGCTGAAGCACCGCGGCCACCCGGACCCGGAGAGTGGACCCCAGCCCGGCCGTGCCATAAGGGACCAGCAGCAGGATTGGCCTCGTGGACCCGGCTGCCTGGCTGGGGGGCATTTCCCACTGGCTCCTGGGGTCTCTGTGCTGCATCTGCACCCCCCGCGAGGCCAGCCTGGTGTTTCTGATGGACGAGGTCACCCTCAGCATGTCACTGCCCTTGTCTGGTGCACCGCGTGGCACAGACCAGCTCTCCATCCTCCTCTCTGCGTTACGGTCGGGGATCATGCGGGTGGTTTGTTTCGTCCTCGCAGGGCTTCATACCGAGGGGCTGCCTTGGGGGATGTTTCCTCCCGGCCGGTGCCTGGGTCTGGGGAGAGGGGCGGCTGGAAGGGCAGGGGGAGCAGGCAGACGCTGCCCAGGCTCCTTGCACCGGCTCAGCTATGCTGTTCCTTGCAGCTGATGCAATGGGATGGCTACGTGCTTCCCTGCAGGAAGAGTCCCTGCAGTGGGATATGGGGACAGTACCACTCCTCCCGTGGATCTGGCCGTGGGGAGAGAGCCCTGAGGCACTGTCACACCTGAGATGTAGCCGTCCTCCAGCTGGCAGGAGGTATTCCCACTTGCCCTCATCCCTGAGGAGCTGCCGCAGCTTTAGAGCTGGGGCTTTAGAGCTGATTTGGGATGAAGAGATGGGCTCTTCTCCCACCTGCTCATCGCTCGCGGGCCGCTTGCCCGGGGCATCTTTGGGGCAGCAAGCAGGTAGCGGCAGTGCCAGCACCAGCCCTTCCTGGGAGCCGGGCAGTTCCTGCAGGAGCTCATGGCTCACCCTGCCAGCCAGCGATTGGATGGCAGCTCCTTGGATTTCAAAGCCAGGAAGGTCTGCGCACGCAAGGCTGCATGATCACATCACCTCATCTCCTTCCTCCTGGTAGTGTCCGACATCAGCCTGCCAGGAAAGCTCTGGGTGTGTGTCCACCAGGCACCCTGCTTCCACGCAGAAGGTCCTGGGTGCTGCATCCCACCAGGTTCAGGCACTGGGACGGTTGATGCCACAGAGCATCCTAAAGCCTTTGGTGTGGAGCCGCCTGGGAAGACGCCGCTGGGTGGAGAAGCGGGGCTGGTGGAAGAGCTACAGCATCGCTGAGAAGTGGGTAAAGCAGAGGCACTATGGGTGTCCAAAGGGCAGGTTGAGGGTTGTGCTGCTGGAGGATTGTCACGGCCGCATCCATGGATGCTGTTTTCAGTCCTCGCCTACCACAAGGGAAGAACTTGGGGGGACATTGCTGTTAAAGGCTGGGGAGCCCATCCGAGGTGCCCGCGAGGCTGTATCACAGGGTTAGTTTGTTCTGCAGCTGCCTGCAGCTCCGCTGCTGTCCCGGCTCTGGATGTCTGGGGACGGAGTGTGCTGCCGGCCCTGCTCGCCTCGCGCCGGGACCCCTGCGGCAAGTTGTTCAGCCGCCTGGCTGGTGCCAAGGGGCTGCAGCG
>NW_008796063.1:9264836-9265115 GCF_000699145.1 Aptenodytes forsteri
CAGATGACTGTGACGGGGCTGCTGAGCTCTGGGAGCGGCCAGCGCTGCTGGGAAGCTGCAGCTGGGCACTGAAAAGGGAGCGTTTGGACCAAGGGGCAGCTCCAAGAGGGATGCTTTTTGCATAGCTGTGCCCACAGCCTCTTCCTCCCCTGCCCGGCTCATTCCTGCCTCCCCGAGCCCACACCAGTCCGGCCTTGAACTTGAGCAACCTGGCTGGCACCGGCAGCAGCACCAGAAAGCAGCCGCCGCCGCTGCTCCTCCGCCCGGCTCCACGGAAGA
>NW_008796063.1:9266223-9266970 GCF_000699145.1 Aptenodytes forsteri
GCACAAGAAGGCAGCCCCCGCCGCTGCTCCTCCGCCTGGCTCCAAAGAAGAGACATCCCAGCTGCTGGGGAGAGCCGGGCGTCCTCTCCCTGCCTACGGCACTGCTGTAAGGCAGACACAGCCCGGCTGTCCCAAGCGGGAGCTGGTGCTGGGCTCCCCCCGGCAAAGCCCCGGGGATGTGCTGGGTGCGTCAGGGCCGGCGTGCGTGTGCGTCACTGCTGACACTGCAGAGGCCATGCGGCCCCTGCTCCCTCCTGTCCCCACGCTGTCCGGGATCCCACCGCGCGCTCCTGCTCTCCTGGCCCGAGGACTTGCTGGCTGCAGGACTAAAATTCCCCCTGGGACATGTAGCCCCACGGGCGGGGGCAGTAGCCAGGGCTTGGCCGGGGTTAGCCATCCCGCGCTGCTTGCTCACGCCTTTGGCTTGCCTCTCCTCTGTCCTATGGGCCCCCCGTCAGCAAAAAACTATGCGAGCTTAAAGCTACATAGCCAACAAATAACCTATTTCAGCAGTGGCAGCCGGCCCCCCCGCCATGTCTGGGACCTGGAGGGGCTACTGAAGTCGGTGCTTTCGAACCTGTGCCTTCCCCAGCTGCTGCAGGGCCAGGGACGAAGCCGCCATCATCTCGGGTCTTTCTGAAAGCTGCCCTGTCTCTTGGGATGGGGCGAGTGTGTAAAGACGGCATGGCTGGACCGTGGTGGTGGGGAGTTACGTACCACAAGGATCTTTTTTTTTTTTTTTTTTTT
>NW_008796063.1:9267495-9273121 GCF_000699145.1 Aptenodytes forsteri
GGGGGGAGTGTGTAAAGACGGCATGTGGCTGGACCGGTGGTGGGGAGTTACGTACCACAAGGATCTTTTTTTTTTTTTTTTTTTCATCTTTTTTTTTCTGTTTAAACCACTGTGTGCTTCTCCGGGAGGTGGGTTTGGTTTGGGGGCTGTATTTGGGAGGGGTGCTTGCAATGTGCAGCCACCTGAGATGCAGCCTCCTGGCCAAGAGCTGCCTTGGCCGGGGATTTGCAGGCGGGGAGCTGGGACAGCAGGTGAGCACCGTGGGCAGCCACTGCGGCTGCTGAGTATCACATACCCCTGTTTAAACCACTGTGTGCTTCTCCGGGAGGTGGGTTTGGTTTGGGGGCTGTATTTGGGAGGGGTGCTTGCAATGTGCAGCCACCTGAGATGCAGCCTCCTGGCCAAGAGCTGCCTTGGCCGGGGATTTGCAGGCGGGGAGCTGGGACAGCAGGTGAGCACCGTGGGCAGCCACTGCGGCTGCTGAGTATCACATACCCCTTGGCCCTGCCAGAGCCCCACCGGCTGCTGGCCCCTTGGTGCGGCCAGGGTGGCCTCATGGGATCCGAGCTGGCTTTTTCCCAGCGGCACCATTTAAACGTGAGTTGCCCAAGCTCTCTGGAGCCTTCTCGCTGCCCATCCTTGAGCCAAAATGAGCCAGCATGTTGTTACGGCAGCTGCCCAAACCAGCCATCTTCCCCCGAGGCTGGGGCGGACCCGAGGGACGTGGCTCTCTGGGGGCCAGCGGGTCTTTCCCTCTTGGTGGGATGCGTGATGCCGGAGAGACCGCGTGGCTTCACGCCAAATATACTTGAAAGCAGAGTTGGAGTTTCTCATGCATGAGGCTCCGACTCGATGCACAGAAATCCCGAGCAGGTAGCTGGCCTGTTTGCTCCTGCCAAGCTCGGGGCCGGGAGGTGGCTCTCCATCGCCCGACGGATCGGCCCTTTCAACGATCAAGCCCTTCTGTGGCCAGCTAAGATGCACAGAGGTTTTATTTTTTAAATGCACATCTGTAAAACTGAGGCCAATGAGGAGCACTGCAATGAACACTGGGTTTTATTGGCATCCAGCTTCCTAGAAATGGAGTTTGTGTTTTGCAGTTTCTCACCTGTGGCTCTGCCCTCTGCGTGGGGGCTGGGGGGGAGAGGGGGGGGTTCGCCTGTGGGCTTGGGCAAGTCCCCATGTCCAAAAAGCCTGAAACCAGCCCCCAGCAGTGCCATTACCCCATTAGAGCCCCTGTGGGCAGAAATAGGGGTGGGTTTAGGCAGTGATCAGCTTCCTAAAGATCTTTTATAATAAATAAAGCCATAAAGTGTGTCTCCCGTTGGGCTGCAGAGCAGAAGCCGTAAAAGGGGCTGGAGCTGTCATGGGATGGCTCTCCCTGGGATTTTGTACCTTGTCCGTCGCTGTGGGCTGCTCCACACCCAGCCACAGGCTTCCCCTGCCTGCCGTGGGGCCGTGCCACGGGTGAGCCCTGCGCTTGACGGGCTCTTGCATGCTGTAAGCAATGCCATAGCCCTGCCAGACACGCAGGATCAAAGGTGGGGAGGGAGGACTGCAGGACCATCCTGACAGGGCTGGGAAAATCCCCATTTCTGGATCGGGCTCCGGGGAGGGATGCTCCAGCCAGGCAGTGGCCCATCCCAGGCTCTCCTTGCCCTGAGCACAGTAGCCAGGATCAGCACAGCACGGGGGAAACGAGCACTGGTGCTGGGGCAGAGCATGGGACTTGGTTTTTTTTCCTTGTAATTCAGTGCAGCACTAACTCACTACCGCGTGCAGCTCAAAAGACAGCTTGATTTTTCTCTTCCAGCTCAGAGTGCTGCATTAGATGGTTGCAAGCACTTGGAGGTTCAATTAGCCTGTTCACTGACGAGTCCAATCCTGCCACAGCTCAGGCCCTGCCTAGATGCTACAGCAAGGAAAAAACCTGGTCTGTGCCATAGTTTGTGCCCGAGATGTGCGTTTCTGGGCCTGAGCTGGGGTCAGGAGTGTCCCACAGGAGGCAGTGACCTGCCCCAGCGCACCGGGGAGGACGGGGCATTTGCACCGGGGCTGGGATGCGTGGTCCTTGCACTGCGGTGACTCCAGGACACGACACGGGGTGCAGGCAGGATCGCATCCGTGAGCTGGAGGTGCAGCCCTGCTGGAGCCAGGACACCCAGGGGCTCATAGCCAGCGTGGGGACGGGGCGATTCGGCTGCCAGCTCGAGCAGCACAGCCTGGACTGGGTGCGCGTCCCCCCAGATGCTGCTGTGGGGCCCATAAAGCTGCCCCAGGGCTGGTTTGGGCAACAAGCACCTCCCTGCCCTTGCAGCTGCTTTTTGGGGCTGCCTGCAAAGCCTGGCAGCACGTGTTGGGCCCCAGCTGCCTCTCTTTCCCCACCACCCTCACCCAGCACTGGAGGTCCCAGGTCCCCGGAGCAGAGGCTGTCCTTTCCCCGGCACAGGGACAGAGGCAGCGGGTTTGACACCAGCCCTGCCCCAAGCTGGGGCTGCCATGGTGGTGGCACCGGGGACAGGGCCGCGCGTTTCCCAGCAAAGGATGGAGCAAGGTAGAGGGACCGCATCCCCACTGGCCTGGCGAGGGCTGGCAGAGCATCACGAACCGCCGGCACGCAGCTGACCTGTGGGTCTGCAGCTGTGTCCGCTCCTCCACGCTCTCCTGCGTGCCTTTTTTTTCCCCTTGAAAAGCCTCAGGTTGCAGATATCGCGTATCTTCCAGGTGACAAGCACAGTTTCCAAGGCAGGCGGAGGTGGAGAGGAGGGGGAAGGAGGTGGTGGTGACCCGGACCTGGCCCTGAGCACAGGGGAGCGCTCGGGGCCAGTGCCGATGGGAGCCTTCACACCTTTTCTATGGCCAGGGGCTGCTGGGTGAAGGTGGCCCCCGCCAGAGCAGCACCGCTGACCACAGAGGAAAGGATGCCGAAGGCAAAGATGCCGTCTCTAACGTGTAAGCACTGCCTTCGGCGGGGGGCTGAATTTGGGCATTGCCCAAACTCACTGGAAAAGTTCTGGGAGGTTTGGGTGCCCTCCCGGCAGCCGGCGCAGCCACCACGTGAAACCCCTCAGCCGCTGGGAGCGGGGTGGGGGTGCGAGCACCCAAATCCCTTAGGGAATTCACCCAAGAGCAGCCCGCTTCACCCCGGTCCAAGCTGGACCAAGCTTGCAGGACCCGACAGGGTGGGAGCAAGCGATGCTCGCGCCTGGATTCCTCGGAAGCTGTCACCGCATGGGTATTCGTTAGCTCTTTCTCACGTTGGCTGATGCCCAAATAACTCCGAGTTGTGCAAAGCCCGGTGAAGGGGGAGAGCAAGGGCTGCAGGGGCCGGTCGGGGCCAGCCCTGACGCAAGGGTGGCGGGTGGTGTGGGATGGAGCCAGGGCAGGGGACGGCGGGAGGATGAGTCACCCAAATACACAGGAGGGGAAGGAGCGGAGGCAGCGATGGCTCAGCCCACGGTGGCAGCCGGACGGGGCTTTGCTTCTGCAGGGCCACCCTGCCCGATTTTGGGAGAGGAGCAAGATGGTGCACCGGGGTCACTGCTTGGGGCCAGGGTCTGGAGCCCAGCGCTGCCCGCGCACCGTGGGCAGGACAGCCGTGTCGATGCAGGAGAAATATCCACTAGAGGGGACTGTGCGATCGCATGTGGGAGCGTGCAGCTGCCAGCCCGGCCGCAGAGCAGGATCCGGCTCCTCTGGCCACAGGGCCAGTCCTCCCTCCAGCCCTCAGACCTCCTGGTTATCCCAGCCAGGGCTCCCAATGCCCTCCGCATCCCTCCCGCTGGGCACTGCAGCCTGGGGGGCACAGCTTACCCAGGGCCAACCGGAGCACCATGGGGTACCGAGAAAGCAGTTGCAGCTGCAGGCGCTGGGGAAATGTGCTGGGATGGCGCTGGCCAGCAGCTAAGCCCCCACCCAGCCGCTCGCTCACTCCCCCCCATCAGGATGGGGCAGAGAATGAGATGGGCAAAAGCATGAAAAACTTGTGGGTTGGAAGAGGAACTGGGGGTCTATAGGGTTCGTATAGAAAATATCCCTGGAAAAAATGCAGGCTGCAGGCCCCAGGCAACTCAGGGCGTCCCCCCTCCTCCTCCACTCCTCCCTGCTCGGCTCTGCCCCCACTCGGCAACTCAGGGCGTCCCCCCTCCTCACTCCTCCCTGCTCGGCTCTGCCCCCACTCTCCCCTGGGACCCCACGGCTCTCCCAGGGCTGAGACTGTTCATCCTGTCCCTGCAAGCCCGAAATCCCCCAAGGACCTGGGCTGTTATTTTGCTTTTTCCTCCCGCTCACCCTGAAGCCGGAGCCCGTTGTGGAGGGCAGAGCCGGGGGCAGAGCCGCGGGTGGCGAGGGCAGGCAGACCCGAGGAGGTTTCTGGTGGTTTCCTCTCGCCCTCCCCTTCTCCCCCAGCACCATGATATCGTTTCCCTCCTGGTCGGATTAATGGGCTTTGCTTCTCTATTTGTACACAAGGACTTAAGCAATGCGCTCCCCAGAGAGGAATAAAGCTTCCCTTGCCCCAGCAGTGCTGGGGAGGCCAGATCAGAGCCCACGGTGATGGGCTGCATCAGCTTTCTCGTGTCCTTCAAGGCTCCACACACGTTAAGCCCATCTTCCTGGCAAAGACCCTGCAAAATGTTAATTTGTGTTAACAAACATGCTTGTGGAACGTGTTGTGTTTAGACGTGAGCCTGCCACCTTCTCCCCACCTCCCCGGGGCTGAGCCCATGGGCGATCCAGGGCTGGGGCTTGCAGCTGCCGAAAACTGGCCGTGCCCATGCACACTGCCGTGACCGGCAACCCCAAGCACGAGGCCACCTTGCCTGCCATTCCCACCAACCACCAAACCTGCCAGCAACATCCCGTCAGCGGCTCCTTCTCGTAGGTTCCTGGAGCTCACGGTCCCGGAGCGGGGATGCAGCCAGGGGAAGGGTCTGACCACGATTTCGTACAGCCCTGGTGTCCTGCAGCCACCGGGGCACAGACACAAGGGCTCCAGGGATCCCATCCAGCTCCATAAATACCCATCATAGAGGAGGACACTGGTCTCAGGCCACCCCATGGGCAGACAGCCATGAAGCTGAGCTTGCTCAGCTCCCACAGCCACCCTTGATGGGTCTGAGCCTGTCCCCATCCCCAGCTCCCTCGCTCACCTGCTTCTCCTCGGCTGGTGGGTGCCAGCAATGCTCCCGGGTCGGAGAGGGGTGCCTTGGGGACGTGGTGCTGCTCCTCTTCCAGAACAGACTCACCCTGGATATATACTATTTTAAACTCTAACTTGCCAGGCTTTGGGGGAAACTTGCTGTGGCTGTGTCTGGGTCAAGCCCAGCCCAAACCCCCATGTCTGCATTCAGCATCCCCAGGTAGCCGGGACTAGAGCTGCGCCCGGCTCCAGAGATCCAGAAAAGGGAGATTAACAGCAGCAACTGAAAGGCTGTTAGTGAAATATCGGGTGAGAGCGCTTGAGGGTCTACGGAAACATAGCTGCCTGTCCCCAAAGCCCCACAGGTCCCCTGTGACCTGCTTGGTGCCTGTGGCGCGTTTCCATCATGCCAGCCCAGTGGGAGCCCCAGCTGGGCAGCACCTGCGCTGCCTTCAACGCTTGCACGTCCGCCGGTGACGGCGGGGG
>NW_008796063.1:9273419-9282990 GCF_000699145.1 Aptenodytes forsteri
GAACACCCCAGCGGGGAGCCGGCGGCAGCCGGTGCCTGCTCTCAGCCAGCTCTCCACCCCGGCAGGGCCGGGATTGCTGGCACCCATGTTACCCTTTACGGCACCGTGCCCACCTGCACGAGGCTTTTGGCCGGGCACCGGCTGGGAACCACCTGGCTCATCACCCCAACCCGGCAGGGGCTGCTGGGGGCGAGCCGTGCCCCGTCCTGCCGGAGGGCCCTGCTTGCTTCCCCTCCCAGTTACAGCCACGCCAGCTAATGACTCCATCAGCCCGGAGGAAGGATCGCAGGGAGCAGGTCCCTGAAGTTTTTCAGGTGTTGCCACCCCTTCCTCTTGCAGGCATCGCCTTTGCTCTCGGTCCCAGACCCCCCTGGCTCCCCGCAGCTTCTGGAAAAGCAAACTCGTGCCTTGGATGCCCATTTTATAAAAGATTTTCCCTTTCCAGCCCAGCAGCGTGGTCTCACGGCCATGCTTCCTGCTCATGCATCTTGTACACATCCTTTTTTCTCATGGGGAAAGTGTTCCCGCGCTGGCTCCTGGGGACGGGCACTGGTGCAAGCGGCAGCCGCAACCCAGCCGGGCACAGCCCCTCGCTGCAGCTCAGGACACAAGTGCTGCCGTGGTGGGACTGCTTCGCCGTTGCAATGGGGCTCCTCTCTGCAGATGCCAGTTTATTCTCTGCAAAACATAGCAGCCTGCAAGGAAGCACGTCTGACTATAAACCTCGCCGGTCCGGCACCTCCTTGGTCCAAAATCGATCTCTGGGTTACTCACGACTTTTCAGATTATGAAAATGGAGGCACAAAATACGTTATAGTTCCTTCACGTATAATGGGGTTGGGACTGCCCACACCTATGGGTGATAGGAAAACAGGGAGGCGAGTGTCCCATCCCAGTCGGCACGGGTCAGGGCCCAGCTCTGTGACGGGGTTCATAAATAGACACCACAAAGAGTCCACGAAAAAGGGCAAAGCTTCATTTCTGCTCCGCTTGGCATGGCCTCGGGGCACGATGCCGGACTCCAGCATCCCCCTCTCATCAGATCCCCACGCACGGGGCTTTTGCAGCGGTGCTTGTTGGTTAAAAGGGTTTCAGAAGTGCCCGAAACTTTAGGGCTGCATGTTCCCAAGAAGCCATAAACCCTCTTGCCTCTCTCCCCCAAAATTTGCAGGTTTGCAGCCCTGGCGATGACCCAGCACCCGGCCAGCCCTAGGAACTCTGCTGTTTTCTGCGCCGCCCAGCTTTGCGATGAGTCTATCGAACATGTCGAACGTGCCGGGAGGAGCGTTTCTGGTACAGCACCTGCTTTCGCCGTGCAGCATTGTTTCCCCAAAGCCCAGGAGAACAGCAGCAGCTCGACGCGATCTGACCCCCGTCAGACCCAACCGGCTCCGTCCTGCTCGGAGGTGGTTGCTTCATCCCAAACTAGCTAATTCTTGCTGCTTTTTCTATTCTTGCTTTTGAAGGAGGGAGGGGAGAACAACACAGCCCTCGGGGTGAAGCTACCTTCTTAATTAACGAGGCTGAGAGCTTTGCAGATATTGTGCAGAAGGAGTGAAAAATAAGGAAAACTGGGCAAAACCGGAAAGGATTGGGTTCAATTGTCAGACCAATTAACCTAGATCCGCGCTCTCCCTCTGGATGAATAGCTCGTTATTATGTAATTGCTTGGGCCCAGCTCCTCACTGAGAGAAATTAAAATCAGACACTTAACAAGGCAACCTGGTGTGGAGACAGGACGCGTGAGCTGCCCGGGGAAACCATCCGCAGGGCAAAACCGAGCGAGAGCCCGAGCTGCGCGGGGCGAGCTTGAACCTGAGCTCAGAGGATCTTGCTGAGATCAGCCTGATCTGGACCGTCTGCACCATCCTGGACCCAGAATGTGGCCGGGCTGGGGGATAATTTGCAAAGGCCCTGGAGATGGTGAGGGGGTGGGAGGCCCCGATTTAGCCAAGCACTTAAGCATCTGCATAATTGCAATGCAGCTGCAAGTCCAGCTCAGCTCAGTAAGGGATTTAAGCAAGATACGTGGTGTGCTCAGTCAGGGACAAAGTGATTCGGGAGCTCTTTTGTCTGGAGAAGAAATAAAATTCATTGCAAGCCCTACTTGACCCTTTCCTCCACGCTCTGTTTTAGGACCCATCTGCCCAGAGAGGAGGAAAAATTCCATCATTACAGACTTTTAAATCTATACCTAACAAAAAAAGCCACTAATCCTAATAAACTAGTCAGTGCTGTAGCTGAGCAGACCCTTCCATCTGTAGGGTTGATGAGTTCATATGCACTGGGAAATTTAAATGCAGTGTTTGGGAAAGGGCTGCAGGTTTCAATATTACCTTAAGAGTAGACAAACGTGTTTTTCTGCTGCTGAAGTGGAAGGGGATTTCCTTGAGGGAGGGCTGGCCTTTCCCATCCCCCATGTTTTCATCTACCTCTTTTCCTGCCCGCAAATTATCCATGGAGTGAGTGAAAGCTGCAGAAAAACACCACGCACGGCTGCACGCCCCGCACACCGTTTGCACTGCCGTCTCAAGGTGCGACAGCAGCTTTGCTTCCAACCGAGCCGTGCCAGCGCCAGCCGGCTGCCGCCTGCAGCCGCTCACCCTCCCGGCTTGACCCCCTGCGATATCTGCATTTCCCCCAGGACTTTTTTGGGGTGCTGCTCCTGCGTCCAGCTCGTGCTGGGGTTAAATTTGTTTCCAGCTCCTCGGCTGAGACCCCAGCCCTGACCCCCATCCTTAGCAAAACCCTGCTGCAGCGTGTGTTGCGGGGGTGTTGCTTGCTGTGTAATACACAGCAGGTATCTTTAAAGAAAAAAGCACTGGAAACCCTAAATTAAGCCATTTTAGCTTATCCCAGTACCAGGCATCCTCGGCTGCCGTGTCTGGTGCCCACAGTGTCAGCCACGCGTGTCCCCAGGGCCAGGACAGCCACCGCGCAGGGCTGAGCCCCGGGTACAGCTTCAACCGACTCGCCCCAACCGTTCTTGGCAGCTGCTTTAACATTTGCTGATGAACTGGGTGTCCTGAGAGGTCGTCAAAACTGCCACAGGTCAAGCAGAGACCAGCAAAGGGCGCGAGGAGCCCAGACAAACCCTCCATCCCCAGCTGGCAAACCCCAAAAGCTCCAGCAACACAACGTGCCTTTAGGGAAACCACCAGCGCTCTGGCTACAGCACATGTATTTATCGACGTGGAAAACAGCCGCCCCATGTTTTCCAGCTCGGCGCCCAGGGCGCAACCCGCAGCCACCAACACCCTTCAAAACATCCCTCTCCCGAGATGCTTGGCGTCTGCCGCCCTCCGAGAAGGTCTGAAGGGCCTGTGCGTGCTCGGGCGGTTTCATCCGATGCTGCAACGGGCTCAGGATTTTCCTAGGAATGCCCCAGGATTAAATTAAAAAGGATTTAAGCAGATGGTCAGTTCTCTGCTCTTCATAGTTGGCAAAAGGGGAACCACATCGCTGAACTGTCTACCAGCACTAATTAATGTTTGTAAAGCGCTCTGCTCTGCAAACTGCTGCCTATGTGCTAAGTGCTATCATTAGTATTATTACTAAGCTATTTATGCTGGTTCCAGTGCTCTCTCTTCCTTGTCCCAAAGGGCTTTTCCTCTTCCCTGTGCAGATGTACTGGGGCTGGGAAGAGGAATCAGCCCTCCCAGGCTCTGGCTGGCTCTAGCCCAGGCTCAGATCCCCCGGTTTGCCGGCAAAACCCTCTGGCTGCACCAGCACCACCGGGCTGGAGCCACCGGCTCCACGGCGAGGGCAGGAGCAGCCGGGGAATGGGAGGGTCTGCCCGGATACGGGGTTTAGCATCCTCATGCCCAACCATGGGCGAGTTCGTTGTCTCGCTGCCTCTCCTGGTTGCAAAACGGACATGGTGCTGCTTCCCTGCCTCCTTCGTGTTCCTGCGGGGAGAAGCTCTCTTGTGCTCGTTGGGGCTATTTGCATCCTTCTCTCTGTCACTGCATGGCAAAGGGTTTTGCAAGAGAAGGGAGGGATCACTCATCCTTCCTAGTGACCTAAGAGGAGACCAAGGCACAGCGGAGGGTCAGTGATGGATGAGCTCAGCCGTGGTCCATGACAGGCCCTTGTCCCCGTGCAACAGCCAGGCAGTGACGTCTGCTGCCACCGGCAGATGGGACAACGCATTCCCTACGAATAACCACCCTTGCAAGACAGTATTCTGCAAAACTGCAGGACGGCTTCTCCCTTCAGTGAAGCCTTCATCAGAGAAGCAGCTCACAAGAAATAGTGGCTGCTGCCTCCGGAAAGCAGTGAGAGAGCAATGATCCGCTCGTGGGTACACAGAGCGGCCAACGCTCCCCACAGCCCACGCCGAAACTTCAAAACACAAGATCTTTACCCCGATAAATGTTTCCGAGACACTGCTTTGAAATCCTTTGCTCAATTAACCTAACCAGGCAGGACGTTCCTGAACATCCCCATGACATCTTTTTGATACCAGGGTGGCTTTCACGACTCAAGTCGGGAGAGAAACTGCCCAAGGCAAGAAACTGGGGCAGCACCTGAGAGGGACCGACGGAAATAGAGAACGCGCTGAGCCAGGAACCCAATCTGCTACAGGGACACAGCAGGCAGCGTCCACACCCCTGCTAATTCAGGGTGAGGAAGGCACCTTCACTGCAGTCACCTGCACAAACAGCAAAGTAACGGGGCTGAGGACCGATGCTATGCTTCAGACGGGAGGTTTAGGGCATGAATCATCCTTTATTTTTTCCCCCCTAGCAAGTGCATGAGATGAAATGAGACTCAGAAAGCTGGATGCGGGATGCAGGCAGAGCAGGCAGCTCCCAGAGCGGGAGCAGAGCTCGCTCCGGCCAGGGCAGGAGCCGGCACAGGTAATGCCGACCCGCTGTTGCCCTGGGCCAGGGTGCATTTGCTTTGCAAAGGTTGTTTGGGCCAAACAATAACAGAAAAAACAGCTCCAGCAAGCATGCAATCAACATTTTCTGTGTGGTTTGAATTATCCATGACTTTTGACCCAAGATTAAATCTAGTGTGTAACTGGTGGTTATATATTGAGTCATGTGAGCAGACTAATCGCAGGAACCCCATGTTCTCCAAACAGCCTGCGCCCCGCCGGGGCCGACTGCAAACCGCTCACGTTTTCGAGTCGAAGCACCCTGCGGCTTTTGCATCATCCTTTTAATTCAATACTCACAAAGCATTTTTTTGTCCGACCGGTATCTCAAGCCTGGAACAAAACAAACCCAGCAACGTCGCGAGCGGCCAGCCCAAGGAAGCCAGATTTCTGGTGAAGTTTTCCGCTCGGTGGCTGCTCCGATGTCTAGTAAAGGGCTGGGCTCACGCTGCAGCGTTTTTCTCAGCAGGAACTCTCTCTCTTCTCCATTGGCAATTCTCCTGACGCGCATAGAAATAGCCTTTTGACTTCTACCTCTGTGTGCAATTTGGGTGAAAATGAGCACTGGAGTTGGAAAATATTAGCGGGGGGTGAGTGGCAGGTAAATGGGCTCTCCCAGGGTGCGATGCCCGCCTCGATACCCATTGGGAAGGCAGAAGGGCTCGGCACAGCCTGGCCCTGGCTCTCCCCAAACTCATTTTTGCCTCTTTGTGCCTCCCTCCCCTCTCCTTAGGGCTGTGGGAGGCTGAACCAATTCACCTCTCCCGGAGAGCCCGGGTAAGAGCCGTAAAAGACCGTTATCAGCAACGGTGATCGGGTAATACTCCTGCGAGTACAATCGTGCGGGCTCACCGCGGTGTTTCCCAGCACCGGTGACCGGGACGGGGCTGGCACCGCCCGCCCGCACTGGAGCCCTTTGCCTTCCCTCTGCTCGGGCAGGCTGGGCAGCGGGGCCAGCCTGAGGACCCGGGAAGGACCCAAAATGGGGCTGATCTGGGGTCTGCCCAGGTCCCTAAAAGGCTCCAGCGAGTGGGAAGTGTGCTGGAAGAAGTTTGCGATGTGCAGGGGGTCCCCCCACGGACCTGCATGCACCAGGTTGGCAGCGGGGACCTCGCAGGAGCAAGGCAGCGAGGGATGCACGGGGGGCACGGGGGGAGTGGGGCGAGGGTCCCACCACCCTGGACACACACAGGCTTGAGGCTGTGGGGGGAGACGCCCGGCTCTTTGCAGCAGGGTTGAATTAAGGCTAAATCATCTCTTTCCTCCTGCAATAACTCACTGGCTGGTAGAAACCCAGCGGGAAGTACATGACCTCGGTGCAGGCTGGTCGTGTGTCTGGCCGCACTGGTACGGAGCTGCTCAAGAGGCATTTCATCACCAAAGGCTCTTTGTCTGGAAGGCTGGCCACTGTTCCCAACCGTCCCAGGAGGGATGCTGGTGATGCGGGAGGTGGAGGACACCTCCACCCTGGGTTCAGAAGGGGGACAGCCCTGTCCCGATGGCCCCAGGATCCTCCTGAGATGCCCTGGAGGACGGTGGTCCCCAGCAGTCCCCCAGCCAGTGCTGGCTTCGGTGTGACCCCGCGTGCCCCAGCATCCCAGGTGTCCCCCGGCTCGCGACGGCCCCTAACCCTGTACCCGATCCTGCTGCAGGGACCTCGCCGTGTCCCCTTGTGTCCCATCCCACCCCCCGGCAGGATGCCCAGCTCCTCGCTGGTTTGAACTGGTGCAGGCATCGGCGCTGGGCTTTCACCTGCTCTCGGCCAAGGTGGTTCTGCATCGCTTTGCAGTGAAAGAAAAGAAACAGCTGGAGGGGAAAATCCATGGTTAGTAAACAGAGCTGAGCAACCGCAGACCTCTCACCCAGGAGAGGAGGAGGGCAGGGAAAGCGGAGCCGCCTGGAGGCACCCAGGGTTGGATTTCAACACCCTGCAGAAGACAAGATGCTTTTATTTAATCGTCTGGGTCCCAACCCTCCCCGTGCTGCCCCACATGCGGCGGCGGCGGGGGGGGGGGGGGCGGGGACAAGATGCTTTTATTTAATCGTCTGGGTCCCAACCCTCCCCGTGCTGCCCCACATGCGGCGGCGGCGGTGGTGGCTGGTCTGTGGTCTGGCCCCTGCGCCAATAAGGAGGAGCCGGGTGGGAAGTGAGCGGCAGCGGCCGAGGGCTGAGGGGCAGTGGTTGGAGTTTGGGGTTGGCTCTCGGGGCTTACTTTGTCCTCTCTCCTCCCCGCTCCCCCTCGCAGCCTCTGCAGGGGAGGGCGACGATGCAGGGAGAAGAGGTGCCCGGGGTGTGTCCCCAGGCCCCGGTTACTCAGTAGACCCTTATTTCCACAGCCCCTCTGCTTTGCTTTATTGCTCAGCTGATTCCCCCAAGTCCAACATCACGTCCACTGCTGCTCACCCCGCTTTACATTGCCTTCGCGTCGCCTGGTGCCCCTCCCAGCAGTGCCAGCTCCCACCACGTCCCTCCTGGACAGGGGGAGAGGAGCAAACCCTGAACTGGAGGCAAAAATTTGCATTTTAAAATCTTACATCTGTTTTTTTCCCGGGAGGGGGACGGGAGACTCTGAACATGTGCACCATCCTGTGGATGCCACTGCTGTCCTCAGGGGACGCTTGCCTGTCCCCAGGGCTTTGCCCCGCACAGCCAGGTAAGGTCACGCCGGGACAGTCCTGCTGTTGGGTCCCTTCGGTGTCGGCTGCAACAGCTCCGTCCCGCTCCACCTCCAGCATAAATCACAGCAAGCTATAAATCCCCGCCAGCCCTCAGGGACCTGTCCCCGGGGAGGGCAACGGTTCAGCCCTGAGGCAGCAAAACCAAAGATCATGTTTTTCACGGGGATGATATTACCCACAGGCACAAACAAGAGCCTGGAGCAGGGGGGTGCTTGCACTGCAGCACCTCAGGGCGGCACTGATCCGGCCGGAGCCATGCGGGGACTCAGGGCACGAAGCCTTCGGCAGGGCAGATGCTTCCAGCCGGATCCGGTCCCTGGCCCGGCTCCTGCATGAACCCTCGTGCCGGCACAAGGAAAAGGGACTGATCAGGGCAATGGCGGCGCGGGGCAGGAATACGCAGCGTTGGGGGGTTCAAGGCAATGCCGGGTGTTACTGCACTGCGGAAGGGCTGTGGCCAAAGGGGACAGGGATGGAGCTTCCCCGGGGGGTCCCCGCTCCTTTCCCAGCCCCACGCTTTACAAACCCTTCTGTTCCCAGCCCTGTAGTGGCTCCTGGCCCACGGGGACCTGTCCCCACCCTGCCCTGGCTGAGCTCTGCCAGCAGAAGGATTTGGGGAGATTTGGGGAAATTTTGGACCAAACACCACACACAAACAGCCTCACACCAGCTTTCTGTGGCACAGGCAGTTGAGAATGGGCTTTATTTTTCCCAGTGAACTCCTCAAGTCCCCGCTGCTGAGATTACCTGGGAATCTTGATTTTCTTTTAAAAGAACGTGTTTCCCTGCCATGACGGCTGCCGCAGAAAGCCTGAGCCTGCAAAGGGTGGCATGAATTTCTCACTCAACAGGATTAAGTGGGCTCTCAGCACACGAGAGGAGCAGGCGACCGCGGCGGGCGAGCGCGAACGGCTCCTGGGGGGTTATCGGGTACATCCCAGGGATTTGCCGAGAAGTGCTGGAGGAGCCTCCGCACCGGCGACGATTGCCACGTGCACCGACGTGGCAGGGCCCGTGTCATTTCTCATCACTGGCCGGCTCTGCAACCTCTTATACAGGAACCCGGCAGATTATTTCTCCATTTGTGGATGTGGGAGATTGATAAGGAGCGGGGCGGGGAAGCAGAGAGCTGCTGAGCTTTTTGTCCTTGGGGCTGCTCCGGGGCAGGCGGTGGGTGACAGCCAGGTGCCAGGTCCCCACCGGCTGTCGGGAGGACACGATGATTTGTCTTTTCTTCTAGAAATAGCCCTTTCCACACCAGAGGAAAAAATACCCTCATCATCTGCTGCCTGCTTGCCTCATGGTCAATATACAGAGCTGCAAACCAGTGCCAGCCCTGTGCAGGGAGATGTTCCCCAAGGGCATCTTCCTAATTTTGGTGGTGCAGGGTCATATCGTCCCTAATTCCTGTGACCTGAAGGTCCCCAGGTCCCCGGGTAAGGACCAGCCGACCCTGCTCGTGGCTGGATGCGGGGCTCAACCTCATTTTTCCCCATGCGATGGGCATAAGCATGGCCTTGCTGCAAGCCACAGCCGCTCCCTGCCCTCCTCTCCCCGGCTGCGTCCCCGCAGCACGGTCCGGCGTTGCTGGCCAGGGGCTGCTTAGTGGCCACAAGCCGAGTTTTAGGAGTGAGACAAGGTGGGGGCACCCGCATTCCTCGTACGCTGGTTTTCTAGTTCAGTGCCCTGCGCCACCGAGGGCAAGAGTCACGTTTTGCATCGAGCAGCGGCACAAACTCCCTGACCTCCCCGGGGCTCACCGGGCCGGCGGGGTTTCCAGCTGAAGGCTGTCCCTTTGTGAGAGCCACTCGTCCCCACCAGTGGCCCCAGGGGAGCACCCCCAGCCAGCCCGGCTGCAGGAGAGGATGGGGAGAGCTTTGGGCTCTGCCACCGAAGGACGAAATGGGAATGGTGCAAGGGTGCAGCGAGGCTGCCCGCTGCACTCGGGGTTTCGGAGCATGGTTCCCCCCCCCGCCCATGGGATGCCGTAACATCCCAGGTCCCAGG
>NW_008796063.1:9284376-9286057 GCF_000699145.1 Aptenodytes forsteri
CCCCCCCGCCGAGGGCAGCCGGGATGCCGTAACATCCCAGGAACAGCCTGAAGGTCCCATTCCAGCTCCTGAACTGAAAACAAAAGTGCGTCCTGTTCCCGTCCTGTTTTTAAAGCCAGAAAGGTCGGGGCCACGAGAGCCCTGCCAGGCTGGGCAGCACTGCCAGCTCCCGCTGCCCGCCCTGATCTCGGCACATGCGGGGGCCAACGCGTGCCGCTGCTCCTGCCCGGCCGCCCGGCTCCCTGCCACTGGTGCAGGGCTGGTGAGAGCTGGGGGCCTCCCCAAAAGCCCATGTTTGGAGAATCTTGCACGCGCGTTCATGCTCTCGTTCCTGCTCTCTGCACTGCCCAGGCGTGCCAGAGGGAAGGGAGATGTGTGGGAATGCTGCGTCCGGGGGGACCACACCACGGCCCCGAAGCCTCCAAAGCCCTGCTGCAAAACATCACCAGCTCCCGGGATCTGCCCTGCCACCGTGAAGGGATTTCCTAATCCACCTCCAAATCCCCCACGCCCGAAGAAGGCTCGTTCTCGTTAGACGGGGCCATCGTTAGAGGGGCCAGTGCTGCTGGCATCGAGGGCTTCGTGGGCAGCCCTCCTGCTGGGACGGGGTGGGGGGAAATGCAAAGGGTCTGTGTGGCAGGACCAGCGGCATGGCCCTGCCATCGCCATGTCAGGCTCTGAGCTATCCCCCTCGTCCCCGTGCTCGGTGCCTGCAGGCGCTGCTGCCTGCTCAGCGGAGATTATTAGCAGAGAAAATCGTTAGGCACAGGGTTGGGAGCTCAAGGGACAGGCGAGCGCCTCTGTCACTTGGAAATCAATCCCCGCCGTCTGCCCAAGCCAAATTTCCTCCAGCCCCGCTCGAAGCGACAGCAGTTTCTCTCCATCGGGGAGGAGGAGGAGGAGGAGGAGGTCTGACCGGGGCGGATGCTGGTCCTGCTCCAGCCTTGAGCCCTGGGTGGCTGCTCCTGGCCCGGGGTTCTGCGGGACTCGCTGCCCTCCAGATCCCAGGGTAAACGGCTGCGTTTTGCCCACAGACCGGGACCAGCCTCCATGGCTGGGGGCTGGCCAAGCCCTGGGAGGAAAATCCTGCACCGGAGCCCTGGGGAGGAGGCAGGGCTGGAGGCTGGGAGGATGCTGTGGAGGGGCATCACGACCTGCTTACCCCCTCGCCATCCAGGAGTGGAGAGGGGGTAAAGGGACCTCCGGGCTGAGCAGGCAAAGCTGTTGCACACCGTGATATTATTATTAGGGACAGTTGCCCTGCCCGCCCCTGCAGCAAGCAGAGCGCGCTTTCGGGGACTCCGTGCCCGTTGTGCAGAGAGCAGCGTACCCGACAGCTGCGACTCTCCCTCCAAGCACCCTGTGTCCCCAAGGCAGCTCTGGCATTCTTGCTGACTCAAGCCGACAGGGTATTGACATTCGCTTTGACCTTTCGAATCACAAGGATGTTCTGTCCTTCCCGGCCAAGTACAGCCTGGATACCCTGTGGGTGGATTATACTGTATATACAGTGGCTGCAAATACGGAGCTGGCAAGAGAAGCGTGTTTGTGTGCTTGCAGGGGTGCAGCGGTGGTGGGTTGAGAGCGAGGAGCTCCTGCCAGCACCCGGTTTTCCTCCCAGGATGCCCGAGCGGATGCAGCACACCAAGGGAGAAGGACGGGGATGGCGGCAGGAGAGTGG
>NW_008796063.1:9286146-9296698 GCF_000699145.1 Aptenodytes forsteri
GCGCTTTCGGGGGCCTCCTTGCCGTTGTGCAGAGAGCAGCGTACCCGACAGCTGCGACTCTCCCTCCAAGCACCCTGTGTCCCCAAGGCAGCTCTGGCATTCTTGCTGACTCAAGCCGACAGGGTATTGACATTCGCTTTGACCTTTCGAATCACAAGGATGTTCTGTCCTTCCCGGCCAAGTACAGCCTGGATACCCTGTGGGTGGATTATACTGTATATACAGTGGCTGCAAATACGGAGCTGGCAAGAGAAGCGTGTTTGTGTGCTTGCAGGGGTGCAGCGGTGGTGGGTTGAGAGCGAGGAGCTCCTGCCAGCACCCGGTTTTCCTCCCAGGATGCCCGAGCGGATGCAGCACACCAAGGGAGAAGGACGGGGATGGCGGCAGGAGAGTGGTTGGTTTGGTGAGGGGGAGATGGGCTCCTGCAAAAGTGGGAGCCGCAGCCCGGCCCTCGAGCGGCTGCCCCCTCACTGCCAGCTCTGGAGGCTGCTCCCGGCTCCCCGCGTTTCCCGTCCTCTGGCTAATTACGCCTTTTTTTTCAGAGAACATGAAGAACTGCAATTAGGAGGCAACGTGCACAAATCCACCACGAGGGCCCAGCTGGATCACGGGGACAGTGCTTTCCCTCCTGGCCTCCCAAAAACCCCCTCTGGGCAGCGGCAGAGGCTGTTTCAGTTCAAAACCTACCCCAGCCCCAAAAGCTTGAGCTGATACGAAAGGCAGCGTGTTGCAGTTCCCAAAGGTGTGACATACGGTCACCGACAGAACAAGCTCATGGTGCTAAATTAGCATCTTCCCCTCTCGACTGTGGCCCGTGCCCTGGCAGATACCGAATACTGTGCCCCTGGATGGCAACCCTGGCAGCGAGAGGGGCTGAGAGTGGGGTGCGGGTTGCAAGGGGTTGGGGGGAGCCATCTCCATCACCCCTTCCCCTCACAGCCCTTGGGAGCCGGAGCAGGTCCCCGGGCAGGGCTGCCTCCTCCCTGCCCTCTGCAGCCAGAGGGTTTTGGCAGAGGGCTCCCACGTGGCTCTCCCCAAGCCCTGCCAGCAAGTAGGCTTTGCCGCGTGGCCGGCTCCATCCAAGGCTGTCACAGCCCGGATCTGGCCACCCCGCAGCCCCGTGGCGCCAGGGAGGCTGACGGCTTCGTGCTCCCAGCCCAGATGTGCTGCTTATCTCTTCCCTCTCTTGCCCCGAGACATTTTTTCCTCTCTCTCCTTTTCCAGCCAGCCTGTAGGACTCTTATCTCAAGCCCCGAATCACTCTTTCCCAAGGCATGCTCAGCAGCATCCTTTGCAAACCCATTTCCAGGGGCTTGTGCGCGGCATTAGGGGCACGAGTGACAACCAGGCAGGAAAACCCTTTTGCCTTAAGTCTTTATGCCACATTGATGTCTCCAAACCCCTTCCAGCAGCCAAGGCGGGGTATGGCGAAGGCAGCTTGGCCACAGTCACAGGGCACAGGCACAGCCCAGCGGCAAGGAGGCGATGCTGGGCATTGGAGTCCCTGCTCTGCTGCCTATGCCCTGTGACTGCGGCCAAGCTGCGTTCGCCATACCCCGCCTTGGCTGCTGGAACAGGTTTGGGGAGGGAAAATCGGTGTTTGAAAGCTTCTGCGAGCCTGAGGAGCCCGGAGGGTTAACTTGAGGCGTGCTGCTCTGAGAACAGGGTTTGCACTTGACAGTCAGCTGCAGCCTCCTGGTTTGTGGAGAATAAATAAAAAGCAAGCAAGGTGTGGAGACCGAGGCTGGGCTGGGAGCTGTGGGATGGGATGGGACGGACGGGACGGACAGCCTCTGCTGATGCTGCCCCAAAATTGCCTGTTTGTGAGCATGAGCTGAGCGGGGATCCCGCAGCTGGCTACTCAATACATCCTGCGGCACCGAGCAATTACCAGCAGCCATGCCAGGTGCTGGATGGGGTGCAGGGAGCGAAGCACCGTGCTCTCGGCTTGCTCAAATGCTCGGTCCTGCTGCCAAGCGAGCCTCGTGCATCAGAGCAGCCTCGGCCGTGGTCAGCCCTGCCCGGGAGGTGGCGGGTTCCCGGGTCTTGCAGAGTGCTTGTTGGTGGAGGAGAAATCAATGCCCAGTCAGGGGTTTCTGCCGCGTGGCTGGTTCATCCACCCCGTCACCCGGGGGGAGAGGGTGACTTTCGCTGCGGTCCCAGCCTGGGCCGCGTGTCTCGCCAGCATGGAGCGGTTCTGCCCGGTGCAACGCCGTGGGGAGGCTGTGGCAAGCCCTGCTGCCTCCAACGGCATCACCCAAAATGAGGGGCACCACTGGACCTGTGGTGCGTTTGAGAATGCACACAGCAGCATCACCCAAAATGAGGGGCACCACCGGACTGAGAGCACCTGTGGTGCGTTTGAGAATGCACACAGCTCGTTCCACCGAGCAGCTGCTGTGCTCTGTAAAGGCGATTCCTTCCTAGCTTGGTTTCTAAGGGGAGGAGGTTTCTGTCTGCTCATCTGCCAGCTCCCCCCTGCAATTGCCCGGTTTGTGAGCCTGCTAGCTAGTTTAAAACATTACAAAATTTAGCAACGGGAGGAAAAGAGGGACCTCAGAGATCCCCCATCCTCCGGAGCTCATGGACACCAGCGCCTGTGCGAAGGAGAGGTTCAAACCGCAGCCCTCACCCGGGGGAAGGCTGGAGCAGGAGCCCACCGCGTCGGCAGGGAAACGGGCCCACTGGTTCCCGGCGTGGGAGTAGCTCTGCATGCACACACCTGCACACACGAACACATGCGGGTTTGCACGTACGTGCATGCCTGCATGCACGTATGCTTGTGTGCATCCATATGTGGTGCGCGTCCACGCGTGTGCACGTGTGTCTCCAGCCCCCCGTGTCTCGCAGGGACAATGTCGTGTCCGGGTGGGAGAAACCCCTTTGGAGACACAATTCCTTGGCCATGTTTCACCAGCACACCAAAAATCTCACGTTTGCATGCCCTCATGTCCAGGCTGCCTCTTGGGAACAGTCCCTGGCCCGCGCCTTGTCCCAAAGCACGCTTGCAAAACCGGCACTGCTGTCAGGGGGGGCTCGGTGCGGGGGCTTTGCTTCAGGTGGCCGGATCCAGCCTGGTTCAGTCTTTCCCGGTCCAGAGGAGCTGCTTTCCGCCCCTGAAATAGCAACTTAGATGATGCTCTCGGCAGCTGGGGATGATGATGCAAAATGCTCGTTATCCAGCAGGAACAATTAGACTTATGGCAATTATCTCTGCAGTTGCTTGAGAGATGCCGGAACGGGCCGGCCGGCAGCCAGCTCCCGGTGTAATCCCCGGGTGGGAGAGACGCGGCACCCAGCCTCGCCAGGAGCTGCCATTGCCGTGGAGGAAGAGCAAAACACAGTGGGAGCATCCGAAGAGCCTCCTGCAGTGCCAGGAGGGCTGGTTTTGCACGGGAGCGAGAGCAAGGACAGGCAAGTGTTTATCTGAAAGCCAAATGCCCCTCTCTAATGACATTTGTTTGCATTCAGATTAATGATGAAACGGGCTGAGCCACGCTGGGTTTAGAAGATGGTGTTATGGACTGAATTGCTTCGCGTGATGCTCCGGCCTCCCTCTCTGCCGGCTGCCGTCGCGGGAGAAGCCAGGCTGGGCTCAGCTTTATCGGCAAGGTAGAAATGGGCGAAAGCTGGCTCCAGGCTGGATCGAGCCATGGGCACCCGATGGTCACCGAGCCAGGCAGCGGCTGCTGAGCTGAGCTTTAGGGCACATTCCTTTGGGGGAAAAAGTCAGGCTTCTGGCTGAGAAATGCCCATGGCGTAAAGGCATAAAGGAGAACTTCACTCATTTCTCAAGTCAGAACAACAAGGAGGGTTTTTCTTTTCCCCCTTGACATTGTTTGAAAATCTTATTTTGACACTGCTAGAATGAAGCAAGCCCTGCTCCCCCCCAGCCGCTCGGAGCCAAAACCCCAAACCAATCCCAGCCTGATAAACAACTCCTCCTCGGATAAATCAGAACGCGGCCACGATGGCGAGAAGGCTTTTGGGCAGGATGGGACACGGCTGAGCACCGAATCACCAGCCAATGCCCGAGGAGTGGCCAGGAGCGAGGGAGTGGGAACTGGAGGGCTGCGGGGAGCCTGCTCTAGGAAAACCCAGGCCACTTTCCATTGAAAACTTTATCTGAGGGAAGCACGCCTCCACATCCTGGCCTTGTTTGTGCCGCAAGAGCCGGTAAAATTCCCAGGAAAGCTTAGCTACCTGGGAGCTACCTCTCTGATATGCCTTTTTTTATTAGCGGCTAAACATTAAACCCTTGGCAAACAGGGCTCCTTGGGGCCAGGGACGCGTGACCGTGACAAGCCGCCCCGCGGGCTGCCAGCCCCAAAAACGGGCGAGAGCTGCCGGCGCGGCCGAGGAGGGGGACAGGCTGCTCCAGGCGGGGGGACGGCAGCACCCCGGGGGTCCGGGCTCGGCTGCGGTTGCCAAAGGGAGCCCAGGGCCGGGAGAAGGAAGGCTCACCAAAATACCGCTCTCGCCGTGGCCGTGGCCCTGCAGAAATGCACCTTTCCCCAGGTCAGGAGAAGGATTGAATGGTTTCTCGCTGGAGCTGGATGGAGACTTCTCCATCTCCCAGCGCCTTGATTTGCAAGAGAGAGGTGTCTCCCACGACGCCAGCGCTGCCCCAGAAACCCACTGCTCTGGCATATAAAACTGTATTCTTCAAGGACACCTGATTCATCTTGCAAAGCCCGTGTAAAATTTGTGTTTTCAGTAATTAGGCCAATTATAGCGAAATGGTATTTGCAATTCGAGCAAAGGACAGGCTCAAACCTTAACCTGATGCTTTTTCAGTGGTGCCAAAACAAAGTCCAAACAAAGCTCCTTTCCTCTCCTGCTGCGTTAAGTAACCAAAGAGCAACATTTTGAAGTGCTCAAACATCAGGTAATGGCTTTTCCTGCCACACTTGAAGGGAACCTGACAAACACCCAAACAAAGCCTGACCCACTTTAGCAGAATAAGAACTACACCAAGAAAGGGAGCAGGGATTTCAGTAAAGTCCTTAATGCGGCCCCATCAGCAAGCCTCTGCTACATGCATCCGGATAAATTTATCTCGCCAAGTCTGTCCTCTGAACAGAGCGAGCTGTGAAACCCGCACCGTGCCCATGCGCCGGGCAGCGCTGCTCCGGGACCCATGGATGCACGAGCACAGGGATGCACACAGGGATGCACACGCACAGGGATGCACACGGGGATGCACACACAGAGGGATGCACACGCACAGGGATGCACACGGGGATGCACACACAGAGGGATGCACACGCACAGGGATGCACACGCACGCACAGGGATGCACACGGGGATGTGTGTGCCCAGGGCTGCACATGTATGTGCCGTCCCGCTCCACCACCTTCCCAACGCACAGGGTGTGCATCCGGGGGGTCAGGAAAGCAATCCTTGCCCAGGCCGGACGCTGGGCACTGGCGCAGGCTCTTGCAGCGTTGCCTCAAGCCCATGATTGCATATCGAGAGCGCAAACACCGCTGCCTCATGTGTTTCGTGGCACGTGTTTTCTGGCTAACTCATTATTTGTAAATAATGGGCGGGACGTTGCTGAGTCACCGCGCTGCGGGTGGGAGCCAGCAAAGCATCCGGGGCTGGTTTTGTCCCGTGGTAACAAGGGCACTTCCCTCTGCAGGGGTAGGTTTCCTCAGGGACACCCCAAATTCACGCTCCAAGCTCCTGCCTTGCTCCTGCAAGGCGAGTTTCGCCCCTTTGCACTGGGTGGAAACTGAGGCTGGGAGTGCTCGAGCCCGGCTCTGGGATGACCCGGTGGGACCCTGCGGGGACTGGTGGCTCCCAGGACCCACCACCCCGGGATGCCCCACGGGCAGAGCGCTGCCCGACAGAGGCAGCGAGCTTCGGAGCCGCTTGCGCCTGGAATTGGGCCAGGCTGGGGGCTGCGGCTGATCCGGCTGCATGTTTTCCTGGATCCATGTTTCTGCGTAGCTGACCTTGCGCAAGAAGCCCTCTGTGCTCCCCTTGCCCACGCACTGGCTTGGGTGCCTCCCCCGGGCTGGCACGCAGCCTGGGCCAGCCCCCGTGTCTGCTCAGCAGTGGGGTGGCATCCGTGAACATCATGAGATCGCTGGACACTCCCTGTGCCCTTGAATCGTCCCCATTCTCCCCCCGAGGCTCGGTGCACCAAAGCACCGGCCTTCATGGCCGGGCCAATGCCCGCCAGCTCCGACACCCAACCTGGAGCTACGAGCAGCTTGGCCAAACCTCCTGTGCCGCCTCTTGCCCCAGGCTCCCTCCTGTATGCTTGGGCTCCCTGGGAGAGGGACTCTCCTCGAGGACGGCATCTCCCAGGCCATGGGACGACGGCCCTCCTCCCCGTGGCAGCCCCAGGACGGGGCGTTGCAGGGTTTCCCCAGCAGCCAGAGGCTCTGCCAAAGCATGGCGAGCTCCAGGAGGCACTGGGGTGCTTTGGATGCGTTTGGTGCTGCTTGTTCACACCATCTGGATCTTAAACCCCGACGGTAACCCGGGGCACCAGCAGCTCTGGGAACACGCGGTGGTGTAGGGCTGCGTATCTGGGGGCAGCCAGACCTCCAGGGCCTAAATCTCTCTGGCTAAAACATTGCTTCAAAGGATGAAGCTCGGCTCGTGACCCCCCCATTCCCATCAGCACCCCCCGAGAAGCCTGGGACACCAGGGCCCTGGAAAGGTCCCTGAATGACGCCAGGACTTAAGACAGGGCAGAGCCTGAGACCAAATTCCCATCTGGTCAAAATTAGGGGGATCTGGGCCAGGAACTTGAGCAGTCGCAGGATCACAGCCATGACCTAATGAAAAGGTCCAACGTTTCTGCGCTGCTGACCACAGCCAAGGGCTGGAGCTGTTAACTTCTCCTTCCCGTCACCCCGTCCCAGGTGGCCACAACCCTGACGACACCTTCCCAACGTAGCAATACAGACTTATCCCACCACGGCAGCTCAGCAAGACTTAACCAGAAAATTCAGGCTGATGATGCAGTGCAGGGGCAGGAGGAAGAGATAAAGTTCAACCCGGTGATAAGCCAGATAGTAAAAAATGATAACAGAGCTGGTGGCAACAGCACAACAAGCTCCAGATGGTCCAGCAGCGAGAAGCGGAGCCCGGTGAAATGCCAGACCATCAATATAAAAACGTCAAGTCATTGTAAGGAAACGGTGAAAGGCACAGAGTCACCTGGTGCTGAATTAAATAACCGGTGGTAAATCCCTCAGAAGTTACCTTTGGAAGCAGGCAGGAGATGCAATTTGTATAAAATGACAGGGGAAAAAAAGAATAACGTTGGTGTCATAAAGGAAACCAGCAATAACAAAAGAGGCTCTGGGTACGGATTATTTGATCAGCTGGTTTTTAGGATAATGGGTTAACCAAATGTTTGGGAGAGCAACGAGTGTACATGATGGCTTTAAGATGCGGGAGAAAGGAAACCGGCAATAACAAAAGAGGCTCTGGGATTATTTGATCAGCTGGTTTTTAGGATAATGGGTTAACCAAATGTTTGGGAGAGCAACGAGTGTACATGAAGGCTTTAAGATGCGGGAGATCAGATGGTTTGGAGACATTTGCACATTTCAGAAACTGGCTGTCCAGCAAATTAATTACCCAAAGAGCCACAATCAAATGCGAGGAACAGGTCGATCATTTGCACTTATTACCAAATCCAGGGGGAAATTACTCTTTTCATTCAACACTAAGCATCTTTGTTCCATGCTTTAGCTGCCTCACTAGCAGGTTTATTACCAAATCCAGGGGGAAATTACTCTTTTCATTCAACACTAAGCATCTTTGTTCCATGCTTTAGCTGCCTCACTAGGAGTTTTCATAGGTTGCTCATTCAAACCCTTCTGCTGAGGAACTGACAGTGGGTGAAAAACTCCAGACTGAAAATTAGGACGAACTGCCGACCAACACCAGCTCCACACGAGAACAGCGGATGGTCAGACACAGCCCTTCCGTCCGAGATGGAGACACCGACAGGACTGCAAAGTGATGTGGATGGGAAAGACCACGCTGCTGGTGATATCTATTAGGAACTACATTAAAAGGTCGTAACCCAGGTCATCAGTCACCCCCTGGGGACAAGGCTCTCACAGCTTGGAGCTCCACAAGGGCAGGAGAAGATTAGGGCACACCAGCACTGCTCCTCAGCTGAGGCCAACACTTGTCTGCGTGCCCAAAAGCATGTCTCTTCCCTCCCCGACCTGGCAGCGGGGTCTCACCTCTCCCCGCAGTCCTCACCAGGGATATGGACACATCGTCACGGTAGAGACAACGGCTCTACTGTGCCCCTCGCACGGGTTGACACTCAAATGGTGACCCCACGGTCTCATCTGACCAATTCACCGGCATCTTCAGCGATGGAGGAACCTGTTGAACCACAACCCTACCGCAAAACATCTTCGCTCTCCCCTGGACTTGCCACCAGACACGACAAGCCCCAAAGGACAGAGATGGGTCACCTGAGGGAGCTGGAGGAGCCGTTCCCACGAGAAAGGGAAGGTGAGAGGCAGGGACGGGGAGGAACGCCAGCTAGATAAAGCTGTATGTTCCAGCTGCTGTGGGAACACGACCCAAAATGGGAACTGAATGGCACAAAGAAACGCTGATTGACAACGCTTTAGGTACAGCTGAATGGTCTCTGCGTGTTGTCACCTGCTCTAATGACTGCCTGACTCACCCGTCAGAGGCAGGCGTCCAGCAGCCTAGCAATTAGCCGCCCTCCTCCATAAAGTCAAGGGGAGAGTTAAAACCAGCACAGCACAGAGGAAAGTGTCCCCCACGGAGCCTGAATCAAGTCTCGCTTTCGAAACAGCCCATAAAAAGTGACAGAAATGAACCTCTCGGCTCAGCCCCACGTGAAGGACGCAGCATCCTGTACCTCCTGCTTGGCTCAGCCAAGGACCATAAATACCATCAGCCTCCCCGCAGGGATCTGCTCAGCGGGACCTGGTCTCCCCCGGCCTCCCTTCACACATTCCAGCACCAGCGCCCGAGCCGGGATCTATTCCTGACAGTGGGAACAAAGTGAGCGATTGCATCTGCTATATTTAGAGCAAGCAGTCAATACTCCACGTGTCTAAATGGTTACTGGCATTCTCATTCGATGCATAAATAGCCTCTGTTTGCTTTTCGAAAGAAATCGGTTTAAAAAAGAAAATTGCCTTCCCAGCCTTCCTCAGCCCGTAACTGTGGAGCAGGGGGGCCTGTTCCAAATGAAATCACGCATCTTCTCTCAGCCAACCCAGGAAGGAAAAACTCCCGACTGTGGCTGGTGTCATTAGCGCTGCGACCCTTTGTGTTGACAGGGGGGTTTAAACCCAGCGGCAGCAGTTTGCTGAAGCAAACTCTGAGGCCGTTCGGCGCAGAGGGGCATCATCCTCCACCTCCCACACGCCGTCTCGAGCCGCCTCTTCCACCCGCAGGTCAGTCACGCCAGAGACCCATTTCTTCCCCCTCTCTCCCAGCGTCACAGCGGTCCCAGCCCTGACACCAGGCTTCTGTCTCTCTTCCTCCAGATTCCTCCGGTTTCCAGCCCAGGCTTCCAGCCAACGCTCCAGCTTGCTTTCCCTCCGACTGATGTCAGCCGTGCTTCCTCCCGGCGGGCAGAAAGCCTGGTCCCGCGTAAGCATCCGTCTTCAAGGCATTCCAAAGTCCGTGTCCCCGTCACTCAGCCCCCTCCACATATTGTCCCCAGCTGCATTAAAGTCAAACTAAGGACACCAACTCATGAAAAACCACGGCAGAAAGCCGGGATCGAAAAGAGACAGCGAAACCCTGCTGTGGTTAATGACTTAACACACGAGTAACGCAATTCTTCCCCTAAGATTTGGCTCGAAAGGGAGGGATGCACGCAGGCTTGGGACGTCGATCTGAGCGCTCCAAGGGGCTGGGAGCTGCTGCCAGGCCAGGGCGGGATGGTTCCCGGGACCCCTTCTCCTCGCCCTGCCCTCGGGGTGCGGGACCCCCTGCTCTGTCCTTCCTCTCACCTCCTGCGCGGAGCTCGCTCCTGCACGGGCCAACGCGCCAGCGGGGAGCGCGGGGCTCGGGAGGGAGGGGGGATTGCTGGGGGGTCGCAGGGGCACGGCCCAAGCTCAGGCTCAGGCCCAGCCTCAGCCCAAGCTCAGGCTCAGGCCCAGGCCAAGCTGTGGCCCCAACCCCAGCTCAGATCCAGGCCCAGACCTGGCTCAGGCTCAGGCTCAGGCTCAGGCCCTGGCGCAGGCCCAGGCCCAAGGTCAAGGTCAAGCTCAAGCTCAGACCCAAGTTCAGGGGAAAGCCCAGGCCTTGGCCCCAGCGCAGGCCCAGGCCCAGACCTATGCCCAAGCCCAGACCCAAGCTCAGGGGAATGCCAAGCCCAGACCCCGGCACAGGCCTAGACCCAGGCCCAAGCTCAGGGGAAGGCCTGTCCAGGCCCCGGCACAGGCCCAAGCCCAGACCAGACGCCAGCGCAGGCCCAGGCCCAAGCTCAGGGGAAGGCCCGGCCCCAGGCCATGGCACAGGCCTAGACCCAGGCCCAAGCCCAGGGGAAGGCCCGGCCCATGCCTGGGTCAGG
>NW_008796063.1:9312071-9320892 GCF_000699145.1 Aptenodytes forsteri
GCAGCGGGCCCGGCCCGGGTACCTCATCCCCGCTCCAGCCACCCCCCCTCTAACGATGCTGTCTGACCCCCAGCGTCCTCGGGGTGCGCTGGGTGGGGAGCAGCGCTACGGGGCCCCCCCCTCTAATGATTCCCAGCCCCAGCATCCTCGGGGGGCCCTGGACAGGGAGCGGGGCGATGGGGTTTCCCCCTTTAATGATGTTTTCCAGCCCCCAACATCCCCGGGGTGCCCTGGATGGGGAGCGGGGCAATGGGGTCCCCCCTCGAATGATGCTGTCCCAGCCCCAGCATCCTCAGGCATGCCCTGGACAGGGAGCAGGGCGATGGGGTCCCCCCTTTAACCCTCAACATCCTCAGGGTGGCCTGGACAGGGAGTGGGGCGATGGGGTTCCCCTCTAATGATGTTCTCCAGCCCTCAACATCCCTGGGGTGCCCTGGACGGGGAGCAGGGCAATGGGGTCACCCCTCTAGTGATGCTCTCCAACTTCCCAGCGTTTCCTTTTCCCTTTTTCTCCCAGCAGTAGTTCCTGGCAAGGGTGTCAGCGGGAGCTGGCACAGCCCCGAGTGCATCTCCGTTCTGAGTCACGCCAATACCTGGGTGGCGGTTGGGTCACCCGGGCGGTGCAGGTGCTCCGATGGCCCAGGTACACTGCCCCGCCGTTAACACCCAGGAGCAGGAGCGTTGTACTTGCGCTGGGTTATTGCTCCAGATAACTGTACTGTTTGGCTGATAACAGCCTCAGAAAGTACAGGCAGTGCTGGGGCAGGAATACAGCCCGTTTCTGGGGGGGTTGTAAAAAGGAGGATGGCTTTTGCAGTGGTACGGGTTAAATTGTTCTCTTCCTGGTTCCAGATCAGTACTGTCGGGGTAAAAGGTACTTGTACAAGGGTCCTGTTTCTGGCCCAGGATAACACCTTCAGAGATGCTTGTCTGAGGTCCCGGTAAGGGCATGGCTCTGCCATGAACATCCATCCGGGCCAGCTCCGTGCTCTTACCTGGGCGCGCTGCGGGGTGAGGCAGAGGGCATGGGAAGCATGAATTCCCTTGTCACTGGTTGTGGGCCTGGCTGCCCTTTCCCTGTGCGCTTATTTAGGAGCTGAGGCTGTTGTGTCCTGCTGATGTTTCGCTTGTATCAAGCGCGTCTGAACGGTGAGAGAGGTTCACCCTTAACAACTCTGCAGCCTGAGAGCCGTGGCAAGGAAGGACTGAATACCCCCTGACACACCGGTCCGGATACAGAACGGGTGTGAGAACGCAAACCCTCTGATTTCCCTCACTCTCCCCATTGTGCTGGAGGTGGGCACGGGGAAGACCTGACGCTAAATCAATGAAGATAGATGGACTCTTAAGCCTGGCATCTTTCTCACTTTGATGCTTGTGACTAAAGGAAGATTTTTGGCTCTTTCTTTTTCCTCATAGAATCGTAGAATCATTAAGGTTGGAAAAGACCTCTAAGATCACTGAGTTCAACCATCGACCCAACACCCCCATGCCCACTAAACCATGTCCCTAAGCGCCTCATCTACACGTCTTTTAAATACCTCCAGGAATGGGGACTCCACCACTTCCCTGGGCAGCCTGGTCCAATGTTTCACCACTCTTTCAGTACAGAAATTTTTCCTCATGTCCAATCTAAACCTCCCCTGGCGCAACTTGAGGCCGCTTCCTCTCGTCCTATCGCTTGTTACTTGGGAGAAGAGACCGACCCCACCTCGCTACAACCTCCTTTCAGGGAGTTGTAGAGAGCGATGAGGTCTCCCCTCAGCCTCCTCTTCTCCAGACTAAACAGTCCCAGTTCCCTCAGCTGCTCCTCATCAGACTTGTTCTCCAGACCCTTCACCAGCTTCGTTGCCCTTCTCTGGCAGTTGCCCCCGACCTCGATTCTGCCTGATCTGTCCAGGCCACAGAAGTGAGGCTAAGCCCATTGCCAGGTGCATACATGTACATAAGCAAAGTGGGCAGTAGCCATGGGCTGAGACCTCCCAGATTCCTTTATGTCACCGAGCAGGTCATGGTGACCCGCGGATGACAGTCCCTAGGATATCTTGTGCCCTGTCCCACTGAGCCACCCACTCCAGCTACCCAGCTACCTCCCTCGGCTTCGCACACGGCATTTTCTGGGTGGCTTGAGCAGACGTAGGTATGCTGAGCAGTGCTGCAGACGGGTCTTCCCACAGAGGCAAGCGGTGGGATGCGTTGCCTCATGTCCCTGACAGATGGCAAACGTATTACCTTTTAAGACAGCCGCTAGTCACAGAGCCCAGCGCTGCTGTTTTGACACTGACTCAACCGTGAAGACACATCTCCAAGGTGACTCTGTGCTCGGGAGCGAGGATATATCGCGTAGATTTGCTTACATTCAAGGACACGTGCTCTCTCCTGTTGTTTGGATCCTGAGAAATTTTTCCCAAGCAGGGCTTGCTGATATTTTCACCCTTGTACAGTCAAATGGCGTTGCCGCTGAGGTTCCAGCGCGTGGCTCCACCAGCGGTGGGTTGTGCTGGTGTAATGAAGAACACTGTGCCTGAAGGGAGGTCTTATGTGCGGTCCGTCAGCGCAGGCTGTGGCTGGACGTTGCGTTGAATCCTGTGTTACTGCAGGCAGCTGCAGTCTCTCCCCACACCTCCTCACCCCTGCCTGTCCAAAGAGGGAGTCGCTTCAGTGGCTCGATCCAGCAGGAAAGCCACATATCAGAAAAAAAAAAAAACCCACCCTCAAACCTGAAATAATTATTCCTTTGGATCAACCAGCCAGCCAGGCAGCCGTCAGTTCTCTAATTGTGGGGAAGGGAACAAGACCTGGGGAGACCTGGGGCGGGGAGGACCTCCCTCTCAAAGCCAGCCTGCAGCGACAGTGGATTAAAGGCAGCGTCAACCCATCCTTCCCCAGACGTGCCATGGGGTTGTGTGTGTGCCTGTATTTTTCCGCTGCCGACCTGGCCGTGTGAATGCCTATAATGGGGAAACATTATAGTACCAGCTGCAGTTTTATTTAGAAGGGAGTAATGAATATTTTGTTCCAACAGGCTTTCGAAACGAACGGCGGCCATCTGGTTAAAAGTCTTGCTCTCGGCCATGTCATGATTCCCCAAAGTTGTAATCGAGCACCTCTCTGCCCTGGTCATGCCGAGCGGATTTATTTTTAGGTCTGGCTATTGAACAGGCTCCCAGTTTTCAAAGGCCGTTAGAATCCTGCTCTCGTTATTAACAGGCGCCCTGGAAGCGAGGACTCGCTTTTGCCTGGAATCGGTAAAACTTCTTGCTGGTGCTAACAAAGCTGAGGCAGATACTAATGAGGGTTTGAGGGCAGACGCTGCCTCAGACAACACTGATCCTTGAAAACCACAGAGCTGGCTGCAGAACCAATTGTGCTGCTCTTTAAAAAAAAAAAAGTAAGCTGTTGCTTCTCTTTTATTAGGTATACAGCCCCAGAGAGTCGTTTTAAAGCTCCAAAGTACCGTTTTCGCTGCCATTGGATACTCTCTGATACTTTGGGGAACAGTTTCTATTTTCTGCTGTCAAGCTGTTTGACTGCGTTGATTTTTTGTGTTACAGCAGCAACAGGTCACGGGTGAGATCTTTTTTTCCAGGTGCCTACACACAACACGCGTGTGTAATCTTACCTTCCCCAAAGAGAGACACGGGAGCTCAGACAGAGGGAGAATTTAGCCTGCTCCGTGGTAATGTTTTAAAGCTGCAGACCGGCTCCTAACCCGATTGATGGGTCCTGAGGTAACTGGATCGTGTGCTGGAAATTAGCAGGAAACCAGTTTGCCCCAGAGGCTACCCAGTCTGTATATCTATCTGTGTCCATTTTATTGGGGTAGGTGAATTAGGTGCGTGTAGCTAGATCAAAAGTTTCCTGGTGAATTCCAGTGTAAGCCCTGGTTGTACTGGAAATGACAGTCACCCCCGCGGGCTGAAGGGGCATTTCCAATAGGGGAATTCAACAACGTCTCGATTTTTTTCTCCTCTGCAGCATGGACAAGGACAGCCAGGATGTTCACCAGGTGCTGAACGAGCTCAAGAACAAGTTCCAGGAGACGAGGAAGCTGATCAGCTCCATGCCCGGCATCGGTGTGAGCCCAGAGCAGCAGCAGCAGCAGCTGCAGAACCTGCGGGAGCAGGTCCGGACCAAAAACGAACTGCTGCAGAAGTACAAGAGCCTTTGCATGTTTGAAATCCCCAAGGAGTAGGAAGGGCGCAGCTCTGCTCTCCGGGTCCGAGATACCTCCTCTTCTGGCTGAACAGGAGAGAGAAAGGTGGCAGAAGTTTACTTTTCTTTCTTTTATGCTTTTTTTGGTCGCGTTGCTCTGAAGTTGTGTCTGTGCAGATCACAGGCATGTGACACTGAACCAGAACACTGCGTGCTTCACGTGTGATGATTACAGCGGTGCGTTCACTTTGATCTGCTGTAGGACTGTACATTTATATATGCATCTCGTCTGTTTTCTCTTGGGGTGGGGTGGGATTTTTTTTTTTTTTTACGTTCGAGCAAGCAGGAGACATTATGTTTTCTCCTCGCTAAGGGTCAAAGTACCTGCTGGTTAACTTCAACAAGAAAAAGAGGGCATTTTCTGCAATTTTTTTCGCTTCTGTACTGACACAAGTGACCAGACATCGAAAGGGAGCATAAGAGGGAAGCGTGAGCTGTTTGGCCCTGCTCCTGGAAAGGGTCTCTGGGGCGCTTTCCAGTCTGTGTGTGTCGAAAGAGGAATGGTTGCTTTCAGTTACTTCTGTATTTCTCTCTTTTTCTCTCTTTTTCGACAGGTGATGGTCGTGTCTGAGATGAGTAAAGATTTAGAAATCCCAAACTGCCCCTCTTGTGTATTCACTGGGTGGATGTGGGCTGAGCAGGGGCAGGACTTTGGCAGCACAGAGGACGTGCGTAGCCTGGGCCCAGCTCCTGGGCTTACATCGCTTTTTTGGAAGCAGGGTGACTTGGGAGAGCAAAGCAGGGACTCCCAGGGGAGTGGATTTCGGTAGGCTTTGCGTCCGTAAATCTCCTTGGGCAAGCGCAGCTTGTAGGCAGTACGCTGGGCATCTTGCTCTTAAAACAGAAAAAGGGCAAACAGAATCAAAACAAAGGGCATAAATGACAAGGGCTTTTAGTTACTCCACACGTGACAGAAGTCAGGCTCAACAGGACGGGTCAGTTCCGCGTCCGAAGTGCTCCGGGGGCTTCCCACAAACACAAGCGTTTGAGCGGCTTGAACGTTTGCCAGCGGCTGATGGAAAGCTCTCAAATGTTGTATCGCATTCAGACGGATCTCGGGGCTCCCTGCCCTCTGTCCTCCTCCTGTTAGCTCTTAACGGCGGCAGATGACAACCCGGTAAGCAGCACCGCATCTCGCCGCCTGACAAAGATGGGACGGGACCTTGAATCTAACTGTTCTCTGAATTAATGCTGAAAGATGGTGCAGGTCAGTAGCAGAAGAGGTGAAAATCCAGCTAGCGAAATACAGTATCTGTTGAGAACCAGCATCCGAAGGCAGGTAGCGCTCGTGCCTTCGAAAGAAGAGAAGCGAGGTCGGTTTGGGTAGGGCTTACCTTTCCTAAACCAAAAGGGCAAGTAATTCTGCTCGTTGGGAGCTGGGATGGTTGCGACCCACCTGTAGCCTAGAGATTACTCTGTCCCCGCTGGAATACTTTACTAGTACTTTCTTTGGGAAGGTGCCAGTGTGTAAACTCTGAGTAAAGCAGAACACCGAGATAAACAAAGCACAATGTACACTCTTTTTATTACTGAAATTACCTTTCTGCCAGCCATTACGTGTCCCAGCTCAATAAATTCTTGCATCTCATGCCTGGACAGTGATTTCCCTTTTTTTGCCAGTTGCTGTTCCTGTGAAATCAGGGCATATGCGGAGCTGGAAGAAACAACGTGTTTCCAAAGAAATGTCTGGCACTTAGCACGGGAACAAGTTAACTCTGTCAACTTGAATCCAAGTTTCAAACGAAACTGGAGCGGTTTGGTTTGCAGTCTCACTCGCCCACCTTAGTTTTGTGGCTTTGATAGAATTTTGTTGCCGTTGATACGTATTAACGTAGGTTTGTTTTGCCGCTTGGGGGGGGGGAACAGGGGCTGAAAATGAACTGAAACAGAAGCTGGAGCCAGGGAGAGCTGTTCTTTGAAGAGCTTTCCCCTTTCCCTTTCACTTCCAGCAATGGTTACTGCGACTTGTTATTGGGAAGAGATTAAAAACCATCAGATGCAAAGGTGACCTTTCAAGCAAAGTACTTCCTTTACTCATATTGCAAAATAAAAACAATATCCCGGACGGGGCGCAAATGAATCACTCTCTGTTGACATCATTAAAGTGTGCTTAGTTAATGGGGGGAAAAAGCATGAAACACAATCAGCTCTTTATAACGAAGTGATGTCAGTTTGCTCGGTATTGCAGTGAACGACATGCCAATGCCCGGCTTGTCATGGGGTTGGCAGGATCGTAGCTCGGCGTTAGTGAAGTGAGGAAAGAGTCCTGGCTCGGTGACTGTTTGAGTAACTAACGCTCTGCATGGCCCCTCGTTACCCCGTGTGGCAAGAAATCGGCTGCTTGCAGAGACGGAAACCTTTGCACTGGGAGTCGGAGAAAATGGGGTAATAAAGGGATTGAGTTGAGAGGCCGCTTTTAGCGCCTCGGAGCTGGGCTCAGGTCTCGGTTTAACAGGATTTGGTTTTGCTACGGGGCTGGGCGAGGAAGCGAAAGCAAACCCACAGGTGTCATTTTAAAAAGATTTTATTAATTTGTAGAAAAAAATAAAACATCAAGTTTCACCCACGGTAGAAACACTTGAAGATTTTTTGTTCATGTCAATGACAACCAATACCTACATAAAGTGCCTATTATTTTCTCATTTAAAAAACCCTTCCCACTCCCCCCGCCCTCCCCAAATCTTGCAAATCAGACAAGACAAATGTAAACAAGAGTCAGTTTTTTGGTCCATTGGGGCTGTAACTCTGTAATGTCTTTGCAACAGCTTAGGAGTGTCTTCTGCACGTGTTTTCCAGACACAGGTGAACACACTACACAGAGCCAGAGTCCGTGCACAGCTTCTCAAGTTAAAAAAAAACATAACAAAACCCAACAAAAACCAACCCCAAAGCCCCAGGCAGGCGCTGGCAGGCCTCTGCCCTCCCTCCTGGAGGCACTGCCCGAGGCTGGGTGGTTTGGGAGGGAAAGAAAAATCAAGGTTTGTGCCCTCCCACCTGGCTGCCCGGCAGCTCACCCTTTCCCTGTCTCTCTGCCCAGAGGAGGCTGGTCCCAACGACACCCCTCTCCTGCCCTCCAAAGCCTCCCCCTTCGCATCCCTCGCTTCCAAAATGCACCCCCCCGGGGGAGGGAGGCGATGAAAGCGATCCCTCGGGAGGAGGGAGGCTGGGGAAGAGGCGACCCCCTCTCTGCCCCCTCCTGCCTGCCCAAAGTCAATTCGGAAATGACCATCTTTCCCCACTCCCTTCCTTCCTTCCTTCTTTCCTTCCCGTCGTGGGGCGAGCGGGGGCTCCTAGCTGATCACGCAGCGGTCCTTTTCTTTCCTTCCTGCCCGTCGTGGGGCGAGCGGGGGCTCCTAGCTGATCACGCAGCGGTCCTTTTCCTTGCCGTGCCCGCCGCCGATGGCTTTCTCCCGGATGTACATGAGGTCGCTGTGGACGCTGGGTCGCCGGGCGAAGGGGGCCACGACGCCGTACGCCTCCTCCGTGCTGCCCCGGCCCCCCTCTTTCAGCAGCTTTTTGCCTTTCAGCGCCTTCTTATGCAGGATGTCGCAGTACTGGACCGAGACCTTGCGGTGCAGGTCGGGGCTCATCTCGCTGGGCAGCTTGGCCATGGCGAAGAGTGCCTGGAACATCTGGTCCAGGCTGCTGTTCTTCTTGGCCGAGATCTCAAAGTAGGCGCATTTTTTGGGGTCCCCTCCCACCAGCTGCTCGATCTCCCGGGGCTGCACCTCCCGGTAAAAGTCCCGGTCGCCCTTGTTGCCGCAGATGACCAGGGGCACCTCTATGTTCTCCTTGGTTTTGTTCTTCAGGCATGACTTGGTCTCCAGGATTTGCTGCTTCAGGCGCTGCACCTCCTCAAAGGAGTCCCGGTTGTCCAGGCTGAACACGAGGATGAACACGTCTCCTGGGGACAAAGAGGGACCGTGAGATGGCTGCAGGGACGGGGACACACACAGACACCCGCTGCCTAAGCCATACAGAGACCCGGGGAGGGAAGGACCGGGCAGCACCTGGGTCTTGCATCCTCCCATCCACCCCGTGCAGGGAGCAAAGTTGCCCACTCCGTGCACACACAAAATCCCACCTCCTTCCTCCCGGGACTGGAGAAACATCCCCAAACTGGGCAAGGAAGCCTGAAATCTGGCAAGGGAATCCCCCCCCTCCCCTTCCTCCTGGTGCTCCCCAGCCAAGTACCTGTGAGGATGGAGAGGCGGCGCATGGCTGGGAAGGGGTGGTTGCCCGACGTGTCCAGGATGTCGAGCTGGTAGACCTCGCCGCGGATGCTGTAGAACTTGCGGTGGAAGTCCTCGATGGTGGGCGTGTATTGCTCCTCGAAGCGGCCAGTGAGGAAGCGCGAGACGATGGCCGTCTTGCCCACCTTGGAGGAGCCCAGGATGACCATGCGGTAGCAGTTCTTGGCGGGGATGCTCAGCTCGGCCTCGCTGGGACACATCTTCTTGATCATCGCTGCCAGTTTCATTGAAGCCGGCGAAGGGGCAGCTTGCACCGAGAGGAAGGAGGAGGAGGAGGAGGAGGAGGAAGGCAATGTCTGCCCGGCTGCTCAGCCCCTCTCCCCTCGCAGGAAAGGCCGCTGTGAGCTCTGCAC
>NW_008796063.1:9321179-9321476 GCF_000699145.1 Aptenodytes forsteri
GCGGCCAGTGAGGAAGCGCGAGACGATGGCCGTCTTGCCCACCTTGGAGGAGCCCAGGATGACCATGCGGTAGCAGTTCTTGGCGGGGATGCTCAGCTCGGCCTCGCTGGGACACATCTTCTTGATCATCGCTGCCAGTTTCATTGAAGCCGGCGGCGAAGGGGCTTGGACCGAGAGGAAGGAGGAGGAGGAGGAGGAGGAGGAAGGCAATGTCTGCCCGGCTGCTCAGCCCCTCTCCCCTCGCAGGAAAGGCCGCTGTGAGCTCTGCACGGCCGCCGCCGCCGCCGCCGCGTTATA
>NW_008796063.1:9321976-9331524 GCF_000699145.1 Aptenodytes forsteri
GGCGGGGGGAGCGCTGCAAGGAGGAGGAAGAGGAAGGATGCTCAGAGGGATGCAGGCGCAGTGCAGGCAGCAGGGTTGCTCCCGGGGTGGGCAGGGTGCGTGGTGCCGCTTCATATCGAGGGCCTGATCTTGGCGGGTGCTGAGTCGCTGGGTCTCACTGGCGCTGGACGCAAGGGCCGGCCCAGGCAGCCCCCCCCAGGCCCCGGACACAGCGGGGCTGCAGCGTGCTTGACTGAACCAGCATCTTCCTGAGGCAGCGGCACCCGGGCAATAGTCCTCGGGGAAATGGGAGTGTTGCTGTGCTGAGGGATCTCTGTGCCATCAATGAGTGAGAGACGGGGCCCAGGAAAAGCCAAGCTCCTCTTTCACGAGGCTGATGAGAAAGTTTGAATCAAAAAAAACCCCTGTGAGGATCTATTAGAGAAAAAAACAGCGAAAGGTGATGTTTAAATAAGGTTCAGGATAGCAGAAGCCTCACCTACAACGCTGAGAGGGACCTCAGGGACAGCTAGAACACACAAATTTGTGGCGCATGGTGCATTTCACCAGCACCGCTTGGGAAACGGATGCTGCTTTTCATCTCCCCCGAGTGTGGTCTCACGCTTGGACATTAATTTAAACACTGTCCGAAGGTTTACGGCGGAATTGCAGTCATCTGTGGGGCTGGAAGGGAGCAGCGGTTTAAACGGCCCCTTGCAGCCCCATCCCTGCCTGCTGGGAAACACCCTGCCCGGCAGCAGAGGCACAAGGACACTTTGGGGAGAGAAAGTGGGACAGTTCCCCATGTTTATTGATCTGTGTGCGAGACAGCGAGGGGGTTTGACAGCCGATTACAGAGCACAAATTATCACCCTAAAATAACAAAAAGATCATTTAATTGAAGCGGTTGATGGAAAACAACAGGGGGAATAGGAAGCGCCAACCTCTGGGGGACAGACAAACTGAATATCTCGACTGGCATTTATTGTTAACCGTACGACTATTAATAGTGCCAGGAATGGGTAGAAATAGCCTGCTCGAAGCCTACTCTTAGGTTAACAGGTTTCAGCAACGGAAAATCCATTTGCTCCCTCTAAAAGTCTCTTTGGTGACAGCAAAGGCAGAGCACACCATGAGGCAGACGTGCCGCCGGGATCCCGCAGCCTCGGCTCAGGGGTGCGAGGTGCAACCGGAGCCACCCTGCCGGGGACACCCCCCACCACCCCCCTGGGAGCAAGGGCAGGGATCCCAGGCGGGCAGAGGAGAGCTGATGGCTGCAGGAGCTCCCGGGGAGAGGACGTGGGCGCTGCCTGCGCTGTCCCAGAGCCCAGCTCCTCACAGAGTCACGCAGAGCCTAAGGAGAGGAACATTACGAGGCATTAGGCTGAGTCCCCCCAAGATCATCTAGAAACTCGTCTCCTAGTGGAAGCAGAGCACATTTGCCGGGAGCTGGCTGCCAGTGAGGGATGAGAAAGGATCCACGTCGCTGCAAGGCAAAGCCTTCCCACGGTTATGACTCTGTTAAAAATCACCACTCATTTCTGACCTGACTGCAAATAGCTCGAGTCTTAAGCAGGGGCAGATAAAATAGCATTTTCTCCCACAGCTGCCGTACCGCCTGCGCAGAGTTTGACCCTGCCATTTGGAGGGTGTTTTGCTCCTCGCCTGATTTTGGAGGATACAGGCTCTTTGCTCGTTCACGCAGCTGCTTGGTACAGCAAGAGCCTCAGGCAGGCTGCTGTGCACGAAACCCAGCCACCGCAGACACCTTTAATAGAATCGAACATCTTCAGCACAGATCATTCCCTGGTTTCTTGCTATTTCTCTCCCTGTTTGCACCCTCCTGGGTTTACCAGCCTCCCGCCAATGAACAAAACCCGCCTGGCGGCTGCGAGCAAGTGACTGAGGAAAGGAAATTCCACGAAAGTCACACAAACATCCCGGTGACAGAACATGTGGCTCCCAAGGGTCTGGCTTGGACAAACTGTGCAAGTAGCAAAATAGAGCTCGCAGCAGCACCAGCCTCTGCAAAAATGTAGGAAGCAAAATGTACCAGGAGGCAGGAGCATGCACCGTGCTGCCCGGCCCAGGGACAGGAGAGCAGCGGGATACTCGGAAAAGAACAATTACATCAGAACATGACTTTGATTTCTGAGCGTGCTGTGGAGCCGGGAAGTATTGTCACCCCGGGGCCGAGCCGGCCTCGGTTCACCGCTGGGTCCTGTGGGTCCAAGCAGTGAAAAAGCCAAGACCGGAACAGCCGTTTGTGCTTTTCCCGCCCTGGCACACGCAGACCCCACGGCCTCTCCCGGGCCACGGAGAGGAGCACATCCAACAGGAGCTCCTTATCTTTGCCGTTAAGATGCTTCACGTCCTACCGAGGGCTTGTCCCCTGCACAGCAGCACGCGGCATTCCCTGGCTCCGGACCGGGGCTTTGCAAGTATGCACACGGAGCCAAGCCTGGCTTTCCTGGCTCCCCAGTTCCTGCTTTTCTTCCCCAGGACAGGGACCTGTTTTTCAGACAGGGACCCTCTCCCCGTGTGGTGTACAGCACCCCGGCATGCTGCTCTAACTAGCCTGCTCACAAATAACCAGCACGGGCTGTGCGTTTCCCAGCAGCTGCTGGTGAACAGCGGGGTCTTGTGGGACCACAGATCCTGCCCCGGCTGCTCCCCTGGGACAGGAGGAGCGAGAGGCCGGAGGAAGAGGGGAGCAGCTGGGTAGGGAAGGGAGGCTTTAGCTATAGCTCTTGCTTGTTCCCCTGGGGAAAAGCATCTGATTAAATCAAAATGCAGCATCCAGGGTTGCTATTCATTCCCTATATTATTAGCTTGTCTCATTTTATTAAATCTCCTTTAAGGCTTTTCAAAAGAAGCACGTAATTCACAACATATAATTTTTCCCAGATGAGATATGATGCAGAAGCGGGCTGCTCTGTCGCTGGGGACCGGGGGGGTGGGTTTATTCATTTCCTTCCCCCCCCCCCTTACTTCTTTAGCAACGCTTCCCATGTCTCTTGATTGCCTTTAGCATTTGGGATTTGATTAACAGAGAATTTGAAAGCCTGAGACATCTCTCAAATCCCCAATTCCTTGAGTCATCCAGGCAAGGGGCAGTGAGAGCTCCCTCGGAGACACCATCCCCACACCCGGCGCGATGCAGCTCCCGGAGCAGGCTCGTGCCGTGTCGTGGTCTCTGGACTTTCTGCGTCTGCTCCCCTTCTCCCATCTTTGGTGTGTGCTTGCTGCGATAAACTTGCCAAAAACCCACGGCAGGGGCTGAATGCCCGTATCGCGGTGCAAAGCTGGGGAAGCGGCGTGCTCTGGCGGATCACTCGGTGCCGCTGCTTTCCTTACCGGCAGCGCAAACACGCGTCGGACGGCTGAGCATATGGCGAGAGCTGGGGTTTCGGTGGCACCGCTCCGCAGGGGGCTTGGCTTTGCTGCCCAGCTGCCCCGGGGATGGTGCCCCGCTCTCCCGCCATGGAAACGTCTCCCCTCCGAGTGCACCGAGGTGACATTAACTCATCGTCGATAACCGTGCGGCACAGCTGCGTCAAGAGCTCCATACAGAGCAGAACTGGGGTTCCCCGTGCCAGAGGCACCCTGGGAATCCTCTGCTCCCGGTTTCCATCCCATCTCATCCCATTCTCTCGCCCGCAGTTCGCTCGGAGGCAGCAGCATCCTGCCAGCATCCGGCACGGACAAGGGCGTTTGCGTGTCCTGGACGTGTCCCCAAACTCAGGCACTTTCTGCTCCCTTCCGAAGAGCGGCAGCCTCCCTGGGATTAGAGAGAAATGTCACCTGTAACCGGAGATGGGCAGCCACTGGGCTTGGAATATAGGGCACAGGGGAGAGGGAGGCTCGGTGACCCCGGAGGACGCGTTGTTTTCAGGATTTCAGGAGGGTTCCCATGGAAATAGCGACGGCTGCCAGGGTTATAGGACAAAAATAAAAGCCCAAGAGGAGGCAGGGAGCCGGCCGGGCAGCGACGGGCTGGAGCTGGCAGAGGGATGCGCAGCCGGTGCTGAGGGCTGAAAGCCTGGAGGTGTTTCGTGTCTAGGTCCCACATCTGCCCCCGCTGCTTCGGCTGTGGGGGGCGGAGGGGGCTGAGGCCAGCGCAGGGTTTGAGGCTGCGAGTGGAGGCGTTGGGGAAAAAAGGGGTTTGAGCTGGATGAGGGCTGAGGTCTGCTTGGTGCCGGTGCCCAAATCGAGGACCCTTGAGGCTCCCGCAGATGCTGAGCCCTGGTGCGGCAGCGTAGCAGCACTGCAGGCAGAGCCCAGCCCCGACATCGCCTTCCCAGGGGGCTCCGGCTGCTCTGCCTCCCTCCTGCGACCCTGATTCAGAGAGGAGCTGTGCTCAGTAAACAGTTCCCCTCCGAAGACAATGCAACATGGAAAAAGCAGCACATTCCTACAATTTTTTCTGAAATAAGATCCAAGGAGGATGCGGTGCAGTGTGGCCCCTCACCGGGCTGTCCCGAGGCGGCTTTTTAGTGTGCAAATTAAAGAAAACAGCCTCATAACTTGTCCTCTGGCACATGGTGGGAGCTCAATGCGTAAAGGCCCCGGGGGTGGAGGGCAGAGGTGGGCCGGGGTGGGTTGGATGGTGTCTCCGTGCTGTCCCTGGCAGGGGTGATGCGAAGGGCAGGGGGAACGTCGGGCACGGGGTGCTGCTGCTCTCCCGGCGCTGGGAGTCATTTGGAAGCATCCCCTGGGCACCCACGAGATGGGGGCTGCCTGCATCCGCAGACCCCAGAGCAGGAGCCTGCCGGCGGTGCCCACGTGGCTCAAACCCGGCTCTGCCGAGGCGGGACGGATCCTGGTCCTGCCCCAGGCATTTGTTTGGGCTCCAGCACTGGTGGTTTCCCACCTGGAAATAGCTTCCCACCAGGGCCTTCTCCCCACTGCATTTCTTCGTGACCGTGTAAAGCCCAGACTGCTTTCCCTACGCAGCAGGGACTGAGGAGACTGGTTTATTCCCCTGTAAAGGTAAGTCCTGCCGTGTCCCCCTTCTGCCTTCTCTGGATTAAGGGGTCCCCGATAAAGCAGTCAGTGCCCAAACTGCCCCCGAAAGCCCCCGTACCGCCCGCGCTCAAAGCTCACGTTTGCTTTTGCATCAAACCCCGCTCGCTGGCAGACCAGCCTGTCTCCCCTGCCCACCGACCGGCTGTGCTGAGGCGCGACCGCGTTGGGGACGGGTGCCCTGAGCCCCCCCCCCCCGCAGTTTCCCTCCATCTTCCCGAAGAGCAAAAGTGCAGACTCAGCAAGCTGGGCCTGGCAGGGAGCCCGGGGGAATTCGTGACTTCTCCATCGCCTGCCTCGATTGCACCGCGTGTTTATTCTCCGTTCCTGGCTAATCGTGTTTGTTTGCCATGTAAGGGCCAGTGGCCATCCCTCCCCCGGGTGAAGGCAGTGCAGTTTCGCTGGGCGAACGCAAACACAGGCGTGGGGTTATGGGTGGTCACAACGGAGGGCAGGGCCTTTGGGGACATGTCCCCGGTTCTGGATGTCCCCGCCATCCCGTTGCCTTCAGGGAAAGGACCGCAGGATTCGGCCTCCGTCTGCAGCCGAAACTGTCCCTGGATGGAGCATCCCACAAGCGTGGAGCTGGCCCTGCATCGCGTGCCCGTCGCTGCGGCCCTTTGGGTTTGCACGGGTGATCCCCCCATCCCCCCCCCAAAAAAAAATCACACGCAGTTTCAGGGAGGGGAGACACGTGCGGGGGAGCCACGCGAACGGCCACGCGGAGAAAACCCGGGTGGAGCGCGAGGGTGGGCGCAGCCGCTGCCGGGGGCTGCGCGGCGGGACGGGGTGTCCCGAGGCAGCGTGGTGCGATGGACTTGGTGACCTGGCCGTCCCTGCCAGGCAAGAGTTGTGATTTAACTAGTTTCTCCTTTCCCGGTGTTTGCTCTGGAGGAATGTCCCAAACATCAAGGGAGGCGTTATCTACGGCATCTGCACACAGCCTCACGTGCGGCATTTCCCAAGGCCGCAAACAAACCCCCCTGCCAAGCTCAGATGGGCCCAGCAAGCCCCACGCTGGATTTGGAAGCCATGAAGTTACGAAAACGGACCCACGACCACATTTCCAGGGACCCCGCTTGGTGCTCAACGCCTCCCCGAGAGCCGGAGGGATGCACCCGCTCGTGCCCGCACGGCGCCAGGTCTGCAACCGGCCGGTCCTGGGGCTGCGACGGTGCAGGTCTCTTCTTCGGAAGCAGCAGGAGTCTCACGTCCTGACCTGGAGGCCATGGGGTCCATCCCCGCACCAGTGCCAGGATACGGCCCAGCCGCAGCCAGGCACTGGCCCTGGGGATGGGAAGGGGAGAAATAGCTCCGACACCACCAATGCTTTGTGCTCAGCCCGAAGGCTTCACCCCCACTCTCTGTAATCTCAAATTCTTAGAAATATTAGGTAATTGGAGAGGAATCAAATTTTTTCCTTATAACCAGGGAGAGTCCCCTCATCCCTCGCTGTTAAATACTATAAAGCGATGTAAATAATGCTCTCTCTGTGTTCTCCTCTCCATAGCCCTGGTGAGCGGCGCGGCACTGCCAGGGCCTGCCCCCCCCCCCCCGCACAGGGAGAAAGGTAGGCTTGGACCCCGCGAGATGGGCTTGAACATCACCTTCCAGCTCCTCGGGTTTTGCTTTAGGGAACAGAGCAGACGCCTCTGAAACGTCAAACTCCAGCTTTATGGCAGCCAGAACCGGTTCTGCGAAGGCAGCGACACATTAATCTGTGCTGGCTGCTGCGGAAAGAGTTACTAAAAATGGGGATATATCTGGCATCGCCCCAGAAAAACCCTTGTGCAATGCAAAGCCGACACAGAGCGGCTGGGAAGTGGGAAGGGTTGGGTTTGAAATGGCGGATCAAGGGGGAAGGAGTCCGGAAAGCCGGTCCCAGTGGCAGCACCAAACCCCCTGCGCTTTTGCGATGCCGTGGGCACGGGAGGGGATGCACTTTTGCGATGCCGTGGGCACGGGAGGGGAAGCAGCTCTGTCACTGGGGTTTATGGTGACAGACACCCATCTGGGGGGGCTGATCCTGGCTGGGGATGGGAACGGTACGACTGGGGTCCCTCCGGCCTCGCAGCGGGGACAGGGAAAGGCATACATGGTCCCCAGACTGGGAACAAGACGGCACGAATACAGCCTTCGCTACGTTCTCATTAAGAGTAATCCTTCCTGAACAAGCACGTGTCTCTTCGGTAAATACTGATTTCACCTATCAACAAACCTGAATTTATTTACATCAGAGACTTTGAGCCAGGGCCGGCAATTCTGACATAAATTGTCTGAATAATGCAACGTATCCTCTCCTTGCTGGTTGCTATGGGTACTGGGCTGTTTTAGCCTCCATCTATAAACATTAACTGTGAAGGGGATGTGGAAACTTATCTAAAAATAAAATACTATGCCCAAGTCTTTAAGAGGAAGGTCGTTGAGATGGCGATAAAAAAAAAATCCTCGTGTGATGGTTCTGAAGCAGTGAAATACAAACACGGCGTCCGTGAGCCTGGCCGAAGGAAACAGAGGCTGGACTGAAAAGAAACCAACACTTTTAATTCCTGCTGAGCAATGCCCGAAGGGTGAATTACAACATGCAAAAGCAAAAGGAAATCGGACCATTTTGCGGAGGTGACACTGAGAAAAGGGAGGCCCCTCTGCGGAGGGGACGACGCGATGCTGAGACGTGGCACCGCACGCCAGTGCCTGCGCGGGAGCCGGCAGCAGCGCAGCTCCCTTTTCCAGCGCCGCTGCCGGGGGGTTTACACTGCTTTTTTTTTGGTCGTTTACAGTTTATTTCTCAAACTGTTCTGGGAATCTGTAAACACTGAGCCTGGATCTGGAGCGTCACCCCCTGGGATCTTCCCGTTCAGGGCAGGATCCAGCACCGGGCTCTTTGGGACTCGCCAAGGCTGGCGGCAGGGGCGGAGGGGCAGATCTGTACCCGGCTGCTGCACAGCGCAGAAGGCAGAAGCAGCCTTTTCCCTCCCTCCCACCCACTGCCCCTGCAAGGCAGTGATAAATAGCTGGAAGGCACTGGGTGATGGGGAAGGCTGGCAGGACCCTCACGTGGCCCCTGGGGAAAAGGAGGGGCTGGGGGGGTGTGGAGGGGGCCGGGGCACTGACACGGCCAGGGATGGGGTATCTGCAGGGTGTGGATGGGGACTGACTCTTCCCCTCGGTCTTCTCCATGCTGGGGCTTCCCCACCGGACGCCTGCCATCCCTCCATCCCCCTTTGGCTGGTGGTTTAGGTCGTACGTTCACATCCATGTGCTTTTCAGTCACCTTTCTTGGAGCCTTTGCAAATAGTGCGGAGATGCTACAGGGCTCTGCACAGGTGGGAAACGGCAGCTCTGGACGGGGAGGTTTCCCTCTCCCAGAAAAGACAAGGTTTGTTGCTGGGTTTGCAGCAAGTTTTGTTGTTGAGTTTGCAGCAGTTTCCCCTCTTCCTTCCCCAGCCGTGTTTGAACGCCCCAGGGGCTCCCGAGCCCTCCCCGTTGCTTCACCCAAGCTTTTGTTTTCTTCCTGTGGCTCTTCGGCAGCATCTTCAGACGATCTTCAGCATCAGCCGGAGCCGGTGCTTCCCCGTGCTCAGAGCTCATTTACGAAAGGCCCCCGGTGTCTCCATCGTTACTCTGCTTGCCCTCCAGTCCGGGGCTGGAGCTGGATTGCTTTTTGCCCTGCAGATCTCCAATAATCGGTGCGGGAGGAGAGGTCGGGAGGTCCCGCGCCACGCGGCTCCTGGGAGAGCATCACCTTCGTGGCAGGAGCCACAGTGACCCGGCAATGGCGACAAGGACCTGGGGACAGGGACCTCCAGCTCTCGCGGGCTGCAACGAGGAGGTGCCGCCGTGCTCAGGCTGTTCCTCCGATCACTTCCAAAACTGCAGGGTGCTCAGTTGGCTCATTAAGGGTTGCTGGGCTAATTAGTAGGATACATCTCAGTAGGAAAATGGGCAAATCGGACGGCGTGGGGACCAGAGAGGCATGCTGTGCCGAGGTATCCAAGACACTGCTTTACAAAAGGCAGAGAGACAAGAGTCTGTTGGGGACCTCACTGGTGCTACAGCATCTTTGCTGGGGCAGAGGCTACGGGGCTGCCAAAACCTCAGCAGCGCCGTGAGCTTGTCCAGCCCATCCAACCGTCAGCCGGCAGATGCACCAGGGGTTTCCAGGGGAGGCATTTAACCCCAGGGAAAGGAGCCTGGGCAGGAACGTGTGCTTTTGCAGAAGCCTTTGGCCCAAAAAGCAAGCCCGGGCTGAGTTTCTGGGGTGAGCTGGTGCAAGCCCATGTGCAAGAAATGCTCCTGGCTCCGGCACGGAGCAGCCTGGAACAGGGATGCCCGATTTCCCTGTGGGGCGGTCGGGCATGCGTGCCCTCTCGCACCATCCCTGCTGCTCGCTGGAGCACCTGCCATGGCCAATAGCTGCTTTTTTCTGCCTGATTTAGACTAAGCCCGGAGCCTCAAAGCTCCCCAGCAATTTTCCCTCGCGTTGACTCTCAAGTATATAATCAAAACAGTTTGGGGGTTGCTGGTCGGGTGCCAAGAGGCGG
>NW_008796063.1:9331861-9333708 GCF_000699145.1 Aptenodytes forsteri
GGCTATGTACACTACAGCCCACACCCCCCCGCCGCTGTGTAAAGCCTTCCCGCCTGGGTTTTTGCGGAGGTTTGAAGCTCAAATCCTTTGAGAAGCGCAGGAAGGGCTCTGGAGGAGCCGGGGAGGGCAGGGCTGGGCAGGGGCACGCTGGGAGGGTGGGTGGTGTTCCCGTCCCCGTCTAACACGCTTGTAGGTGGGGGAGCCTGGCAAAACAGCCCCTCTCGCTGAAACACCGATCGGCAAACATACCTGTTGCTACTTGTTCTTCGCTCCCTTCTGTTTCTGCCGATATATTTCCTCTGTGAAAGGCCTGTGGTTGGGAGGATGGGAATTTGGGGGGAGAGGGGACAGAGACACAAGAGGGGGGCAAAAGAAGGGGGGGAGAAGATAAAATCAAGACTACTGTGTGCTCTCCTTTGGGCCCAGAAACTCTGCCCTTCATGGGTTGGCACAGCCCAATTATTCCCGTGCCATGGCAATCCTCGGCTCGGTCTCTCTGGACTGCGGAGCGGCTCCCACCCGGGACCATCCCTCCAAGCGGGACAAGGCTCAGCACACGCTTGGACTCCCCCTGCATGCAGACCGGCCTCGGCTCCCTTTGCATCTCCTCCCTTGCAAACACAAAAGACCTTTCACTGCTGAAACACAATCACTGCTTCTGGGAATAATTCTGGGCTGCTCTGTCCTGGGCTGCCAGGCTATTGTGGTATAAAATAGCAGAGAAGCTCATCCAAGGAACGACAAAATGCAAGCTCTTCTTGCAGGGTCTCTTCAGATGACACAATAAGCCCTCTCACTGCCTCCCTCATTGTTCTTGTATAGACAGACTCAGGCACTCAAAAGAAAAAAAGATCTCATTTTGATAAAAATAAACAAATGCATAAATGTTCCTAGAACTCAGCAAATAGTTTCAGAGAGGAATCTGCCCATTATCAAAACAATTGAAAAACAATCCTCTGTTTTCCTTGTTCCCCACTGAATTAATTGGAAAAAGCATCTTTACTTCTGCAGTTCTCCAAAACCTCGGGAGTTAAAGCTGGTAGAAATAATTAGCTCTCCAGTTTTGCAAAGCTACTCACCCCTCATACAGCATCGCGATTGTGTAGGAAATTGCCACTACAGCTGTCAGCAAAAGGCCAGCTGGGCTTGCGTGCCTGTTTTGAAAGAGAAGGAAAAGATCAGGTAAGTACATGGGCTTATGCAAGACCTGGTTTAGAAAGTGAAATGAGACACTGGGCTCCATGAGAGCACGCTCCTGCTCATTAAACATAAGCGAACAAAAGGGGTTGTTTTTTTTGTACTTAATGTTAACTGTCTTAGACAGATGTTACTTGGCAAAAGACTCTTCCCCAGCCTACTTCGGCAACTTCTTTTAAGTCTGATCCCTGCACGTCCCTGCTAAGAGAGCTTCTGCTTTGATGCTAAGTCCTGAGATTATAAGGCTGTTTAATAGCTGAGCAGCTGCTTACGTACGGCTGTGGCTCCGAGCCAGCGCACTATAAGGGAAATGCCTGATGTGCACGGAAAGACGGGCCACCCAGGGTGCAGGAGACACCTGGCAGACGGAGCAGCGTATGGTACCGTACATGTCGAAACGGCGGCTGAGCCATCGCAGGGCCGGGGATGGAAAGGGGTGGAAAGGTCCACGCCTGCCCTGTGAAGGGTGCTGGGGTGGGTGCCGCATCGGGGCTGGGTGCGTGGGGTGCCGGGGGCTCGGTTCACATTTAAACCCATTTCAAGATGTTTTAGGAACACGTCCCATCACCTCCCAAGGCCCAGCTGAATGGTGTCCTTCAGCAAGAGGTCACCAGGCACAGCACGGGGGACCGATGCCACCCACCGCACCG
>NW_008796063.1:9333775-9368210 GCF_000699145.1 Aptenodytes forsteri
GTGTCCTTCACCAAGAGTGCACCAGGCACAGCAGGGGGGACCTATGCCACCCACCGCACCGTCTGCTTATGGGCAGAGGTGCTCGAGGGCTGCGTATGCGACGGGAGCGGCTGTTCCTTTTAGCACCGAGGCCAAAGAATCGAGACCAAAAAATCCCCATCACCTCCTGCTCTAAAGAGAGATGTCAACGTAGGCAGCAAACCTGCACCACCCACAAAGGGGCACTTCTTTGATGCTTGGCCTGAAAGTGTCTGAGGCAGACGCCAGCCCCCCCCCCAGGCAGCGGGGGCTTTGCTAAGGCACCAGGATTTCAGCAGGCGGGTTACAGTCCCCAAACCAGGTGCTGAGACCATCCCGGGGCGTGCAAATTCTCCCGGGTGAGAGTGGCCACACCAGCAGCCATTCCCCGCTTGCTAACCCAGCACCCACGAGGTCCTGGCCCCATCTCCCCAGCGAGGAGCGTGGCTGCGTCTGGCTCACCACAGGCACCAGCCCCCGCCCCCCGAACACCCCTTCTGCATCCTACACCTCCAACTAATGGCTGCAAGTGTTGCCCTTAATTAGGACACTGCTGATTGCCTTTAATTGCTAGTTGCAGCTCAGCTCTGAGGGGGACAAGAGCTGGCTGTCAGCAAAAAAAAGTACTTAGCTGGTCCTTGGTGAGGATAAACATCCTGCAAGCCTTGTGCAAGGGGACTAGTCCTGTCAGGAAAACATGCCTTCAGAGGAGAGACCAAACTACCTAAACCTCGTACTGGACCTGCTGTCAGGTACTGCCTGGCCACATCAGTTCCTGGAGAGACGCGCACAAATCTTCACCTTTACCTTTTCTCCATTTTGCAATAAGTTTTTCCCTCATTAGGAAGCGTTGGCGTTGTCGTCAGGTACTGCCTGGCCACATTAGTTCCTGGAGAGACGCGCACAAATCTTCACCTTTTCACTGTTTCCATTTTGCAATAAGTTTTTCCCTCATTAGGAAGCGTTGGGCAACTTCTTCCTCTCCAAACCCGCTGCTATTACATGCTTAGTCATGTCTCCTCCTTGATTCATATCAGAGAGAACAAATTTGCATGATTGTTTGTTGACAGCAAGACCTCTAATTGCATCATTTGGCTGCGGCTCCAGCTCTGATTTACACAGCCTGTTGCCATGAGTTAAAACACTTCCCTACCAGAGATACACAAAGCTGTCCCCAAACAGCTAATGCTCCATTTGTCTTTTGGGAGAAACGAGGCTGCCCGACGCGGGCGATGAGAAGCACTGGGGCGAGTTGTTCCTCTCCTCCTACGAGCTCGACCTACTTATTGGGCAACGGCTCGTGTTGTAGCAGGGTCGACAAAGAGACAGCCAGGATGGTTTCATGGTCTTGGTAGGACTTTTTTTGGGTAGGAAGTCTGTCCGTCCCCAACCCTTCCTGCAGTTCCCCGTGGCTGTGGGTTGCCTGCAAGAGCAATAGCGCGGGCTCGCATCCTTCCCCGCCGGCCTCACTGGTCCCGGGTGTTGGACATGGGACACCCGCTTTGCTCTTTCCTCCTGAAGCTCCTGTTTTCACGGTGACCGGCGCAGGTGCCTTCTCCAGTGTATTTGGCGGACACATTTTTGGCTGCAGAGCTGCCATTAGTCGAGCTGGGGATAGCTGCAATGTCCTGCAAGGGAGAAAACAGCGGCTCTCGCCCCACGCGATGCTTTTAAGGTTGGACTGGAGTCAGAAGGCAGGCTGGCTGGTGCACTGCCAGGCTCGCTTACGTTACGTGGTATGTACCCTTACAGATGAAAATTAATCAATCCTCTGGGCTCCAATGCCACGATATGGAGCGTGATACATCACCGAGGGAGGACAAAATATGCTTTACATTTTAAGTCTGTCCAAAAACCAGATGGCAAACACATTCCTCCGGCATCCCTCCCACTGCCATACAGCCGGGACATTAGCTCTGGCCTCCGAGGGCAGACACCTAACATCTTCTGAAAGCCCTGGGACCTCAGAAGAGACCTGGGACCCCCCCCAAAACCTCAACAATCCAAGCTGAGATCCCAGGGAAGAGAAACAGTCAAAACCACCGCAAGAAAGGTTGTGCAGGGCTTCCCCAGGGCAGGCGGGCAGTGTCCTGGTGCCACTTTGCACAGCTCCAGCAATTTGTTAACAGCAATTATTTGTCATGCCTTGCTGCCCTTTATGGTGGCAGCCTTTTAACGAGACAAAGGAGGCAATCACACTGTTGTCTCGAGCCGCTTCGAGCTGCTTTTGCCCAGGATTGCGGTGGAACACCAAGTAACGTGCACCCGTTGCGAGGCTGCTCTCTCGTGGGGGCGAAGAAGGGATTTCTGCAACAGAAACAGCTCAGGAGGGTTTAGCTGTTCTGCAAAGGTTCCAGGAAACAGTTCAATGCTGATCTTAAACAAATAAAAATCTTCTTGTAATTCCTCCTGGTCAAATTCCTCATTTTGTGCTGTTGTGAGGGTGGTGGTGCCAGTCGCTCTCCGGCCGGGGTGCGGTATGGGGGGGGGTCATCCTGCCCCAGCTCTGCCCCACTCCCCTCAGCAATATCCACGCCGCCGTCGCGCCGCTGCCGACCCCGCGGCTGGTTCTCCTGCCTGGCACTGCCACAGCCCCAGCAGCGAGCTCGCCCCAGCTCTTGCGCACCATTTCCCAGGGTTTGGACCCAATCCAGTGCCATGGGTCTGCCAGGAGGCCAAATGGCCTCGTGCAGCCAGCCCTGACGGCACTGGGGAGGGCGGGGATTTCAAGTGCAGAACGAACAGCAGCAAGGCTCCGTGGAGACAGGAGAGAAAACATCAGCTTTACTTATCACCAGGGGCCAGAAAGCGCTGCACACGTGGCTGAAAAGGTGACCAGAAAGTGACAAAGCACTTCATTTTTTCCACCGAAGTAGAAGAGGTCACACGCAGGAGCACCAGTGCAAAATACGTAGTGATAAAGGCCCGCAATGCTCTACGGGCTGCTGATGTAACACAGCCAGGGTTTTTTCTCCTGGGCAAATAAATAAGATGTGATATTAAATGAAAACCACATAAAACTTGTTACACAGAATAGAGTATATTGCTCATTTGCTGCTAAATTACGGCCTATTAACTTCCTCCTAAGCAGGCTATTAAGCCGTGTTGTTTCACATGAGGAGTGTTTCGGAAGTGTTATCACTGTGCAGTGGGGGAAAGGGTGTGTTGGCTTGTTTTGCTTTTTTCAGAGGTAATTGCAGGGTCACACTGATCCCCAGTATCAGTGCCCTGCCCCTGCCGAGTGACACCCGGCATGAATTTGGCCCCAACTGTTGATTTTTCCACGTGCAGAGCCTGCCAAGGACCTCATTCAGCCTCAGAGCATTTGCTGATGCTTCCTCTCCCCAGCACTTGGCCGTTATTTATTTTTCTACAATTAATGCTACAAGTCTTTTATGAGAGCAGAAGACTTTGCAGGCACAAAAATAGTCAGGAAGCGAGAAGTCATGGGCATGTTGCACTTTCCCTGCCATTTTATGGCTGATTGCCATCACCAAGTGTTTCTTTGTCCTCTGATACAGCCCGGCACCTTATGCCCTTGCCAAGCACAGACCCCACACTCGCCCTACGACCTGTGGTGTTGGGCAGGGGCACGTACTCACATGAGGGACCAGCCCAGGTAGACGGCTGTGCTGCCCCAGTACATGGGATTATCCAGGACGCTGAAGGGGAAGCTGGTCACTTTTGCCTCCATCAGGATGCCGAAGTAATCACCTGCAGAGCAAACAGAGGGTTTCTCGTTAGGCTCCACGAAGCTGGGAGTCGCGGAGGGCTTTGGCACGCTGCTACCTTCCCCCATGCCACGGGGCATCCCTGCCGGGGATGCAGAGCGAAGGCAAACGAGGGATTTTGCTGCTGACTTCCAGGCTGAGAAAAGAGCAACAAATAGGTTGGCTGTTTACTCTGTGTCTATCAGCTTTTCCAGGAATGGCTCTTTGCCCATGAGGAAGGTTTGTGCATTGCAGTGGGGCTATGGCAGGCACGTCCCTCACCGGGAGGCAGCTCTGGAGGTCCCAACTGGCTGATTCTGGCTTTCTCATTTGAAAACTGCCTGTCTGATGCCACTTGACAAGGAAGCAATTGCATAGGATCAAATCCATTTAATGGGGAAATAAGCCCAGCGCACTGTAACGGTGTTTCGAGATGTTATAATCACGACCGCCACCACCAAATGTCCTCATTCAGTGTCACCCTTATCTCACAGCTCAGAGAATTTCTCAGAATTTCAGAAAATAGCACCTCTGCCTACAAAACACTCAATTATCGGCATGATGATGATGATGATAATAGGTGATTGTCATCTGTAATGAGGAAAGCTTTCAGAACTGTCAGCATCCAACCAGCTTCCTATCTACCTCGGAGTAATCCTTCCACCCTCCTGAAAGGAGCCTAGAAAAGAAATGACAAGCAAGGAGATGTTGTGCAACTTGTGAGCGGCATTTCGGGGAGGGAGAAAGGGCTGGGATGCCGAGCCTTGATTTCTGCTGGTCTTACTTGCGAGACCACGAAGCCCAGCAAGGATTTTGCTCCGTGCCCACTGTACAAGACGCAGCATCAATCAGCGAGGAGCAGTGCCGGTCCATCAGCTCAGGGAGCTGCCACAGCTCTGGGTCGCGTTCCCAGCCCTGCTGCCAGCCTGTTCCCTGACCTTGGGCAAGTCTCCTCCGTCCCTCCCAGTGCTATTGTGCACCGATCATAATATCAGTCTTTCTTATAGCACGGAGGGTGGTGAGGATTAATGTATGGTGAGAAAGTGCTCGGAAATCCAGATAAAAGGCATTACAGGAGTGCAAACTATTCAAGGTTATTATTACTACCTGGATCACAGTGTAGTTTCTTTGACCTCACATGGTGCAAAAACATTTATTTCTAAGGATAAACAGCGCCTGCCCAATTAGACAATGCTTTTGGGCTTTAACTACAGGCAACTAAGTGAGATAATTGCCTGGTATTCATACTATATGTTCTCACAGTTACTTGGCAATGCATCTCTGAGATCGTTCTGGTAGAAAGAACACATCACCCCCCGCCACAGCCCATTTCTGTGCTTTCTTATGTGTCAAAATGCTTCATTATACCCTGCCCGCCCTCGCCTTTGGGCTGAACACCTCGCTCCCCAAACGGTGCTGGCACCGGGGAGGTTCGCACACAGCCCTGGGTGCACGGGGCTGGCAGGGGCTTATCTGAGCCTGGCACCAGTGGGGCTGCAGGACCCTCCGGGCAGGCTCCCTGCAAGCAAGAGCACACAGCAGCTGGGGGGAGCAGGCAGCTCCCCCAGGACACAAGCTTTTCTGATGTAAACTCTGCCTCTAAACCCACACAGTTAAATGAACATGACCACCAGAGAGGACCTGCAATATTTTCATATTCAGGCAGGTGCTAAGGGAAAGGACCGTGCATCGGTTTGCACAGCATCAGCCTGGGCATCTCCTGTGCCTCCATTAAGCCCTCAAGTCAGGAATCAGCCCCTTGTCAGGCTGGGGGACTTTGGCATCTAATTTGGGTTATTTTTTGCTGGAGGTCAGCGTAACCACCTCACTGCACAGGGTAGACGCTTTGGATTGCAGCAGCCAAAAGCTATTTGATGGACTCCGCAAGGTCCCCCACGGTCCCCGGAGCCCAACCTGGGCTGAAGCACCATCTCCGCTTCTCTCCAGAGAGCCGCCGGCTTTGCCATAGCCCAGTAACAAACTTCGGTCAAGCCAGATTTACTTGAAATCTCGGTCAGTGCTGGAAGGAACCGCGCTCGGGTGCGAGACAGATGGGCTCAGACAGGCAGACCCGCCTCTCGGTGCCCTCGGCCTCTGGGAGGCCAAGCCCTCGTTACTACGTTCGTCAGGAAACAGGGCAAATGGCGAGGCGGATGGCGCTGAACTGATGCCCGAATCCCTGCGAGGGCACGGTGCCGAGACGGGGTGCTGGGAGGATTGCTCCGCAGGGGAGAAGGTTGCCGGGGCGAGGGGCCGCATCCAGCCGCTGCACAGGCTGGGGTCGGTGCTGCCGTGCGGGAGATGGGGCGGCACAGAAAGGCTTGTTGCAGAAGGGTGACTCACGCGGCTCCCACCGCACCGTTTAGCCCACACTTAAGAGACAAAGTGCTTTGCAGCCCCTCCAAAGCTTAAATGTGCTGTTAAAGAGGAATCTAACGGGCAGCCCCGATGCAGTCTCTGTGCCCTGCCTGGTTCAGCCCTCATTGCTGTAGGAAAACCCAAAAGGGAAGGGTCAAATGCCGTTCCAGTAAGTTTTAGAAGTGCTTGGGTGTCAAAGGCTCTCTCAAAACTTCTCTTGAGCTCAGGTATCAACTGCGAGAAGCTGGATGCCCCCTTCTTGCCAAAGCAGTGCAGCCCTTTGCTACCTGCAGTCAGAAGTGCTATCACCGCTGGGGGACCCTGCTCCTCCCGCAGCACCAGCACATCACTAAAACCCTGCATGCAGGAGGACATTGGAAGTACCAGTCCCAAGTGAGTCCTGAGCAAGAGAACATCCCACGTGAGATCCTCAGAGACCTGCAGACCCCTCATCTTCCCCACGGCTGGGTAAGAAACCACGCTGAACAGCACTCTCCATTAAGAGTTTGCTGACTTGGACGCGTGGGGGCTTGCACGGAGCTGAGAAGCCGCTATCGGTCCAAGGATGGATGCTCCGTGGGGCTCCAGCTGGGCCATGCCTCTGTGGCACAGAGGTCCCGAGCCAGCCCGGCTGCACCAGCACATGGTCTCGGCATCTTCCCACCCTGACTCAGCTCTGCCCGAGCGCCCGTCATGCCCCAGCTAGCAGAGAGAGCTGGCCTCGCTCCCTGCTGCGTCATGCAAGGCTTGGAGCCGTGCAGCCTCAGCCCGGTGTACTCCTGGCAGGGAGAGCCTCCGCCAGCAGAGAGGATGGAGCAGAAGTGCCCGATACGGGCCACTAACGCCTGCCTCTTCCCTGGCCCGGGGGATACGGGAGCCACCGGCCACACAGAGCGGAGGGGGACAGGGCCACCCTCACCACTTACGCTGAGCCTGACTCACTTGTTTGCTTTTCCCCAGCGGTTCAAGTCCAGTGGATCCTCCTGGTCGGATGAATCAGGGTTTACGTAAACAACCCCAGACCTGGCTGAACTTCAGGAGCACTCAAGCAGCTCTTGCTGGCGGGTACTCCTGTGCCCGGCCTCTCTGGACATGTCTCCGCAGACACAGCATCACCCCTGGGGGCTGCGGGTGATTTTGGAGGATGCCGGTGCCCTGTAGCTGGGGGACAGGGGTGTAACACGGGACCAGGAGCAGGGCTGCACAGATGAAGGGTGAGGGCACACATTCAGGAGGGCTGAGCTCTATTTCTGGCAGCAGGATCTTGGCCAACTCAACACATTTCTTTGCAACTCCACTTGAAACCAGGAAGGCTTATTACCTCCCTCTCTTCTTCCTGGCGACGCTGCAGGAACTAATTGAATTTGGTTTGTAAAGCACTTGCAAAAGCACAGCCTAAATGCAGTGTCAAAGCTGGGGCTGTGATTATTTCAGCCAGCGGGAGCTGCCCCTTTCCTTAGGTATTTATTGTTCCTGTCTCTATTTTATTTTTATGAATTCCACACATACTGGCATGTTTTTAAAGTCAACAACGCTAATAGAATTATTCTCTAAATGTGAAAGCAAGCACAGTGGAAAATGCCTTCTGCCATAAAGTGGCAGATAAAAGAATCTGTCAACGAACATCAGGTTTATTGCAGAGGGAAGAGCAAACGAGATCCTGCCTTGGCACGTGTGTTGAGCGGGTGGGGGCTCAGAACAAGGCTGCCGGACAGCTCGCACCCGCTGTGCCGGCGCCGACCCGCTCGCAGGGTCTGCACTTGGGGTCCCTTTCCTGGAGGGCATTCGGACTGTCAGATGATCAGCTGCTTTCCAAAATTTCAGGCCTGACGCTGAAGCTGATGGGACTCACCGTATAAAACCACTGCACCATCTTCTCCGTGCGAGGTAACGGCATGGTTAGATCACGCTTCGGTATCATAAAGCCAAGACCAAATCTAACAGCCCTGAAGGCAAGGACGAGGAAATTCTTACAGGACTCTGCCCTAGCAAAAGACCCCTGCAAGGATTAAATGCACTTTCTGGTTAAGCTGTTGAATTTTTAGTGCTTACCTAGGAACGTCCCGGTGAATCCCAGTGCTAAGAAGCTGGAGATGACAAACAAGGTCCCTACAGCCAAGATGGCCAAGCCCGAGTAATAGGCCCAGTGGCAGTCCAAGCCCTCCAGCTTCGGCTGGCTCTTCATGGCTTCTGTGAAGCTGTTGGAGAGACAAGGGCTGTTAAAAGCGGCGACTCGTTACTAACATCACCCACCTCTTCCTGGGAGATGCGGAGCTTTGGGAGGGGATGCTGCTGAGGAGGACCCTTCACCGGGTCCCTTTTTCTACCTGGACCTACTCAACCCCCCAACGGGAGAAGCAAGGAGCTGAAGCCTTGCGAGCAGCCAGGGCTTGACCTGGGGCAGCCATTTCGACTTGCAACCCTTGCTCACTCCTGGAAATACCAGCCCCACCGAACTGCAATATCAAAAGCTTTGCCTTGCTCGCCAAACCCCAGGTTTCATCGTGACTGGGAGCTCTGGGAAAGACACCCTTGCAAACGCTGGAGGCTGCGATGCCTCGGCACAGGACTTGAAGGGCTGGGAGCAATCGGCTGGGTTATCTCGTGCTCCCACCCCCATTCCTCTCCATCAAAATATTTTGCAGCGTTCATGTGTTAGCCACGTGCCCAGGAGTGATTCACGGCTGAAGCCTGACAGTCAGGGGGAGGATTGGAATGGCGAAAGGAAAATACTAGAGACACGCATTTTCAAGTGCGAACACAGCTTCTCAGCTCCAGGCTTGTTCAGGCATTTCAGGTCTGACCTTCCAAATACTCATTTGTGAGTGGAATAATTGTGACCCCTCCCTTCAGCCCCCTGAACTTTGCCCGGAGCAGGGCTTGGCAGGCTCAGCATCTCAGATGGCTCCGATACAAACGTATGACTACAAAGGAGACAACACCGTGATTAAAAAAATGCCCATTAATAATAGTGAGAGGAGATAACAGACCCGCAGAGCCGTACGCAGTGTTTCTCCACATGTTGCTGACACATGAGGTAGGAAACTTTGAGCCTTTTTTTAATGAGCACCCTGGAGGCTGAAATTCAAGTGGAATAACAGCTCTCCTGTGCCTCCGGCCACCGCTGCCTGCCAGGGCTGGGCCAGGAAAGCTGCTCCTGCCTGTGCTCCCGGGCTCCTCGGCTGGAAAGCACTTCCATGACGTTACCTGCAGGGCTTGGGATAGTTTTTTTTCCCCCGACGTCCAGCTTCCCCAGGCCCTGCAAATCCCTGGATCTTCTCTGTTGCCCAAATGAAAGCCGAGAGAGACAATCCTGCCTGCCCGGCTGATGGACAAGCGGCTGGAAACGCACCTTTTGAAGGCTCAAAGACCAGACGGCAAGTTACATGCACCAAGCAAAGTCCAGGATGATATTTAAACCCCATGGTTTAGGGACCTGGATGATATTTTTTGTTTTCCTTGGAGCTCGTTCCTACTAGGTTTTCTACTGTCGGAGAGTTTTTAGGACCCCAGGGCAAGCCATTTAATCTTCGCTTTGGACTGGAGCAAGGAAACAAAACATAGAATAAATGTAATGTGCTTGGGAGTGAGCAAGAACACAGCATCTTGGTGATTTACACTCTGCTCCCCACGCTGGAAATTACAGGGAAATTCCTTTTTCCAGGAAGCCGAGCACAGGCAGAGGAACGACAGCATGGCCCCGGGGCGATGTAACGGCACACGTCCCCGGGGCTGGCCCTCCTCCAGCGCCCAGCACACCTCCCTGCGCTCACCAGGCTCACGTTGGTTTAGCTTAAAATCGTTACTGATGGGGACACACAAATCTGGCTGCAACGTGAAGCAGCAGCAGCCACACAACCCTTTACATCATTTCGCTGGTATTTATTTTTAAATGACACAAGTCTCCCCTATGAGGAAGCCCAAATCCGCATCCCTGCTATCAGCGCTGCCTGGGTTTGGGAGGAAAACAATCCACCTGCGGGGATGTGCCCATCCGCCTGAGCAATCCTGGCCTGGCCGTGCCCTCAAGGCACAATGTGACACCCCCGGGGATGCTCCGGAGCTCTTTGCTCCCGCAGAGGAAGATGCTAATGCCTTTTCACAGTGCTGGGGGTTTGGCTCTGCATCTGGCCAGGACCTCTCCACAGGGGACCAGCACCGGGAAGGGATCTCACAGCAATCAAAAAACACTGCTGCCGATTTCTGGGGAGGCAGGTCTGGGAAAGCAGCACCGAGCTGGCCCCCGCCTGGATCCCAGCCCCCGGCAAAGAGACAGGAGAGCAGAGAGAGGTACAGCAAGAGCACAGCGCTCGGAGGCTGCTTCTCACTCCAGATGAACTGGATTCATGCTATCTTACACCCTCGAGGCTCCTCTGTCCTACGCTAGTGACCTGACTTGGCCTTGGAGCAGGAGAAGAACAAAGGTATCTTCAAGAGCGTGAACTGGTTGACTGCGAATCAGCCTCCGAGGTTTTGCAACCAGCACGTGACGTGGTTTGTTTTGGCAAAGCTGTCTCCCCTGCTCCAGATGATCCCATCCTTCCTTTTCACGGTCGGATAGGCCTGCATTAGTTACCCTCATCAGCATGTCTTGCTCGGTCCCCTGCTGTTTGGCTTACAGCTAGAGAGGGAGGTGTTTGCACGGAGATAATGGACTGCCTTTCCCTCTAGTAATGTTTCATATCTTCCTAAACACACTCTCTATTTGCATTAAACATGATGCGCACAGGAGTTTTCAGAATTGGTAAATAAACCTTTTAAGCATTTATGATGCTGGGCCATGACAAGCAGCACAGAGTCGTCAATTATTCTGTCATCCGTGACTGCTCCTCGGTGGCGGGGGAGCCTCACCGCGCCACGTTTCACCCTCCCTGGCAGGGGGAGGACAAGGTGTTGGCCATCTCCCTTGCTAAGGGGGAGCTAGTCATGCAGCCGATCTGTCATGAAACCAGTCCCTTTCACCACGTGCCTCTGAGTCATATTTGTTACAGCATTTATTTCTGGCTGCACGACAAGGCAACGGCCCAGCTCGGCACCCCAGAGGACACCAATTAAAGCCACGTTTTGTCCCAGTACCTGGAAATGCTTTGTGTGCCGAGCGGAGCGATTGCCATGGTGCAGAGCATCCCTCTTACCAGTGCAGGGGAGGGGTGGGTGAGCTGCAACCTGCTTTGATCACATACCCGGCTGCTATCACGAGGATGTCTGCCATTGGGAGGGGGGGGGGGCCTGGAAGGTGCCCCCAGCTTTGGCAAATGGAAATTGGGAAAATGGGGCTTCCCCTAACGTCTCCCTATGCTTGCTCCCCACTTCCTCCAGAGCGAAGCATGGTACCAGAGGCACCCATTCTCCACCCCAGCGGGGAAAAACCCAAATCCATCAGCTCCACTCTGGCCAAATTGGGAGATTTGGCCAGTCCCTGGCAGGGTGCAAGCAGCCACGGCGGCTGCGGTCAGGCTGCACAACTGCCACAGCGTGCCGCAGGGTTTTGCACGGGGAAGCCAAGGCAGCGGGCGTCGTTCTGCCCACCCTTCCCAAAACAGAGACGCTCTTGCTCAGACACTCAGCTGTTGCTGCGCGTGTGCCACTGCTTTGTGGGAATCATAGAATGGTTTGGGTTGGAAGGGACCTTTAAAGGTCACCTAGTCCAACCCCCCTGCCGTGGGCAGGGACAGCTTCAACTAGATCAGGTTGCTCAGAGCCCCGTCCAACCTGACCTGGAATGTTTCCAGGGATGGGGCATCCACCACCTCTCTGGGCAACCTGTGCCAGTGCTTTACCACCCTCAGCGTAAAACATTTCTTCCTTAGATCTAGTCTGAATCTACCCTCTTTTAGTTTACCACATAATAAACCACATGAACAAACCACATGAACTGGAAAAACACTCAAAATATGGTACTGAAGCATGGGACAGAGATGTCACGCAGGTGGGCTCGCAGGAAGAAAGTGGGAGCGAGAGAAATCGGCTGCGGTTCCTCTTGCCGGGATGCAGAGGGAACACAGGGCCAGGTTTGCACAAACAGGCGCTGATTTATTCAGCTGGAGAACGGTGATTGCAACACCAGAAATTTATCAAACCCTCAGCCCAAAATACATCCCCAAAGGCTGCATGGAGCACAAAGCAAACCTGGAAATACTGTACTAAGAGAGAAGCTGAGCTTTTTAGATCTCTGTGCCTCTCTCAGTGGCCCACAGCGAGCATATTTTGTAATCCCTTTCCTGTAAAGGAAGGCAAAGACCTCATGCAGCAAACTGGGTCACTGCTGGGAGCAGCTGGGAGCAGTCCAGCAGTGCTCCCTTTGCCTGATCCCAAAAATCAGCCTGGAAACTGGGGCTGGCAAACGCAATTGGGGCAGAATTGGGCCAGGGGCTGGCAGGCAGCAAGGAAGCAGCGGTGGTGCAGGGTTTCAGAGGCAGCAGCCGCCGCTGCGAGGTGCCGTGCTCACCATGCGGGACGTCGGTCCATCCCCCGTGCCTGAGGTTTTGTTCCTCTCGGCAAAAAGGAGGCAACGGGGATAAAACCATCTGGTGGTGCCCAGCAGCACACACCGCAACAAAAGATCTTGTTCATTTGAAAAAAAGCAACCCCAACAACGCTGAAATAGTCCTGCCGATACCACCACCAATTGTTAGCCCAGTCATCATCTTCACAGCTTCTTTTGCCAATAATGACTTTGCTTTTCTGCCAGCGCCGGTGTGCATGTTATTTAGGTCAGTGAGGGGGGCTGTAGCAGCTTCTCCCCCCCGCCTCACATCTCAGCTGCCCGGTTTCTTCATCCGGATGCCCGGCAGCCGCACCAGCAGGGACACGAGGTGCTATTGGCCACCTGGGGCTTTTTCCCGGACAGCCATCAGAGATTGCTGGCAGCGTGGCTCGGAGGGGACACGGGCTCCTTCCAGCCACGCTTGATTCCCATCATCAAACTTGGTCACTTCTGCACAAAAGGCCACATGGTTCTCGGATCGATACCATTTATACCATGCTCGTTCATGGTACCAGCTCACAAAATTAAACAGCGTTGAGCATAAAGCCAAGAGGCACTACCAGGCAGTGACAAACAACCCTTCCCTGTGCAAAATCCCGTCCCAGGGTGGATTCATCTTCTTGGAAGCGTCAGCTCCAAGTGAGAAGCCCGTCCATGCAGGAGGCAATGCCCAGCGAGTGGCATCAATGAAGGACTTCACATCAGCTGGCAGTGTGGTACCCACCGAGCAGGTTGCCAAAGACGCTGCCCTTGCTCAGCCTCTGCGGGGCTCGCTCCCACTGGAGGCATCACGGCCCCAGGCACCCCGAGAGCCTCCCGTCTGCAAACCCCCCTAATTCAGGGTGTGCACATGGCTGTTGCCTTTACAGCTCAGGAAAACACCCTGAGACCCTTAAGGTGGGAAGTTCATAAGCTCCCTGTGTACAAAACCACCGGCACACGCCTGCCCCAAGATGGGGAGTTTGCCAGGGTGTGCAAAAGGGAGCACAGGAGGGCTCGGAGGCAGCGCCAGCGGCTAATTGTAGAGCTGATGCAGGGAAAGGTATCAACAACGTGGTAAGGCAGGAGAGAGCGACACTGACTGTAGGTCTGGAGGACAGTTAAGGTTGTCACGTCCCATGCCACACAGATAACAGTCATAAACTGCTGGGGTAGCACAGGCAGTGCAGATAGTTCAGAAGTTCAGGAATTGTTTTCACAGATAAGAGCCTCAGTGATGGCAGTTCCCTGTTTCTTGCAGAAAGAACACAGCTGTAATGAAAATAGTCATTGCACCAAAGCAATTAAGGATGCTTGTCTTGTGCAGTTGACTAAGCAGGTCCCCCCCCCCGCCGGTCACAGGTCATTCTGGATTGCTTCTCAGAAGCAAGCCAAGGCTGATAATGAAGCTCAGAGCTGGAAAGCACCTAATTGCTTAATTGAGCACAAGATATTCCTCTTCTTACACCCTTCAGAGCAAAGCTTGAACGAGAGCATCACGGCGCCGAACCAAGGACAGGACCATGGCAGAGACCCATGCGTGGGGTAGGAGGCAAAGCAGCCGCACAGCCCAGCTCCCGGGTACTTTCAGCCACGATGCCAACCTGCTCGCAAAGTTTCTGTCTGCTCTGTCCTCCCCTCCTCCATCCCCAGCTTGGAGCCTTTCAAAAAATTCAGTTGCAAAAAGGAAGCAGGTTTTTAAAAACAAGAGAGAACCCGTGGGCTCCTCAATCGCTCCCTGGCAGCCCCCACCCACGTAAAAAGTCCCCAAAGCACAGAGAGAGGAGTTTTAAAGGCTGGATTACAGCACTGGGGGCGGAGGGACCCCCCGAGGCTGCCTTTTCGCTCGCTATCAGCGGCCAACACGCTCTGCACAAGCAACCCCGACCACCGCGCGCAGCCGAAGTGCGAGGCACAGTTTGCGCCTTGCCGGCTGGACTGCCTCCGCAGGGCTGAGGAGCAGAAAACCTGCTTTCATCGGTGCGCTCGAGTAGAAGCGACTCAGAAAATAAAGGGAAAAGCGAAATAGCAAGAGCGGGTGAGACTCGTTCCCTCCCGGCATCACCGGCCACTGAGATGACAGCGCCTGTGTCATGCAACCCGTGAGCCCCGCTCTGGCCAGCTGAACCCTGGGTTTGGAGCTGGCTGATATCTTCATGCAAGAGCAATGGACAGGATGAATCCTTCCCAAAGAGCACAACCTCTCCAGGCTTGAGCAACAAGCCCCAGGTAGCCCTGGAGAGCTCGCTGAGCTGGGAATGGAGGCAGCAAGTCTCCCAGGTGCGTTTCAGGGCATCTCCAGCAGTTGCTGCTCTGATGACCACCCTGAAACCATCCCATCATGCCCACAGTTAAGGGCTTGCCTTGCTTCAACAGCCTCCAAAGCCTGCTAACTGTCACTCGGGCCAACTTCAGTGCCAAGGAAAGGCAAGGGAATAACCCAATCATGTTGAAACACGTGGGCAAAATAAACTTCACATTGCAATCACCTGAAATGGCCTTGGCCCATCAGATGGGCTGGCAAACGCAGTTGGCTGGTGTCTCATCCGTGTTCTGCTGGGTGTGAGCTGCCCCACCTTCTAGGAACCCTCCTCCAAAGCCAAGGTCCAAGTGGGGCTTTTCCAGCCTCCTGGGTTGACCTTGCCGTCTCCTTCAGGACCCAACTCATGGGCTGTGCAGGCAGAGCCATCCCCACAGCCACCCTCCACAGCACTCACAAACTCGTGACACAGAGCAGAGCCAGCACAGCCGGCGATGCTGACCCTGGTAGGGCACTGAGAGGTCTGCAGGGGGAAAGCTGGGACAGATGAGGTCTCTTTGGCTCTCCCAGCAGTTCCCCATCAGTGCCTCGCTGTGACCCAGCAAGGCCAGCTGACCCAGCAGCACCACTGGGAACAGAGACTGTCCCTCCATCAGCTGTGTTTTTAATTAAAGGCAGGCACAAGGCTTTGCATTGCTTCCCAGACAACAAGTGACTATGTCATTTGTGCAAGAGACTGCTGAGACATTCCCCAGCGAAATCCAAGCCTGCTGTGTCACTAAGACATCAGCAGAACACACACATGCCCTCTGCATTGCCTGCATTCAATTACAGCCCCATTCATTGCAAGCTTTCTTACAGTTTCTGCAATAGACAGTAGCTGGGACAAACGCAGAAGGGCAAGGGCAGGTCTTGGTGTCACTTCCAGGAAGCAAAGCTATTAAATACATGTGCAAATTCCAACCTGAGATCTCTGCGCCTGGGAAATTACCCAAAGTACTAAACAACCCATTAGCTCTGACCCTGGCACAATTGAATCTGGGAATTTAGTAAGAGAGTCTGTCTCTCTTAACAGCATTGAAGATAAAGCCTAGCAGAGCGCAGATAAATTGCTGGCATTGAGGAAATCTTCTGCAGTAAACCTCTCTGCTGCACTCAGAACGTCAAAGGACGTATTCCCATGGTGTACGGTGCATCAGTCATACAATACTATTAGCTAGCACAGGTGGTATTTAAAAAGATCACAGATAAGAGTTTAAAGAGACTGCTTGCTAAGTGCACAGATAATCCTGCTCTTCTACACAGGAAGCTGCAGCTTCTTAAAATCAGGTTTAATTTTGTTTATGATTTTTATGAGAAAATTAAAAAAATTCTGCTGTTACATATGATCCATCCTGTGCAGACAGCCCCCCGTCACCTGGGCTGCTCACAGGGCACCAGAAACCGCCCCCAGAGAGCGGAGCAAGGAAACCTGCGACACTCAAGGGCTGTCGACACTGATGGTTTTGGCCACGCCACCGCATCCCTCGTCTTTATTACAAATCCTGGAATAAATCTGCTGCTGGCTGAAGGTATCCAACCATATAAAAGCAATACGCTGGGGCTGGAGCCAGCACTGCAGAGCTAATATCCCTCACCCCCCAACCCCGTAGGGGCATTTCTTTGCATCAATACGTAGCAGTACGGTTAGCTCCTTACCAATGGCTCCTCACACAGTTAAGCATCAGGATAACAGCGCCCAGGCAGTAGCAGGCAGCACGTGGAGAGCCGAAGACTCGGCTGAGCGCTCGCGTTTTGTGCTCCCATCTGGCTACCTGAAGAGACAACAGAAAACAAAGCGGGTAGTTGGGGGTGCCGGGGCGCGTGCTGCCCCAGGAGCGAGCCCCGCCGCCTCGGCCCCACACGGGGACGCACACCACCTGCATGGCTTTGTGCGAGAAGCAAGCGGAGGCCACTAATGGGACGTGGCTTAAACCAAGCCTGGGGATGAAAGCTCCTTCTCCTACCCATGCCAACCCCTGCTAGTGCTTGCATTGCCCCGTTCACCAGGCCAGCCAGCAGCGCTGAGGCACTGGCTCATGGAAAAAAAAGCCCTACACATCAGCTTTGGGGAATATGTGGCTTGGACAACATACCTCCAACAAGGCTGAAAGCATTGCTAAGGCTGTCTCCAGACCCCCAAAGCCAACAGGCCCCTGCCAGGGAGCCTAGCATTGCTCTCCTAGAAAGAAAACAGATCTCTGAGTAGGGGATGGACCACAGGGACACCCAGCTCTCATTTTCTGGGCTCTACCATCTCTTACATCCAGCTGTAGGGATCATACCTGGCAGGAACAACCCCTCCCTGCTCACTTCCAGAAAAGTTTGCAAGCATTCCCTCCTCCCCCCCAAACTCCCTCCCAGCTAAGACCTGCCAGCTTGGCCCAGAGAACTGCTTCCACTTGTACAGGCTGAACCAGCTGCCCTTTGTTAGCACTCAGCAATTGTAGCCATTAAGGGCTCACCTGCACTCCTCACCCATCCCAGCGCGGCTGTCTCAACGCAACCCATACAGCACGTCAGTGACAGCCCAGGGCTCACACACATGCATGCATGCATGCACACACGCAGGCAGGCAGGCAGCATCTCTGGGGAGGCATTAGCATCCTTTACAGCACACTTTTCTCTGGCTGCAGTTTTAAGCTCCGTGTTCTGCAGAGCCCCAGAAGCTGACGGGCCCCTGCCCAAAATGCCTCGCAGCTGAGGAGGTGCCCCTCTCACCCTGGGAGGCTGCTGCACGCAGGTGGCTGGAGCTGCTCCCACACAGGCAGGCAGGCAGGCAGCATCTCTGGGGAGGCATTAGCATCCTTTACAGCACACTTTTCTCTGGCTGCAGTTTTAAGCTCCGTGTTCTGCAGAGCCCCAGAAGCTGACGGGCCCCTGCCCAAAATGCCTCGCAGCTGAGGAGGTGCCCCTCTCACCCTGGGAGGCTGCTGCACGCAGGTGGCTGGAGCTGCTCCCAAAATCTGCAGGACTGGATCCACCCAGGTCACCAAATCCAGGACCCTCACTCCCAAGCTGATGAAAATCCTTACAGCTACCCTGTTTTCTACCTTTCCTGTATCCCTCAGAAAGCTGTCGCTATATTTATCGCCTCCTTTAGGCTCCATTTTCAGGCGCCAAGCCTGGGGTTTGGATCAGATCCTAAATTCAAGCCAAGCAGAGCCCACCTGGGCAATGAAGCAGGAGGTGGGAGTCAGCAGAACATCTCAGCACCAATTTGCTTCTCAGACACGGCTGGCACTTCATTAGCTTCAAATGCACTTCACTCCCTTGCATGGAGCCTGGGCAGCTTTTGGGAGGCACCTGCAACCCAGCTATTCATCTACTCTGAATGTATTTGGTCATTTGTTGGCTCTATTTGAGCAGAAAAAGGCAGCTTTGCAGGTCCCATTTTCTTCCCAGGCTGATGCAGAAGCACAAGGTGCTGCTGGTGGAGGGGGACTGCTGGCTTCAGCAGGGGAGAATGATGAAAACCTTCGATAAGCAGGGCACTGATTTCACATGCTGAGAGCTGATTCAATTAGTTATGCAATGATTGCTCTGAAATTACAAATCCACTCATGACAGAAAGAGCTGCTTCACTGCCTTTTTCTGGCTGGTATAAATAGTTTGTATTCTAAATTGAATTTAAAAGACTGTGCGTCATGTTGCTGCTAAAATGGGAGCTGCTGTTTGAGTGCTGCGAGTGTGGAGAAAGAAATACAGGGTGAGTTACCACCTTTGGAAAGTAAAAAGAAGTGACCATACAGGTGATCGAGTCACAGATGGAAAAATGCAGCCATGTGCCAGTTATCTGTACCAACTTCCTAATTCCCTGGAAATTATTCTGGCGGCGTTTGCATGGATGGCAGCTCCTGGCTCGCTTTGAGAGCTTCGCAAAGCATCTCAGCTGGCGGCAGAGCTGAAGCTGAAAGAGAAGGCAGTGCCGCTGGGATCAGAGGGGAGAGCCCGTGCGGCGCCGGGAGCCGTCGAGGCGGCCTCGTAATTACCCTTGCCTTTAGAAAGGCACATCTGGGCAGCGACGGAGCGCGGTGGGGCGAGGGGACGCGTTTCCGAGCCCTTCCGGGCAGCAGCTGGCTCGGCTGCGTTGGGATCGCTCCCAGCACAGCCCAGCTCATGCTGTATCACGCTGCTGCTAATTCCCCGGCTGGGACCGAGACGCCAACTTTTATTTAGCTGTCACATCCTTCAGATGGGACCCCGGGCTCCTTTCCGAGCCCGCGTGGGGGGCATCCTGAGCAAAGCAGAGCGGGAGCCTGCGTGGGGCTGGAAGCGGCGGTGCCCGCCAGGCCCCGTGGTGATATTTCAGCAACAATTAATTTGTTCCGGTTCTGGTTCTATTCCTTGAACAGCTAATTAGTTCTGGCTCGGTTCTAATTTTCTAATTTTAGTCATTTCTAGCTAATATTAGCTCTCGTTCAACCCGTGGCTACGCAGCTGGCTTAACGGTTTTATAAAATCATGAGCCGACGTGTTATTATTTACTGCATGACGGATGCAAAATGCTTTTGGCATCCTCTACGGCTGGGGGGGGGGCGGGGGAGGGCGGGGTGGGCCGCGGCCTGCCGGGGAGGGCTGTGGCTATTCCCGGTGTGCCGTTTGCTCTCCCAGCCGAGGCTGGCACCGTGCTGCCCACGGGCGAGCACAGCATCAGGGGGGAAAAGCCCCACGCCGTGGCTGTGCGTCCCGGTGAGGGAGGGAAGGGAGCATTTTTATTTTTCTTCCAACCTCCGAGTCTGGAAACGGAGTTAATACAACATTTCCTGACTTACCCAAGGGTCAAAGCAATAGAAAAATTCAAGGCTCCTTTTCCAAAGCTCCCAGCCCTCTGCTTTCACTTTAGGATACTTGGTGAGGGCTGTAAGTAATTTTTTTAATGTTTCCCCCAATGCTTGTTATTGAAATAAATCAACGAGCGGATGTGGCTGCAAAGCCGGGGAGTGCTCTTGGGTCCCATGTTCTGCCTTTGGCAGGCCGTTTCGGCGCTCATCGGGGGCAGGCGCAGCCGGCTGTTATTCCCAGGGAATCGCTGTCTCCTCTACGTAAATTCGGGGCTGATTTCTACATAACCGAACCGAGCCATCTCCCCAACCGCTCGGGCAAGTGCGTAAACAAAAATGAAAGCACTGGCACGCATCCCCAGTGGCTGTCCTGATGCAAAATGGAAATGCTCTGAGTTTTCTTTGCTTTTTTTGGGCAGGCAAACCTTCCCGAGCCACCTCGAGAAGGGCCACAAATATCTATTCGAAAAGCAATTTCATCTCAGCAACCTGCCTCCGCAGCTGATCACCGGGAAATGCTCTTTACAGCTCTGCGTGCATGGCAGGCCATCACCTCTCATTAATATTTAGTATTTGTTTCAAGGAAATTGATTATTTTTGTCTGCCATCCAGGGAAGCTGGCTTTTGAACATGCTACATTTTAATTTGCTCAAGCCCAGCTCTGAAATAGAGACTTTGTTCTGTTTCACATGACTCCATTTCTATATCTGGCTCGCCCCCGAGATGGGGAACGAAACCAGAAAGCCCAAAGGCTCACGTCTAAGGGACCTTTCGCATCTCGATGCTAATCAGCCGGTCTATGTCCTCGCATCGCCCCATCGCCATAGTATCCGAAGAAGACCATGCGGGCGTTAGTGAATTTAGCCTCGCGGCATGCCTGGGAGGCTGGGATGGATTAGCAGCTCCCTACAACCCAAGGGAAACTGAGGCACCGGAGGGTTGAGGTGAGCGGCTGCTTCCCAGCTCTCCGGGAAGCAGGGTGGCAGGGCTGTGCCCACGTCCCGGGAAATCCCAGACTCATCATCCACCTGGGGAGATGCTCTGCCCACTTCTGAGGATGTTCTTGCCCTGGCCAAACTGTTGGCGTAAAAATGTTCAGTGCCCAAGACTAGGCTGGAGAAAAGATGACAGTGAATAGGATACGCTGCCTTCGCTGTACCTGTCTCGCAGTATTTGCCAGCATGAAGGATTCTGCCCCATCACGTGAGCTCTAGGAAGCAACCCACCGAGAGACCTAAAACTCAGAAATTCCTTGAAAAGCCCAGAAGAAGAATGATCAGCTCCTCGGGGCATGTCTGCACCGTGGTCCCAAGAGGATGCGCGTGCGTAGGGTGAGCCCTGCATGCACGGACAATTCAGTCCCCCCCCAAAAAAACTTAAGACAAAACCGACCTGAGCAAATTTTTAAACTTTCTCCTTCAGTCTGACCTCTCCTAGGCCAGCCATGGGGGTGCATCCTCCTGCAGGTGCTGGGGCAGGAGGAACCCCGACTCTGGACTTAAACGGCTCCATGGGAGCATCTCCCATCGCAGGAGACGTGCCCTGGCTAGCTCGTAACCTGATGAAAGGGCAGGAAACCTGATGTTATCCTTATTTCACCTACAGGGACCAGAGGCACCGATCTGTTCCCCTGTATGAAAAATCCATTTTTCCTTTCTGATTCCCTGGAATCCCTCGTTAAAGCCTAATGATATTCCCTGCTCTCTGTCACTGCTTGGATGCTGGAAAACAACCCTGCTTGCAGCTACCATGTTTATCTAAAAGACAGGGAGGCAAAAGATACACCTGAGCGCCCAAAGTCTGACTGTGGTGCTCCCAGGAGCGAGCAGGGAAGCAGAGCCAATGCAGAGCAGCAACGGCAGAGCAGGCTGCAATGTAAACGCATATCCACCGCCCGCCCGCGAGTGCCGGGGCTGGCTGACCTTTGCCGAATGCCAGAGGAGCCAGCCTTTCTGGCTGTCCCGAGTGACCGCGGAGGAAATGAGTGTGGCCTGACCTTATCTATCCTAACGAACTGCGCTCGAGCCCCTCTGCAGTCGGCAGTGCTTAGTGTGTGCTGGTACGGCAGTGCCGACGGTGCCGGTTGAATACCGCAGCCAGGCTGAAAGCTCCAGCCTGGGCTCCTGCGGCTGCTCAAGGCAAATGTCCGAGCGTTCGTGCTGCTTCTAGGTGAGAAAAACTCTGCTTTTCTAGGAGATTGCAAACCTCAGGAAAGACGGGAGGGGAAACTGCAGGGCTGGTCCTGGGGAGGATCGTGCACGGCAGCCCCGAGGGGTGTGCAGGGGCAGTTCCCGCAGCTCGCTGGCACGGCACTGAGCCCCTGGCACAGGAACAGCACCAGACGAGGCTGGCATGTGCCCATGTGCAGCCTCATCCGAAACATTGGCCCGCCGAGTGCCCGCCCCAGCACTGGGCACCGGCACCGGCTTTCCGAAGGCATGTGCAGAAAACACCCTGGGGACCGGCGTGCCACTGGCAGCAAGAACATGATTAGCAGGAGCTCTGGGCAGCGAAGGCAGGAGAAAAAGAACAGAACAAACCATAGTTTAATTTGTACAAGCTGGTAATTATAGTCGCTATCTGTCTGAAATCTCTATTGAGTTTATTTAAATATGTTCTCCGTGAAGGCCATTCAGACAGGAATTATCAAGGTGTTGCAGCAGAGGAGATAATGCCATGCAGTTTTCAACAGATCAAGGGCTGATTAGGAGGAATTAATTAGCTGCTTAAACAGTCCTTGACTCGCTGCAGCAATTAGCTGTCACCTCCATGCAGTCACGTTCCCTGTGCAGCAGCGTCGGCGATACGAAGTGCCTGTCAGCAGAACTGCCTTCCCCGTGCTGCCGGTGAGCACCGGGCCAGCCCCGGGTGGGCGCGTGACCCTGGGAAGGTGCCCTAAACCCACAAGGTTTAGCCCGTGGCCGGGGCTCGGCAGACGGGCAGTGATGCATTGGGCTGCGGTGACTCCCTTGCACCCGCCGCGGTGCCCATCGCCGGTCGGTACACGTGCATCCGTGTGGCTCCCACCACGAGGCAGACAACGGATGTCTTCCCTCTTCCAGCCTTTAGCGGGCCAGTCCCTCGTGCATCCCCCATCCACCATCTCTTATATGCTATGAGCCACCCGTTCTCAGCTGCACTCCACCACCGGGGCTGGCTGATCATCCAGCAGCCTTAATCCCACGTGCCATCGCTTGCTGTCCCTTTGGCAGGGCAGGAGCATCGCCCCCACCTCTGCCCATCCGAGCCGTCACCCAGCCTTCCCCAAGCCCTCATCCCACCCAGCCCTGCCCGCTGCCGCCCCTCCGTCCTGCCGCAGCACTGCTCGGGGTCCCTGGCTGCTCACCCCTGTCCTTCCCGGCGCAGCCCGTGGCACAAGACCTGTCTGCAGGGCGCATCTGAGGCGGGCGCTGGCTCCAGGGCTGGCTGGGAGCGGGGTGCTGCAGGGCAAGCACTAAATCATGGAAAGAGCTGGTGTTGCAGAGCTGCCTGGGGAAAGCAGGCTGAGCTGTCCCCGGCCGGACACTTTCCAGAGGCAGGAGGGGAAGCCGGTGCCCAGGGGCAACCGTGAAACCACCTTCTATCCCTCCTGCTAGCACAGCACCCCGGGGGAGCCGGTCGCAGGCTGCCAGCTCCTGTCAGCACCCCGACAGGCTCCACTTTGTTTAATTGCTTCCTGCCTGCGCTGGGGAAAGCTGCGGTGGCTCTGGACTACCTGATCTAGAGACCGAGCTATTTATCTGAAGGCTTCTTAACTTGCAGGCACCCATTTACAGAGAGCCATCAGACGGTAATGGAGCCCAAAAGCTTTTTAGCAAATTATTAAAGCCCTGTGAAGTTCTCCCACTAAGTACTGGAGCAGCAGCTTCCAGTTCATGCAATTAAAACACTGAAGCGATATTAGAAGTGACAAGCACCATCTTAATGGTTTCATGTGAGCTGTAAGGCAACACAGGCCGGAGACTTTGCCCGTGCAGCTTGTAAAGGTTTTTTTTACGGTAATGCACCAAGAAAAGATGCACCCAGAGAGGGACTGCTGATGAGCAACGGGCACTGAGGACAATGGGTGACAGCCCATGCATGTGGAGCTTGAGCAGGGCAGGGACTCCCCGTCGGAGCCTGGAGGTTCCGGGCACCCCGAACTGATGATCAGAGACCTGACACGTGTCCCAAGAGATGGAGGCGGGCCGGCTCAGCCACAGAAGGTCTCCCCAGGAGGCTACACCGGTTAGTTTTTCCCCTTTCCCATTTCCCCACTGGTACGATGGCAATAACAGCTGTCAGCAAGCCGCAGCCGAGCAGGACGGCTTAGCTCATCCGTGTCTGCCAAGGGCTTTCAGTTTGGAAAGGAAGGCGTCGATTTGACTCAAGGAAGACTTTTCCATTGCCTTTCACAGGCTCTGGATGGGGGGGGGTTGTTGGTTATTCCAGCCAAAAGAAACAGCAGTGGGGTTTTGGAGAGACGGGGTTTCGGTATGTAGACTGGCTACACAGTGATACTGCGGCGCGGAACCGCCAGTTGGAGCAACGGGGCTGTACACCCAGGTGACAGAGAGTTTCACAGAGGGAAAAACCACAGGTTTGCAGGCTCTCGCAGTGGAACCGGAGGCTTGGAAAGCACAAAATGCTGCAAAATCATGAGAACATCCAAGGGGCTGAAGAAGACAACTATCTACAAGCGGAAAGCAGGGCGGGCTCCTCTCCAAAACCAAGGGGCTGGTTGTGGAGCTGCAGCGCTGAGACGAGCTGGTGTGACAAACCCTTGCTGCCCGCGATGCCCATCACCCAAATGAGCGGGTTAAGAGGATGAAATGCAAGCTCGAGTGCCTCTTCTAGTGACTCTTCCCCAATGAAGCTGGCGCGCCGCTGCCGAGGGGTTCGATGGGGTCCAGTCTGAGCACTTCAACACAGGGAGAAGAGTAAAGTGACTCCACACCCAGCCTGCCTCCACAGTGTATGAGTTTAGCCTAAAAAATATCCATCCCCCCCCCCCCCCCCCCCCCCCCCCCCCCCGCATCCATCCCCAGTGAAAGTAATTGGACTGAAATGGCACAGGTCACCTCAGCTAACAGCCTTGAGTTGGGGAAACAAAACAAGCCGGCAGGTAAACAGATAAGGGTTTCGTAAGGACTAGGTACGCTTTACCTCAAAGCCATCCCTTGAGATTACCTCCACATGAGTCTTTACCTTGAATCCACTCATGATAAACAGCTAGATAATAAATTTAATTTCTCTAGTAGTGTTTATGTGATTTGTCAAAGTACCATCTCATTAGCTGGTTGCAATAAAAACAAGCCCCTGCTTAACGTACGCCAAGGCAGCCCGGGTCCGTCGATGTTCCATGAGCCACATCCTCTCCTCTTCAATAAAAACAAAAATGTCATGGAATACGGGCTGTATTTGCTAGCAATTTCCAACACAAAATCTGAACAGTTTCTCCTCAAGGCAAGGAGCTCATGATTTATGTCCGAAGAGCTGGAAGCTGAAGGCAGGTGATTTCGAGTAACCCAGAATGAGCTGTGTTAATTAATTTTGAGAGTGGGCATTGGGAGCCCTTATGAGCAGCTCCCCAAGACTGAGCAGGGGAAGGGTGATGCGCTCCAGACACAGGGAATCAGCCTGCCCGGCCCGAACAGACTCTCCCGGCCAACAAAACCCATGGAAAAAGTATTTGTGAAATAATGATTTCTCCAGAGCGCAGCACGGGATGGGGAAGGACCTTTCCAGTCCCTGTCTGGGACGTGGTGTGGATGGCCAAGCACCGGGAGGGACATGGGCTGCATGGGGGAACGGGGAGAAGCCAGGATCCACCCAGCTCCTCTAAACCAATAATAGAACCAAATAAAATAATCTCCCCAGATTAGGGAAAGGCAGAGGCTGCCCCTACACAAGTATTTGGGGCTCTGCTGGAGCCCAGAGGGAAGGCAACTACTGCCAGATGAGCATCTCGTGCGCAGGACGGTGAAGCATTTTGCCCGGTGTATTGCCGGATTTTTTTTTCATCTTCCATGCCCAGATGACTTGGCCCACCCTCAGCTTCCCATTGCGCACAGTTCCCATCCAGAAAACCACAAACCTCGTATTTTCATACATTCTTCTGAAGCTCGGAGCATTTTCTCTGAGTGAGACAGGTCTGATTTTGCTCAGGCAGTCCACAGCAGGCACATCCCCAAACCAACCAGAAGCAAAGGTGTGCGTCGCTCTCTCGAGTGATTGAGAACATTCTGCCCATCTCACATCCTGTATTTGCTTATTTTTTTTTCCTGTTGCTCATACTCAAGCAACACTAAAAAAAGCAAAGCCGGAGAAAGTGCCTGAAGTGTTATACACGCAGCCGCTTTACCGAAACAGGCCGTCTACCCAGAAGACCCGTTTCCAAACAAAGTGATCCAACAATAGCACTGACGATGTTTGAACTGGCATCGATTTAGAAAGACAAGCTCTTTGCTGCACCGCACTGTCAGCAAGCACTCAGTACAAATGCCACGTTACAAGACAAACGCCTCTCTTTTTCTTAAGACTTCCCTTCTATTTTCGTGCCTCCGCTCCGTTGCGTTATTTCCAAATCAGGCCCCTGGATCCCAGCGGATCCACAGTGCTGAGGTCAAGTCCCCCTGAATTCGCTGCCGACTTCAACGCCTTGGGTTTGGTTTTAAATGTGGGGAGAAAGCTTTTTATCATCGTTACAAAGCATCTATCCTGCTCTTCAAAGCTTTCCAGCGATTGATGCAAACCTCTAGTTCAAATCGCTATCGCCGTTGCAAATAAGGTCAGCCTGATTAAAAAAGTTATTCTAGCTGGAATAAAAATGGACAGTCTTCAGCAAGCACATCCTATGTAAGAAATATCCTCTTAGTGATCTGAGACAAGTCTTCACTCGCTCCAGGTAAAAGGAGATTGAGGTCACCTAGCGACTCTGACATTTCTTGCAGCCTCTGATTCATTGCAAGGAGACCGTATAAAGCTATACCGGAGATGTCAGCTAATTCAAGTGGCTTTTTGCTCTCCCGTATGACCTGTAGTTGCGGCTCTGATACGTGTTCAGGTACCAGGGGCCGTGTGAGCACCCAGCTCTGTCACCGTGTCCCCAACCAGCTGGACCTGCAGATGTGCCACTGCCTGCAACTGAAAACGGGCTGGATGCTGCAGTATTTCAAATTGGGCAACTCTTCAAGCAGATGTGGCCCATGGGAGTAGAAATACTTTGGCTCTGTTGTCTTAAAGATTAAATCAGAAGCCCCGGCTCACCCAACAGACAAGAGTAAGAAGGAGCTGGGAGGAGAGAAGGGGACGGAGAAAGGCTGGGGGTGATCAACAAGCAGAAGCCTCTAGAGACGCAAACACATCAACACACAACCACACAGCCCCACGCGGAGGAAGAAAAAGCAGCCGAGCCATCCCAGCGCTGCCTGGGATCTTGTGTTTGAATCGAGGGTTTTCAGACCCGGGCATCATCTTTGCAGTTTGCTCTCGTTAATAGGTTTGCTTGGATTCCAGCTCAGCCCAGCTCATTAGCCACACCGCCGAATCCAACACTAATTCTGGATCATTCCTATTGCTACAAATAAATAATAAAATTGCCTCCACGCAGGGGTTGTTTTCTTCCTCTCTTCCCCTAATGCAGGTCTGGTAGCATCTCATGTATCCGTTAATGAAGTCCATTATATCCAGAGTTTCTCAGCAAGTAAAAATTACAATCATTAGCCAGTGACTGACGAGAGACAGAAACACCATTTCTGCCCCGGCTGGCAATAACAGTACGCCAAGTACACGTCCCAGCGAGTCGAGCCTTGCTCTCCCGTAATATGGTACCCAATGTTCTTCATTAGCATCTCTCTTTTTAATAGAGCAAGACAGCGTCCTGCGGCAGGTCGCAATTACACACAACAATTAATTCAGGGAGAAACAATGACGGGTGTCGCAGAGGCACATTTTGCAGTGGGGTTTTCAGAAGGTGAAGTGGAAGATGATTAGGAACATTTTAAAGCCCTGCCTAAAACCGAAAACAAAACAAGTGGAGGCACAAGTGACAGCACGGTAGAGGAGACACGACTGGTTTCCTTGTAAACTACTTTGTAATTTTTGTTTTAAATAGTAAAGAAACACAACAATTATTCTTTTGGTCGTAATACCCCAATGACCAGGACCAGCAGTCTCGGACCAGGACTTCTTGTGCCATTTGCAAACAACACACAAAGCCAGCTCGGCTTCTCCCAGAGCTGCAGCCGCTCTCTTGCTGCCCTTTTGTGAAATAAGGGTTTAATTCTCTGGAATAAGTCTGCTAATAAGGACTCCCAACACACCCGTCCTCTGGACAGCGTGTACTCGCTCATCGCTCCCCCAGGGGCTGTGATGGGAGGGGGGACAGGGAAGGGGAGAGGGGGGAAAAAAAAAAAAGCCTCGCAGAGCACAAAATGCAAGAGAAATCTAATACCCCTTCGCAGAGTAGTGAGAGTTCGTTGGAAAAGAGGTACTGGTTGCACCGGCCGCGCTCGGCGGAGCGCCGATTTTGGCTGGAGGGCCTCCTGTCCTCTCGCTGCTCGACATATCACGTTCCACGCTTCGTGTTAAGCCTCCCCTGGGAACATTTCCCACGGCGCCGAGGACACGCATGTTTGCGATGCTGCTGTCGTCCCGGTGGCCAACAATAGAGAGGGACAATTTGATCTTTTATGTAACGCGGGCAGCTGCCCGCTCTGTTCCCCTCTCCTCGGGGATGAGATGTTCAAACAGCATGGCACAACAAATAATAACAATCTGAAGGGTTAAATACAACCATCGAACCCCTCGGGCTTACTAGTGTTATCACTGGGGTTCCTGTGGGTGTTGATGGGTGTAACCACGTGCCCCGTGGTATTTGTTCAATGCAAGAAACATTAAGACCCAGTGATCTGCACCCCAGGGGAGCTCCTTCCTCCTTCTGAAGCCTCAAAGCCTAATGCTGAGATGCACGTACGAGGCTGCACGCAGTGCTCAAACCCTCTTGCAGTCTTGCAATCCATGTATTTGTACCGGAGCCCTGCACGGAGGTGTATGGGGGAGGCTGAGCAAGCCCTTCCAGCTAGGATCCCCGCACATCCGCACCAGGGACCAAGCCTGATGGGTACAGGCAGGGAAGTAATGTTCCTCCGTTGGGCAATGCACTCGCTTTGGCTTCCGAGTACATCAATCTCTGCAAAATGATTGCACGACAAAGTCTTGAAATGAAACTAATTCATTGCTGTTCTCCAGCCTTGGGAATCAAGTGAGTAACTCTGCAGTCATTAAAAAAAAGTCCTGGTAAAAACAAACAGAAAAGGGCACTTAATAGGAATGTTTTGTAGTTAAAAATACTGTATCTCGTCCGAGGTCATTCAGTTTTTAATAGCCACGCGTGCCCTAAGGTGATCTGATATGGTATTGCTCCAGTCCTCTTATGGGTGTACACTGTAGTCACAGACGGATGGACGGGGTTTTTTTTTCCCAGTTCAAAATCCTCCCCGGTATTTTGCAGATTGAGCATCTGCTGTTGGACTCACCCCAGAAAACACAGCTCCGAGGGAAGAAGCAGGAATAGGAACATCTGACTACATGGGGGGATTTGGGGTCCCTCTTCTCTTCACCCAGCAAGACCGACGAGGACGATGCTCAACTTTTTCTTTCTAAAAGGGGCATTTCTATAGCAAAGGAGAGGCTCGAGCCAGAGGCGGTCACGCTGAGCACCAGGCAGGCACAGAGCTGATGCTGGAGAAAGTGCAGGAGGCGAGAAAAGTAGGCAGAAGGAGAACTGTAAAGGATCATAAAAGCTGCATGTACATTTTCCTTCCCTGAAAATGCCTTTGTGCTTTTATGGCGAGGAGCTGCTACAATTACAGCTTCTTTTATAAGCGAAGCACAAACCAGATAATGAGCAAACCTCCCACCGCACAAAGGAGGCTACGAAGGCGTTCTGTGAGCCCTGACGGTCAGGCTTCCCCGCAACAGCTGAAGGCAAAGAAAATTGCTAAAACCCATCTCCATTTCACCCACTTCAGGAGTGTAAGCTGCTCGCAGCCTGCTTTTTCTTCCCAAAAGCGCAAAAAGGATCACACCAAAAATGATTGTGCCTACACAGACAGCGAGTGAAAACCCTTCAGCCAGACAAAGCAGCAGCTCGCACGTCCCGACCTGCAGAACAAGCCCATGGCTGCATCATCCCTGGTCTGGAGGAGCAAAGAGAGGGAACAAAAAAGGTTTTGCAAGGAAAAAAAAACCAAGCCAGATATTGCCAAACCCAGATGACTAGGTAATGCACGGCGGAGGTTCATGATTTCAACGACGCATGGGAAAATCAAGAGCTCCTGCCAGCCCTCCTCTCCCTGACCCCAACATTCGCTGGGAGGTCGGGGGAGTTTGACGAAGCCACACGCAGGTGTGCAAGCCTGGGGCTTCCAGCTTTTCTGGCAACCAAATTTGTAGTTTTCTAAGAGTTGCCCCTCTTTCCCTGCACGTGAGCAAGCACGGAGGTTCGGATGGCTTGGCAGGGAAAAGGAAAATCAGGCAGCGGCTCGCTGCACGGGGCTATTTCATCCCACTCCGCAGCCCTTCCCCTGGCTCGGGGCCACCCTCCGAAATCAAAGCCCCTTGCTCTGAACAGCCGGTGCACTGCTGCTCCCATCCCGCTGCAACGTATCAACCAAAGCCACTGCCCAGGCACGCTCTATGTCCATAGCTCATGTCCTCCATCAATGTAATGCATCAGCACCAGCTTCCAAAAATTGACTATTTCTCCCCGGGTTTGGGTACAGGGGTTTTAAAGCTTTGTCAGGATGCCTTAGAAAGGGGGATGTAAGGGAGCTGACAGAGGCAGGCAGCCCTGGAGGGGAGTGCAGATATTTGTTTGCTTTAACTGAGATGAGGCTCCTAATATTTACCAGGAACCAGCACCCGCCAAGCGCTGCTGTGATCGGGCCGCTGAACTATCTGGTTTTACACTCAAGAGAGCAGGGATGTGGGATGCTCCTGCCGAGTGCCATTTCCAGCTACTCGTGTCATTGGGGACACAATATAGGTGGAAAAGAGACGGAGGGGTTTGCTTTACTGATTTACAAATCTACTTTACTACCTATTTCCTACGGCCATGTGAGCAACTGGAGGTAAGTGTCCCCTTGGAGTTCATCAAGGGGGGGAGAAAACAGAGAAAAGAAGGAAGCATTTTCTTTGGGGTGCCAACCCTGTGTGCCACCAGCCTGCCGCAAGCCGGATCCGTGCTGGATCCCTGCTGTGAAACCCCAACACGTCCCTCCCCACCACGAGTCTCCAGGCACGCAATTGCATAGTGATGGAAGCCGGGCAGCGGGTCTTACGGAAATAACCTCCCAAGAGCACCCAGCAGACTCCGTGGCTCTGCATTTCTTCGTCAAAGCAGCCTATTTTGGGAGATCACATCCTTCTGGGAACTGGGCAGGCTTCTGCTAAACGGTCTGCGCCACGGCACAGCCAGAAAACATCCAGCTCCCATCTGCGATTGCAGCAGGCACACAACCCGGGAAGCCCTTGTCCGGCCCACGGACAGCCGATATCCCGGGGGAGGCAATGGGTTTCCCCGCTCGGGGCTCCAGCAGCTCCCAGCTCCAGGGTTATGCACAAACGCTGCCAAAGCCCAGGGCCACACAGGAGAACCTGCCGTCTTCCATGCCTCCCGGTCTGGGTAGATCATCCTACTTTCTTTTTTGCCTCCAGCTGCATTTTTTGCCTTGTCCCGGGGGATGCAGGTGGTCATAGACTTGCCATTTCATAGACTAGCATCTTTGAGCAGCACCTCATCAGCAGAAGGAAGTGTTTAGCAGCAGCATGGCGGGATAGGGATGGAGTGGGACAGAGAGAAAAGGGCCTCTCCCAACTTCTAGGGTCTACAGATAATCCTCTGATGCATACGGAAACAAGACTGTTGGCTTAAATGTATTTTTTCATCTTTCGTGCGTGTGCTGACTTATTCCAGCAGGGCTGCCAGCAGCCCGCAGTTTATTTTTAAAACACTAAACAAGAAAAGTCCAGTATATACAACAAACACCCTGGGTTTCTAGAGAAGCATTCTGCAGAAGCTAAAAAAAGGAGGCTGCTTTTTGGGCCAGCTTGGCCATGATCCACAGGGGACTGTGAGGTGAGAGACAGATTCTGACCTTGGTTTAGAGAAACGCTGAGCAGGCACGTCACACACCAGCTGGATCCCAAATTCACGCTAGGAACGGGCACGGAAACGGCTCAGCCGCCCAAGCACACCCTGCCTCGGCTGGTACCCATGCACGGTGGCTGGGCAGCTGCTCGAATGATTGCCACCGCCTCGCCTGGAGCCCCGGGGGCTGAGACCCTGCCTGGCTCGACACACAGATGAAGCATCTCAGCTCACAGCTGCCCGGCCAGGCCGGGCTCCATGATCCCCTCCGCTGCAGGCAGCTCAGCCTGCAAGGACATCATAAAAAGATATTGCACGGCTTCTTAAAGAGGATTTAGATGAAACCACCACCACCCCTCACTGGGAGACTGCAACGAAGCGGTGCTGGGATGAAGGATGTGGCTCTCCCTCAAGGTGACAGCGCTCCTAATTGTGTCGCTCCAGCTGGCAGGCCGGAGGATGCGACCCAGTTTTGGTGCCTGTTATGTGGCTCGCAGCGGTGCCGACACGCTGGAAAAGCTAAATTTAGGAGCCAAACAGGCACAGTGTTACACACCCGGCCAGGACTCACTTGGTTACGAGACGGCTGGAGAATCGATGCCGTCCGCTCGCCGCACGCATTACAGCATTGCCGCAAAGCCCTCGCCGCCTGAGTGGGAAGCGTTACCAAGTCACTCGGAATAAAATTGCCACTAAATGCTGTTTGGGGGAGGGGGGAGGGAAAAAAAAAAAGCAAATCCTCGCTCTTTCTCAGGCATTGAAGGAAATGAAAACGGCTATTGCTGCCTGGTAGAGAGTCCAATTACGAATAATGTGCGTTGTCTCCCTGCACAAAGGATGAAAGGCATCAGAGCTGGTGGTGACATTTTAAGACCGGAGATGTAAGAGCAAATCCGAGCCTTGTTGCAAGCCCAGCTTTACCCCAATAAAGAAACACTTTCTGCAGTCAATTGCCTTGCAGCATAGCTTGAAGCCCTGCGCTATTGATCTAGCATCTGTCATAAGCAGATAATCATCGTCGCATTCTACAACGGGATCTAAAAGCACTTTCCAGAAGACGGCTGAGGGCTGTTTTTCTGCTCTCACCCACGGCTGCAGGCAGGCAGAGGTTTGCGGGGGAGCCCATGAAACTCTCACAGGTTTGAAGAATTTGAAGGCCAGAAAAGACCATTAAATCACTCGGACTCGTTCATCTCCCAACCCTGTAAACTTCAGCTAACCGAGCTGTAGTCCCTGCGAGGCTCTGCCTGCCGCTCCAGCCCCAGCCCTCGCACAGCCATTTCATACCCTGCAATTTCCTTTCCCCAGCGAGGTGCTAACACACCGCCATCAAGCTACCGCTCAATCCTTCCCTTCTGCAAGACAGACAGTGAGAGCTGCTGAAATCCCCCAGCATCAGGCATTTTTCTCCCGCCCCCAGAAGGTTTCTCACAGTTTGGCTCACAGAGGTCTGAATCCTGACAGCTCCCGAGCTCCCGGCTGCTTCCCAGCAGCGTAGGGAGGTTTTGGGCCAGGCACCTTCCTCCGAGTTTAGCAAGAAGTGGTCAGAGGTAGGTGAAATCGGGCTGCCAGCGCCTGCAAACTCCCCCCTCCCCGCCAGCACAAGCACTTCTTATCCACTTGGCAGATTCCTCTAGTCTCCAAAGAAGGAGAAAAGGATGGGAAATTAAAAATAAATGAACCAAGAGATACACATCCATCAGGAGCCAGGCGTTGTCAGCCCAGGTCCCTGTGCAACTAGTTCTTTAATCAAAACCTCATGCAGTTTAAACACTTGACAGAAGTCTAGAACAGAGATCTTGTTACCCTGAACAGGAAAAGCTGCAACCTTGAAGAATAAAATCACGTTTGTCTGATGGGATCTATTTGCTTTAAAATCACGCTAAATTACGCTAAGCCCGTTCCTAACCGTGACATTTGAGGTTTCGCCCTGCAGACTCCTGCGAGGTGCATGGGTATCTCGAGGGGGTCACCGGGGGTGACGGGAGGAGCAAGCTCTCAGGCGGCAGCTGAAGATGTGCCATTTCTAAATCGGTCCGTGACAGCAGCCGTAAATTTTTAAGAGGCTCAAATCAAGAAAAGGATCACTGATGGATGTACTCTTCACTTGAAACTCACTTGCGTGGTGACAGACGTCAGACTACCTGGCTCACGGCTATGCCACTTGCCTCTTTGCTATTGAGAGAGTGTCAGAAACCTTCCGGCTTTCTAGAAACTCCCCGTGTGCCAAGGCTCAGTGAGCTCTTTAAAGCCTCCCGCATGCAGGTTATCTGCCTCTCCTGGCTTGAAAACGTTTGTCCCTGAGGAGTTGTTATTTGATACCTTCCTTAGTTACCAAGGGATGGGAATTTTCTCCCACCGTTCTGCAGCTTTCCAAACACAGATGGGATTTATTGAAGTTTCTACCGCTCTGACCTCATTAACGTTTTATGGCACGGCTCCAGCGACGCGCCTACTCCTCGCCGGGTGCCCCTCAACAGTCCCACGGCGGCTCAGGTCTCCCGGCTGCGTTGAACATCCTTGGGGAGTTTTAAGCGACATCATCCCCATAACGGCTCCGCCGCTGCCTTTCGGGGCCTCGCCTGCACCCTGCCTCACACGGAATCGTGGCTCCCAGCAGCTCCTTTCGTAACAGCCGCGGCGGGTGGGGAAGCAGGGAAAGCAAGA
>NW_008796063.1:9368303-9373305 GCF_000699145.1 Aptenodytes forsteri
CCCGCGGACTCGTGCCCCCCAGCGGCTCCTTTCGTAACAGCCCCCCGGGGGGGGAAAGCAGAGACAGCATGAGGAGGAGAGACGAAAAAAAAAAAAAGGAAAAAACCAGAGAACAGTGCAGGAACACATCCAAGCTGTGCCACGGGGGCCACCTGGGGACGGGCGGGTTTTAATTGGCACGGAGGGGGGGAAGCAGAAGAGGGGTGCGACCCCTGGGTTTGGTGGGGAAACGCAGCGGGTGACCCTGGGACGACATTCATGGTACCCCCCCGGCACATGCCTGCAGGGAGGAGGGTGGGAATCGGGAGTCCTGAGGCCTTTTTTGGAGAGCTTTTCTCCCCTGTGGAGAACAGGAGGGAGCATCGGCACAGCCCGGCTGGAGTCCTGCAAATTGCCCCACTTAGGCTCTGGTCTTCTAAATTGCTCTCTTAACCCAAGTACATAAATCGACCTGACAAGCATCAGGGTTTTCTCTGGAGCCACGCTCCCCCGCAGCCTTCAGAGTTTGTGCTTCGTCCCCAAACCCTGCAGGTTTTGTCCCAAAGAAACATGCCTGGTGCTTACCAGGGCAAACGCCTCGCTATGCTCGAGGCCTCGAGATGTGCCTCTCCATCGGCCAAGCCCCGCACGGAGCCGGGGTTTCCCCACCACATATTTATTCAGAGGCGCTGCACAGCAAGGACAGTCCGGCGCCAAACTTTGCAAGAGGCAGACCTGGCCGGAGTTCAGCAGAAACGGGGAATTAAGACACTGAACTAAATCAATGCATCCCCACCCAATTTCTACCCAAATCAGGAATTTCATGCACAGAAGGGTTTTTGACCACAGTCCCACATTATTTATTAAGCACAGAGAGCAGAGAGTGCTTGGCACTGCACAGAAATCCAGTCTTCGCACTAAAGCTCTTGCGAGCCCAAAGTAATTCAGATGCAGAAGCCATCTCAGCTGCCGGGAAGGAAGTCAAATAGCAAAAGACAAAGGGAGCCTGTGCAGGGATGTACAGAAAGAAAGGAGAGCTGCTGGCTAGGTGCAGGCAGGGGACACTGATCACGTGGCAAAAAAGGATGGGGAGGAGGTAAAGGAAGCAGGTCAGGGAAAATCCAGGGATGGCTGGGGCCGCTCCTGCTAAAATGCACCCGATAGCGGGGGCTTGCTCAGGGCTGCAGGTCCCACAGCCCCCCTGCAAAAGCCTTCCAGCGGTGCCTGGTGCGAGCCATACACCGGGACTGGCAGAGCCTGAAAATGCCAAGGACATGCTCAGGGGCCTGGGCAGAGCAAGCGTATGGACGGAGGCACACGGACTGCGAGAGCCACCTGGCCCGTTACAGCCGGGGAAACATCTAGTGCCACGCTCACCTCCCCAGAGCTTTCCACCAACACACCAGCTCAGGTTGCTCACTGCAAACCCATGCAGAGATGCCTTCTGCTCCCAGGCGCAGGCCCTGCACGTCTTGCTTGCAGTGCCACCTGCCGCCAACTGCAATGCTCTTCAAACACTGGAAGGGGACAACAGCAACGCAGAGCAATGAACTTCCTGCTGTTACATCAGCTTTCCCTCTCCTTTAACAGCAGCCAAACTCTTGATCCAAAAAGCAACGCTATTTCCCAAGCTGCAGGCATCCCACGAGTCGCAGGCGTAGTAGCAGACGCTAATAAAGTACTTTTTTCTTTCCCTTTTATGCAGTTTCTCGCTGGAGCCGGTCTCTCCCCCCCGAGACCACATCCTGAATCTTCTTATTCATTGATTCTTATGCTAAATGATGACTCCGCAGTCGGAATAACATGGCATATTCTAGTTCGCGTTTCAGACACTGTGAGACTTTTTAATAATGAGTTGCATGAAAAATTAGGGAGGCTGCAACAAAGAGCTCCGACGGAGGTTTCCAAAGTGACTCACAGCCAGGAGAGCCTCGCTTTTCCAAAGCCCAGCGTGAGACAATCTCAAGAGCCCCCGCGCTCAGAGAGCGCCGAGTCCTCCCCCTCTGGAAAAATAAGGCCTTTTTAAGAAGACTTCCCCAGGGTGAGAATCCCCGCGGGGAGGTTTGGCGGGTGGTTTTGGGAATCTTGGCTGAGATGACATCCTGTTCCCATGAACGTTCGCGGGGAGGTTTCACCCCGCACCTCAGCTGTGCTGCCGAGGGTGCTGCAGGGTGCCAGTCACCTCGTGCTGCAGCCGGCCTGGGCTCCCCGCTTGGCACACTGGCTCTGCAACGCTCCAAAACGGGGCCGGCAATGATTCCCGCTGCTCTTGCAGGGAGGTAGCAAACCGCAGCGGTAAAGGGCAGCGGAGACTCTTCCAGTCTCAGCTCCCAAAGTGCTATCGCACCCAGCAGATGGTACAGCGCCCGCAGGGATAGCGAGCATCACCCATGCACAGGTATCCCCGCTCCTGCTTAGGGCTGGCTGGCTGCCAGCTCTGCAGCTCTTTGCCAGACTTTGCAGCGTGATGGAGGGGGAATTTCTTCAGGTTAACTTTTGGCTGACTGTTTTTGCTTCCTGCCATCCACACAACCAGCTGCCAACGTATTTCAAGGGGAAGCAGTGGGCAACCTATCCAGTGCAGCCCCCCGCTGGGGGGTTAATGCCATTTATGCTCGGTCCCAGTGGTGACCAGTGCCTGGCTGCTGGGGTGGGAGGTGCTGCGGCAGGAGGTGGCTGAAGGACGGGTTTGATTGCTCTGCCCCCTCTCCCAAGCTCATCTTCTAATTCCTACTGCATCCCGCGCTGGCTCCCGCCTTCACCTCCTCTGTGACACCCGTCACAGTCACCCCCAGCCCCAGGAGTTCTCTCTGCAGCACAGCTCCCTGCTCACCCACTCCTAACGCCTAGTAACTGAGCACCGCTCACCCCACCCAGCCCAGCAGACTTTCCCAAAAGAGGCTTTTCCTCCAGTGCGGCCCAAAGGAGATCCCCCTGTAGCTGGCAAAGGAAGGCTAAAAATAACAGGGTGGCCAGCGCGCAGGCAGCTCTTACCACGTTCCAGAAGAGCGGGTTGAAGGCGATGGAGAGGACAGCCGCAATGAAGGTAGTCTCAGTCACGTCCACGTAGCCGAAGAGCCACGCCATGGCTGTCACATCCACCTGGAGGGGGGAGAGCCAGTTACTGGGGGTGCGGATTCCTGTAGGGGCACCGGGCGTTGTGCCCGAATACGGGGCACTTCATCTCAAACCAAGTGCATCAGCTGCCCTGCAAGAGCGGACAAATCTTAATGGCCCCAAGCAACACGTCGTTACGGCTTGCAAAGCGCTATGTCAGGGTGCAAAGCCAGGAAGAGGGGTGGGGACTCCTCTAAGCTGGCTCCCCCCACACCTCGGCGGCACCGGCCTCTCAGGGAGCCCCGTGTTTGCAGCAGTGCTCAGAGGGACACGGGCACTGCGAGGACACTGCTGCTGTGAGGACGAGCACCAGCCCTACGGGGCAGCTGCCAACCCAAGCGTGTTTCCAAGCCGCAGGAAAGGGAGCACCGTTTCACAGCGCCTCGGTGCCCCCGGGGACGGAGGACTGTCCCAGGGATGCTGGTCTGCGTGGAAACTCCAAGCAATGAACTGTGTCAGCCTCAAACTTGCCTTCCATAAAGTAAGACTGATGCAAACCCCCTCCACAGTGAGGGGGGATGCATTTGCATTGTCAGAAGCGGCAAAAAACTCTCCTGTCTTACTTAATGACAACAACAACAACAACAAAACCCTTAAAGCTTGCTGTTTTTCCCCCTTTCTCCTTTCAAGAAAGAGATATTTTCCCCAGGACGGCTCCCTGACATTGTCAGCATTTTTACGTGCAATAAGCCATGCTGCTTCTCCCTCCCCGCCCCCTCTCCCTGCAGTGGTATTTGGATGAAAAACAGCCAGCGCCTTTTTTTTTTTTTTTTTTTGCCAAAAACTTTGAAAACAAAAGACAAAATAGCCCAGCCCAAGCCCTTCCCTCGCTTGAATCAAAATCAAGACAACATCGAGAGGTGGAAGGTTTTTACTTCCCAAACACAGCTGTGTTTGCAAGTCCTTCGGATGCCAGGGGACAGGAAAGGCTTGAAAAGGCATCAGCTCCACCTCGCCCGTCCAGGAGAGAAATTCCCACTGGCTCCTCGCGGGTTCTTTGAAGGAACCGGAGCTGCAGTGGGATTCATGGAGAGGGGCTGCTAAACCTGCCGTCTCTCATAGACAAGAGCAAAGGCCCTGGGAATGGCTCCCACGCTGTCCCGGGGCATGTCCAGCCATGCCAGGTGCCTTCTGCACAGCCGTGACCGCCCGCGGTGCAAAGTGCACGAGCAAAGGCCGTACCGCCCCGGGGAAACGGGGGGATTCTCACGGGGATCCGTGGCTGCCTTCAAACCGCCCCAGCCCCAGCTCCCCCGGGCTCCTCCATCCGAGCCCTCGGGACACGAATGCTGGCGAGGAATGATGGGAACAGCCCCCAGGGCCTGATCCTGAGCCATCTCCCCCTATTCCCACCCTCCTCGGCATCTCCTCTCCTCCCTTCACCCCCGAGCAGCCCTTTGCCACCAGACCTCGTCCCTTCAAACCGAGCGCTGTCAAGCTGTAACCAGGGCACCACGACAGCCGCTGGCGCCAGGGCCGAACTGTCTGGTCCCACTTCAATTGCAAACCCGTGGGACCAGGACAGCTTCTTTCCTCTCGTTTCGTACGGGGCTGAGCACACCGCCAGCACGGGCTGAACAAAAGCTTCTTGACCTACTAACTCCTGGCTGGCAACATCGTTAACATTGCACTCACCTTCTTTTCTCCTCCTCAACAACCAAATTCGCCGCTGCCGGCGGGAGGCAGATTGGCCTGTGCCTAGTACGTGCTTTTAGGGATAAAAGGGGAACCCATTAGGATGAGCTGTCTCTGCAAGCTGCTGGGACAGCCACGTAACAAGCACAGAACATTCAACTTTGCCCCCTCCTCCCCGAAGGGCGATAAATTAACGGTGGCAAACGCTGCCCGCTTGCCCGCAGCCCCAAAGTCAGGGAGGACGAAAGCTGCACGGGCACCTGGGCGAGCG
>NW_008796063.1:9373739-9373982 GCF_000699145.1 Aptenodytes forsteri
TGGGCCTCCCTTGTCGTGCCGATGCAGCCCTTGCGACGTGGCTGGAGCGTGCCGTCGTGGCCTGGGTGGAAACGGGCCAGGGACGGTGGCGGGTGCGCCTCGGGCACGGGGTACCGAGCGTCCCCGAGGTCTGCTGCACCTGCAGGCACAGCCCGGGGGGGGGTGGGGGGGTGGTATTGCCACCTCCCGTGCGAACCAGCTCTGCGGAGCCCCGTGGTGGCACCGGGAGAGGCCCGGGAGGGT
>NW_008796063.1:9374216-9382675 GCF_000699145.1 Aptenodytes forsteri
AGCCGGCGTGCGGTCGACCGCGGGGTCGTGCGTGGGGGTGGGGGTAAAACACACCAGAGGGGAGAGTGGGCAAGAAATCGAGGGGCCAGCGCTGCAGCGAGGGCAGAGGCCCGGCCCTGCCGACCCCTGCCCGGCCCCCTGCCTGCGCTGCCCGTGGTCAGCGCTCACACCGGGGCCGGGGGAGGGAAACGGCTCCAGTGGCTTTCTGGTACCGGAAAGGCTGTGGAAGTTACATGTTACGTGCCCAATATTACTCGTTCCGGGGCAAAACGCAAAGCCATCAAGCCTGGATGTATTTTGAGGACAAGTCACTGTGCCCTAGTCCCTTCAGCAGGTGTAATTTTTTTTTTTTAATTGCTGTTATTATTCCTACTAATATTATTTCTCTTCTTCGCTCCTCTCTAGGATGTTTCTGGTTGATGCACCTCATGGGCTGCAGTCCCAGACCTGCCTGTGCATGGGAAATCAGGTAGTATCGTCCTCGCAGACCTCTTGAGGGTCTCTGCATGGACCATCCACTTTTGCAGACCCTCCTTTGAGGGGAAATAAATTTTCTTCAAAAAGGAGTTTGATAGGAAGGAAGCCTCGTGAATGAGCTGCAAGTGTCCCTCCCAGAGGTCTCGTGGGAGCGGGGAGGGGATGGGATGGGATATCTGAGCGCTCATGCCCTGGCAGGCACCGAAAACGTGCATGAGTGATGGTTCGCATGAAACCCTCCCTGGCAAAATGGCATCCTTGGAGGTTGCGCTTCAGGAGACCCAGGGGATCCCAGCTACGACTCTCGGTCCCACGGGAAACCGGCTTTCCTCAGTTCTGCTGCTCCAAACCCCTCGCTGCACCAGCACATCCCCACCTCCCCGCCTGCAGGGTCAGCTCACGCACTCGGGGTGCCCGCACAGGGCTAGACCCCATCCCGCCTGGGCCCGACGAGCACATTCACAGTACAAATTGCAGCGCCAGGCCGGTTTGGGGTGAGGCGTGCACGAAGGCGCCGTGGGTGGGAGCAGCGTTCCCCGTGGATGAGCTCCAGCTGCTTCCGGCCTCTTCTCCCTCGTGCTGGATAATTTTGCTGTGCCGAGTGTGTAATTATCGCCTCTGTCATCTCCCAGGCTTGGGGCGCGGGAGCAGATGGGAGGATGTTTATTTTGCAAGTCCCACCAGCTGGGTGCTTGGGGCAGCAGGGAGGGCGAAGGGGATGCAGTGGGGAGAGCAATGATGGCTGTGTTCAGAGAGGAGGAAACATCCCCCCGGGGAGGGAATTTAGCGGGAAGAAACCTTCTCTAAACCATCCTCCCTGCTGCAAGGGGAGGACGTCCCGGTGCTGCCAGCCCTGCCAGCTGGGAAAGGACAAGGATGCCATGGCGGGCTGGGAGGAGGAGTGGGTCTGGCCGAGGGATGGAGGGAGGGATGGACAGTGAGGAGGCGCAGAGGGGTGAGCTGTCTCGCTGGCTCCTCGCTCGAGGCCAGCAGAGCTGGGCTGCCATGGACACATCTGTCCCATCACCCCACGCTGAGGGGCACCCAGGGAAGGCATGTGCTGCAGGACCCAGTGCCCTACCACCAGCTCATCTGTGTTTGGGACAGGGAATCATGCCGGAGCCCGCACGCCGTTCCTGCTGCCAAATCCCCTCTCCAAGGAACATTTTCCACGTAAGAGGGATGGGGGATGTTTGCGGTGGTGCGGCCCCTCCACGCCAGCCTCCATCCCGCCTCGGAAACATCCCGGCGGCTGTGAAGGAGACAAAGAGGGCTTTCTGCAGGGCTGGAATTTTCTTTGTGTCCCCATCCCTCCCCTTCTCCCTGTGGCATGCCTTTTATCCAGCTCCCTGTTTCCAAGCACCGAGCTAAGGAAGAGGGCATTGCCCTCGGCTTTCCCAAGTCCCTTCTCAGCTTGGACCCCCTGCAGCACCCTTTGAAATCCCACCACGGCCCCGAGAGGTCACCGATGAATATGGAGTTGCAAATGCCTGCGTGGGGCAGAAGGCGCTTAAACGAAGTCATTCATAACGGCAGCGATGAGCTGCCCTGTCGGCATCCCGCCTGGGCCCGACGAGCACATTCACAGTACAAATTGCAGCGCCAGGCCGGTTTGGGGTGAGGCGTGCACGAAGGCACCGTGGGTGGGAGCAGCGTTCCCCGTGGATGAGCTCCAGCTGCTTCCGGCCTCTTCTCCCTCGTGCTGGATAATTTTGCTGTGCCGAGTGTGTAATTATCGCCTCTGTCATCTCCCAGGCTTGGGGCGCGGGAGCAGATGGGAGGATGTTTATTTTGCAAGTCCCACCAGCTGGGTGCTTGGGGCAGCAGGGAGGGCGAAGGGGATGCAGTGGGGAGAGCAATGATGGCTGTGTTCAGAGAGGAGGAAACATCCCCCCGGGGAGGGAATTTAGCGGGAAGAAACCTTCTCTAAACCATCCTCCCTGCTGCAAGGGGAGGACGTCCCGGTGCTGCCAGCCCTGCCAGCTGGGAAAGGACAAGGATGCCATGGCGGGCTGGGAGGAGGAGTGGGTCTGGCCGAGGGATGGAGGGAGGGATGGACAGTGAGGAGGCGCAGAGGGGTGAGCTGTCTCGCTGGCTCCTCGCTCGAGGCCAGCAGAGCTGGGCTGCCATGGACACATCTGTCCCATCACCCCACGCTGAGGGGCACCCAGGGAAGGCATGTGCTGCAGGACCCAGTGCCCTACCACCAGCTCATCTGTGTTTGGGACAGGGAATCATGCCGGAGCCCGCACGCCGTTCCTGCTGCCAAATCCCCTCTCCAAGGAACATTTTCCACGTAAGAGGGATGGGGGATGTTTGCGGTGGTGCGGCCCCTCCACGCCAGCCTCCATCCCGCCTCGGAAACATCCCGGCGGCTGTGAAGGAGACAAAGAGGGCTTTCTGCAGGGCTGGAATTTTCTTTGTGTCCCCATCCCTCCCCTTCTCCCTGTGGCATGCCTTTTATCCAACTCTCTGTTTCCAAGCACCGAGCTAAGGAAGAGGGCATTGCCCTCGGCTTTCCCAAGTCCCTTCTCAGCTTGGACCCCCTGCAGCACCCTTTGAAATCCCACCACGGCCCCGAGAGGTCACCGATGAATATGGAGTTGCAAATGCCTGCGTGGGGCAGAAGGCGCTTAAACGAAGTCATTCATAACGGCAGCGATGAGCTGCCCTGTCGGAGGGAGGACCGGGAGCCGGCTCGCTGGTTGGCAGCTGTTAACGGCGCACAGGGATTGTGCAGCCGCCGTTGCTTCTGCTGGCATCTGCTGCAGCGGCACGGAAGGGTTTCCACGCGTCTGACACGCTCATTGCGTGCAGCTCAGCAATGCATGTGTGCGTCAGTCCGGTGAAGGATGCTCGCTGTCCGCGAGTTAGCAGGACGCTGCGGCTCAGCGAGCTGCAGTTTGCTCAGGAGCATATCGAACACAAAAGAGACCCAGGGGACTCCCAACACGTGGAAGTCCAGGGCAGGGAGTGCTGTCGGGTGGGTTTCCCTTAGAAATGGGACATTGGTTGGGAAACTGCAGCCAGGTCAACTTCAGCATAGAGGGACATACCTCCTTACAAGCCCAGAAGAAATTTTCCAGGCCAAAGGATTGGTTTCCTTGCTGAGAAAAAGGAAAAAAGGGGATACAAAGCACCCACAGCTTCCACTCTCGGCAGGTGACTCTTGCTGCCATCCTCTGCGAAGCAGGACAAGCTCATGAACTCCCCTGCTTGCCTGCGGCTCCTATAACCCCCCTCTCGCCCATCGCTCCAGCCAGGCGAACCGGACTTCATAGTTGTCCCCAGCGAGCCTTGGTGGTCACCAGGTCACTGCTTTCTGCCGGTGACCTTGGTTTCTTGTATCTGAGCTTGCAATCCGCCTGGTCCCACCCCAGCTACATCCCTTGCTGACAGAGGTCCCGTGGGCGCAGCGTGGGGCTGGGGCCTTTTTCCCAGTCCTTTGCGTCCCCTTCCTTGAGGGCTGTGTCATGGTCCACGTGTTCAAACCTCTCCTGAAATAAAGCTGACCCCTGTGGGTTTAACCCTTGCAAACCTGCAAGGGCTTGGACTGACGGGTCATGGAGATCAAGGACGGAGCATCAAAACACACGGGAAAGGATGGCATTGCAAGCCTAGAGAGAAGCAAATAACGCTGGAGGACAGTGCCGGAAACTTGGGCAGAAGCAGCAAAATTGCAGATACTCTTCTGTCCTCCATCAGATAACACGTTGTCACCAGCGGTGCAATGCTGCACTCCAGACCTGCAATCCTAGTGGAAATCCTCTAGTGTTTGTGCTGGAGGTTAGCTCTATTTATATTCTGATGAATGATTTACTCGAGTAATTGGCACACAGCTCCCCTATTACAGATCATAAAGAATTAATCACGAGATTCTCAATGCTCCCCTATCAATTTTATTAGGCTTGATTGAACACGGTGGGTTGGGAACATATGGTATGTGAGTCAGGCTCTGCTCCCAGTTACACCCTGGTTAATGCTGGGGACTCACTCGGCTGCTGATCCCTGTAAATCTGGAGAGGCAGCTGCTCCTTTCCTTCCTTCCATGCCCTGACTGCTCCTTGCGTTCCCTTAAATGCCCAGGGATGCAGAGAGCAACCAAGATCAACTCCATGTACCTAAATTCTCCAAAAGCCTGAAATGCTCCCAAAATGAAAGCCAGGCTGGGAAGAGGATGCTTTGCTTCCAGCTCCTCTGTGTATCAGCATGAGCCAGAAACCGGAGCCAAATGCTTGGGAGCTCGAGATCTGCCCGTAGAGCAGTTGTCGAACAACAGCCCCTGCGAAGGGGACATGTCATGGCGTGGGAGGCTTGTCGCTGTTGAAAGCTGAGGATGCCTGTGTTGGCGTCGGGGCGTCCTGCCAGTCAGGTTTGCCCACGGGAGGTGCTTTCTTGAAAGAATTAGCAACACCCGCGGGAGCAGGATGACACATCCCTGCCCGGAACCAGCAGCATAGCGTGATTCCCTGGAGCAGAAACCCCCTTAAAAGCCGTGTCCCCCACCCGTGTGGCTCCCCTCACGCAGAGAACCAGAAAAACCTCCAGAATTTCCACATTGAAGGCTCACAGTCCTTCCCTTGCTTTTTTGCCTGTGGGTGTTGTTATCGTGCTAGCTTACGTGCAGAGTCGTGATGCAGGGAAGGGGACGGTACGGGGCCCTGCTCCAGCTCGTGGGCAACGCTCACCCCTGGTGAAGCTGTTCCTGCTGCGCTCCCAGTAACTACACCAGTATCTCAATAGGTATTTACAGGAGGGAATGGGAACTTATGCAAGTAGCTCCATCTACACCTGTCCTGGTTTCAGATGGAGCTACTTGCATAAGCCCAGCTTACCCTGAACCAGGCTTGCAGAGCAACCAGTCTGGCACAGCTACAACCCACGTCCCCATCTGCTGTCTTGAGCAGCTGCGCTGAAGGGCACCGAGAAGTTACTGCCAATAACTCTTGGCAGGAGCCAGCGAGGAAACCTCCCTCCGGGGAGAGCTGATCTGGGGAGGGCAAATCAGAAACACAGCAGAGGACAGAGCAGGATCTGTCCTTCCTGCAGGCAAAGGGGAATAACAACAGGCCCTTTGCCTTTACAGTCAAAACATTTTGCGTACACAAGGTCCTGGTTTGGGAGCAGAGCAGGCAGGACCTTGCAACAAGGGTCTTGCCAAGCATCAGTGTGCTCCGATTGCCTGGGGCTGCCTCTTCTCTGCCCTGCCTGTGCTGCCTGCACCCGAACCAGCTCTCCAAGGCCTTGCTGTGTCTATGCTTCTGGGTGAACACCCCTTGCAAACACCCCAGGCTCTGGGGACCCCCCACCTGACTCCAGGTACACCTTACATTGGCAGCTTTGAGCTGGGGAGCACCCCCGCGGGTCTCACCTCGGTGCTCTGCCCTGGCAAGAGCCACAGCTTGCATTGCTTTAACCCAGGGCATCGTGCCCTCGTCACGCATCGGTGGGGAGAACCGCAGATGGAGGGGACAGACACAGAGGCACTAAGGTGCATTTTTCCAGCCTCAACCTATTTCCAGGGAGCTCCGGTGCCCCACGGAGCCGTGCGTGTGATGGGCGCTGCGGGAAGCAGCAGGCTCCCTCCAAAGGAAGCCACGCTGTCGGAGGAGCTTCCCGGCATCTGCACTCTGAGCCCGGTGGAGACAACATTTAGGGAACGATTCACAACAGCTTCCCCGCTCCCCGAGGCCACGTTCATCACCAGCATGTCTCTAATGAAGCGGAGGCTTTACTTTCTGGGATCAATGAATCCACCGATCGTGACCTGTCTGCTAACTGGGAAATCAGGTCTCTCCCTTCCTGAACTCGTCTGAGCTCGGCTCAAACAGCAGGCTCTGTCCCCAGGGTACTCCGTGTCGCTTAATTGCAAACCCTGTGTCTGATTAGAGAGCAGTAGCGAGGGTGTGCAGAAGCCCTTGCTACCGCAGCCTGGCAGAGCGGCGGATGTTCACGCAGCCTGGGAGAAGGCTGCAAGGAGGGAGGACATTTTGGGGCTCCAGGAGGGTGGAAATCCCCCTGGCTTTCTCTTCTCCAAAAAGATCCTGACTGCACAGCTGGCTGGACAGTTTATTGCCAATCTGTTCTCCCCCAAAGCCCTAAATCCCCCAAACCATTTAAATCCCTCCAAAGTACCTTTCATGGGGACAGATGCTTTAAGAGAAGCTGAGGCTTCCCAAAGCAGGAGGCAGCTGAAAAGGTCACTGCTATCACGTCCCCTGGCCACAAGCATGTCCCACGCCAGAGGGGGGAAACAACCCCCATTGCCCCCTGGGTCCATCCAAAGAGGCTGGGCAGCTTTCCCTAACACTGCCTGCACCTCCCAGTCCTCTCTGCGCCTACAAACCACCCTGTGCACCCCCAGCACCTCTGCCTGTACGGTGCAAGCTGCAGAGCGCTGAACCAGCCTCCAAAAAACTTCCCTGCACAGCGTCAGCCAAGGGATATAGGGCATTGCTCCAGATACATATAATCAGGGTGTTCCTATTAGCCAAGCAGCCAGGTTTCGGATGCCGAGCCGTCCAGACGCTCACCTAATGCTCGCCGCAGCAAGGATGATGGAGGGCGCTGAGTCACAGCGCCCAGCATCATCTCCATGGCCATCTCTCATCCCTTGCTCCGCTGGTGGCTGGCTTTTCCCAGGCAATCAGCCTTGCTCTCAGATGTGGCACCCAGGAGGGCTGCGGAGAGGAAAAAAACCCTCATCGAGGACTGGGCGGGGGGCAAAGCCTGGTAGTGGGGGCTGCTTCGTGCCATGTGTGATGGCCCCCGCAGCAGGTGCCCGGCCCCAGTGCTCAGCGCCGCAGAGAGCTGGGCTTGGTGCTTATTTGGGGCATCAGCCCTTCCCTGAGTAGTCTCTCCAAGCTGCGGGGATGTGCTCTGCCTCCGGGCTTAAACCACCCGGGGAGCCCCTGGGGAAGGGCTGACTTGCAGGTCTCGGACACAAACACGTGCTTGTGGGGGCCAGGGAAGAGGCTTCCATGGGGGCATGCAGGTTTATCCCGAGGAACCACAGAGCCAGCTATAAATACCTCCTCAGAGCATCACTCCCCCTCCTCTTTGATGTTTTGCTGTTATTTACTTCAAACTGACTCCTGCTGCTGTTATTTTTATCTTCTTTTCTTTCCCCTCTGCTTTTGCGGCTGTTTATGAACCGCATCGCGGAAGCATCACAAAAAGGAAGATGGAAAGAAGGTCAGGGACCTGGGGAAGAATGTTGGGGACCCCGGGAAGAAGGTTGGGGACCTCAGGACAGCAGAGTTCCCGTGGCCAGTGAGCTCCCTGGCTCCTGGCGCCGTGCCCTCCCAGCAACACGCGATGGGCAAGAGCTCTGCCCTCTCATCCCACCGGTGAGGGGCATGGCAGCCCCCTGAGCAGGGAGCTCCTCCACTCGGGGCATCGCGCTCGCCCCGGGCTGGACTGATATTAAAAGCAGAAAGGGTGTAGAAGCCCAGCAGAGCCTTTCCCACCTTCTCCCCGGTGCATCCCAGGGGCTTTCTGCTCCTCTTCCATCCAACCTTTGGCCAGACACTTTCCTCCGCCGGGATGAACCGGTCCCACTCGGCTGCAGCCCAGTACCAAGCGCTGCCAGCTCCCAGCAAGGCCAGCTCCCCGTGCCGTCCCTGAATCAGTGGCTGGTCATGAGGCGGCAGGTCCCCATGGGACTAATGTGGTGGGCGATCAGAAGTGCTCCCCACTGCGGGGATGGGGCTAACGGGGTCTCTCGCTGCTCCCCAGCCACCAGCATTTGTTGAATTTGCAGGAAATTGGTCTCCCTGCGATGCCAAACCCCCGTCAGAGCCAAAGGAAACCAGGCAAGCGGCTCAGAAATTAATGAAAGTGGAGGCAATGTGAGTAGTCAGACACAGACGAGCTTAATTCCCTTAAACGAATTAAAAATACATTGCTCCTCACCACCGTGAGCCCAAAGCCCTGAATCGCGGCGGCAGGAGGGGAGGGTGAGCCGTGAGCGCCTGCTGCCC
>NW_008796063.1:9384165-9400739 GCF_000699145.1 Aptenodytes forsteri
GGAGGATGAGCCGTGAGCGCCAGCTGCCCCACCGACCCCAGCTGCCCCACCGACCCCCTCCCCACCTGGCCACAGGGCGGGGGGGGGCTCCTGCCTCGGCCCTTGGACCCCCCCAAAATCAAGCAACCAGGTTTTGCTGCCACGACCCTCCCCGTAGGCAGGCTGGGAGCTGGGTGCCATCGCTGGGTGCCATTGCTGGGTGCCATTGCTGGGTGGCGATTCAAGTCGTTTCAGCAAAAAGAAGCTGCTGGAGCCAACTTTTTAATTCTCTTCCTTCACCTTTTCAGCAAGAATGAAGAACACGAAGCACAAACTGATCTTTGCATTGTAGAAAACAGGGCCTGATACAAAAGGACTGGGGTTTCCCCACCTAAACCAAAGCAGACTGTTTACCTTGTTTAATTTAAGGCGTTTAATCCCCTGATTGCTAAAGACAAGATGCTGTCCCCGCTCCCTCCTCCAGACATCCCTCCTTCTTCCCACACCCAGAGAAGCCAGAAACCGCCTGGAAGCACCGAAAACCCAGACGTCCCCTTTGCCAGACTGCCTGCCTGCTGCATCGTCCGCTTGCCATAAACTGGCGGGTTTTTTTGCAGATCCCCATAAAAAGGGCAACCGGCTGGGCTGCAGGTCACCGCCCGGGCAGGGGGTGCGGGGGCTCCACGCTGGCCCCAGCCGACAGGACAGATGTTTACTGCTGCGGTTTGTTGTTGCTGGTGGGGAGCCCCTGGGACCCCGTTTGGACATCCGCTGCCGGGGGGAGAAATTGAATCCAAAGGGCAGAGGGGGAAGGAGGAGAGGCTGGAGCAGGACTGGGAGCATGGGGTGAATCCCGCACCCACCGGCCGCAGCCCCATGGCGGGGCACGGGACGTGGGCACGGCAGGGGTGGGAGGAGGACAGCCCCGCTGGAAGCGCGGCTGGAGCAGGAGTAAGGAGGCTTCGCCAGCAGATGGGTTTAGCGGGGGCTGCTGTGAATTCTTCAGTATGGGGAAAACTTTAATTCCCGACGGGCGGCTCCTCTCCAAGGTCTCCTCCAGCCCAGACGGGCAGGCGTCCAGGAGAGCCTCCTGGCCTGGATTGCGCAGGAGGTCATGGCTGTCCCCACGGGGTCGGCGAGCTGGAGCCCAGCAAGGATGGATGCCGGGTGATGGGAAACCGCACTCGGGGGCGGCCGGTGGCTCCGTGCCAGGGCACAGGGACCCCTCCGTGGGGGGCACACAGGGCCCTGCTCCCCCCACTGCCGAGGATGCTGCGATGGGAAGCAGCTGCCCTGGGCTGGGAAAGCCCTGGGTCGCCCCTGCGGACGGGCTGCCCCCACGCCAGCAGAGACCCCACTGCTGGCACCGGCCCTGGTTTCCAAGGCAAGGCTCGAAGCAGTTGCGTCTCCTCCTCCCTCTGTGCCAGCCAGCGTCTGGCCCCGCACCGGCTGCCGGGGATCGGGCTGCAAACAAATCTCGGCTACATGGAGAGCGGTTGTGTCCCACAGCTGGTAGGGGCACGCAGGACAATGCTAATTGGGAAGAGAAATTACCTCCATCTCCTTGTGCCTTTCATTAAAGCCAAGCCTGGCAGCGTGTGCTTTTTCTCCCAGGCAGGTGCTCGGCGGGGATGGGTGCCCCCCTGTCTGGTGGGGACATTACATGTGGGGAAGGAGGCAGGATCCAGCTGCTTTGCAGCACATTGATGCACAGCAGCTGGGCATCGCCTCAGTAGCGCTGGGCAGGGCTCCGAGCTGCGCTGCACCCGCTGCAAGCCTGCTCCGGCTTTCTTTAAATGCTGGCTTTCATCCCCCCATGTTGGATATTCCCCATGTGGTCTCATCCAGATGCTTTTCCCCCGCTCCATCAGCTTACAGCGTGACAGGACAACCCAAGCAGGCTTGCAAAAGCATTGGCTGCAGGACCCGGGGGTGCAGGATCCACGGGCACAGGACCCAGGGGTGCAGTGGGTGCAGGGATGGGGCACAAGGCCACAGCAGCGCTGCAACTGCCAAGGAGCGTCTCAGGGTTTCCTGATCACCCCCAAATCCGGCCCCACTGGGTGCTGGCAGAGGGAAGCTGCCTGCAATCTATCACCTTTCCACCCGGCGCGCGGAGAGGAAAATAGGCTTGGGGGCATGCGGTATGGGTTCAAGGCGTGCTCTCTCTGCTTGGCTAAAATGACACTAATTAAGCCCCTCGCAGCGTGCAAAAGCTATTCCTACAGGGCAGACAATTAACCTTGAAACTTGGCTTTTAGTGCTTGAAGGGGAGTGAATTTTTCATCCTGTTATTTCTCCGTGCTATTAAACTAATCCTAGAGACCGTGAGGGAGAAGTGGTGTTACATGTCTGCAGCTCCCAGCCTTGCCAGGAGCACAGCGTGTGGCCGGCAGCCTCATGCTCCATCCCTCCATCACACTTACATTTTCACCCACGGTCTCCAACAGCATCATCATCGCTGGGGAGCGCCGGGAGCGAGGGATGTGACCAAGGGCACATGGCAAGGCTGTTGCATTACACGATTAATACGGTCAGAAGTAAATCCAGCCTCCTCTGAGCGCGCTGGATGCAGTGCCAGCTTGGCCTTGACTTTTCAGGGAGTTTCCCCAGAGGGACAGCGCGTCCCCGGCTCTCCAAGGCTGCGGCTGCTGGCACAGCATTGCCCCAGTCCAAGCTCTGCGGGAGACTAGCCACCGAAGTTTTGTTTTCCTGGAGGAGGAAGGGAAGGACGAGGGAGGTGGAGAAAGGGGGAAGATTTGGTCCGTGGAGGTCAAATCCTGCCCTGGGGGCTGGGGATGTCCCTGGGCTGCCCTGTGTCCTCCCCAGAGCTCGCAGTTCCTATCCCCCCTCAGCTGCTCTCTCGCCCCCCCAAAACACAGCTGATGACGGCGCTGAGTTTGGGGATGCTGGGGAGAGGAGCTGACAGCTCGGCCTGATCCTGCCATCAGCAGAGGTGAGGGGAAAGGGAGGACGGATAACCCACAAAACCCCACCGCAGGCTGCTGCGCAGGCGCACCAACACATATATAACATGTTTAAGCACTAAAAAAACAACCTGAGGACATTTGTTACAACAAGCTGCAAAAAGGAACCAAAATGTCATTAAATTGCCCCGAGAAGAGAGCGCTGGGAGGGCACCGCTGCGGCGCAGGCACCCACGGCCACCCCAGCATCGGGCAGGGCTCGGGCAGCGCCGTCGATCTGAGCCAGCCATGCCGGGGCAGCCGTCCTTGCAGGCAAGCGCCTGGGGAAGGGGGACGGGGTCGGTGAGGGGGACCCCAAAGTCATGAGACGCAGAGGGCAGAAGCCGAGGGGAGGGCTGGGAAAGCAAACCTCTCCGCCCGGGAAGGAGACACATCTGCCCGCAAAGGTCTCGGGGGTCTTTGGAACAGGGGCAATGGGTGAAAGCCATCAGGAAGGGAAACGGGAGTGTGTTTTGGGGTGTAACACCAGGAGAGCTCAGTGCTGACCACGTGCCCAGGTCAAGTAGCAGCTTGTGAGCAAAATGCCCCCGGGGTGATGAGCAGCAGGTGATTGATTTGGCAAATGCAAATCATTTCCCTGTGGCTCAATTAATCTCAATTAGCACTTGCACAGGAAAGCCTTTTTCCCTGCGGTCAGTCTTGGGTTAGAACCCTCTTTTCCCTCATCAGCTGCCCCTGAGCAGCTCTTCTTCAGCTGTGAGGGGAGCAGTGGTGGGGAAGGGGTGGCCCTGTGGGTCCCCCACCTCCAGGGATGAGGATGGGCCATCCTGGTGATGTTGCTGCCAAGAAGCAAGGGAAGACGTGCTGGTCCCGGTGGCGACGGTGCCGTGAGAAAGTAAACCCCTCTTTGGGGGTGCCCAGGTGAGATGGGAGAGGCTGTGCTTGGTGGGACCCCGCTGTTTGCTGGGGTGGTGCAGCAGGAGCAGCCCACAACGTTGAGGCCACTGCTGAGATGAACAAGGCACGGGCGGAAAGCCGGCCGAGCCAGGCGAGAGGCAGGTTCTGCCTGCGGGAAGTTTAACACCGTCCTGCTCGCTGGGCTGGTGTTATCTGTGTCAGCCCAAGCCACCCCCGCACCCAGATGTTTTCCAGGTGCTCCTTCAACCAGGCCACTCGCCCAGGAGCTGCAGCCGATGCTCATCTCCCCCAGCTGCATCCTCCAGAGGGGTCTTCTTCATCTTCAGCACCCCTTTCCCACTGGTGGGACCTGCAAACCTTCCCCTGCCCCCCACACCGAGCTGAGCGCTGGCTGCTTGGCTCCTGCTCCTGGCCTCAGCACCCCAAAATAGCAGCAAACCTCCTACCTGAGTGCTGCTGTAAGTGCTTTCCCAGCTTGCTGTGCTAATTGCTTGGCCTTTAAATCAGAGCATGGAGGACTGCAGCAGCCCTTAAGGAGCCATTTTGTATGTGGGTGCTGTTTCTCTGAAATGGCCTGTTTTTTAACGGCTTTCCTCTTTTTCTTGAGGGGGTGGTACATTATGGAGGCTGGATAAAGCGACTGAAGGGAGAGCTGCACCGTAAAAGACAGTCTGCTGCTAAATCTGTTGAAAAAATGATGCTGCAAAGTGCCTTTGCAGTTGTTTAGTCATTTGTTAGCCTGGCTGAGGGGTGATTTGCGCGGCCGTGCTCTGCTTGTGTGTACAAGCACTGGCTGCAGAGCGTCACGTAGGGTAAAACGCCCTTAGTGTGTACGGGGACCAGAGGAAGGGGCAGGAAAAGAGGATGAGAGAGCACCGATAAGAGATTTTCTTTCTTCTGGGTGACTTTTTTTGGCTCGTCTGCCTCGCTCTCCCTTCTGCAAAATGATGCTCATCTTCTCCAGGGCTCCCATGGAGGTAAATTCAGCTCCCGCTGCCTTGCAGCTTTTGCCTCCCCAAGAACCGTGCCCGTGAAAGACACTTTCCCTGCAGCTCTGTTTCTCACAGTTAGCTTTCATGCTTTAAAGAAAAAAGAGAGAGAGAGTAGGTGCCTGGGGTAGCAGATGGGACTGGCTTCTCCTGCCTGCTATAAATCGCAGAGGAGGTTTTACCTTCCCGGGATGAAGCTGTGCTCTCGGAGCACCGATCCTGCCAGAGTCAGCCGGGGAGCGGCGGCACGGCCGGCCGCCAGTGCCCTTTTGCCTCCCCAAGAAAAGAACCGTCGAGAGACACTTTCCCTGCAGCTCTGTTTCTCACAGTTAGCTTTCATGCTTTAAAGAAAAAAAAAAAAAGAGGGAGAGAGTAGGGGCCTGGGGTAGCAGATGGGACTGGCTTCTCCTGCCTGCTATAAATCGCAGAGGAGGTTTTACCTTCCCGGGATGAAGCTGTGCTCTCGGAGCACCGATCCTGCCAGAGTCAGCCGGGGAGCGGCGGCACGGCCGGCTGCCAGTGCCATCACTACTCATCACCGCATGTTTCTCTCTGAGAGAAGAAGACAAACCGACCTCCTGCGCCTCTTCTGCAGAAGTGGCAAGGCCCTAATGGGATTGCTAAATCATGGCCGTACTTTGGAGCGTCCTTCTGCCTGCGTAAATCAGCCCCGCTGAAATCGCCTGTGTTGTGCTGATTTACACTAGGGGGGAGGAGGGGGAGATGGTGGATGGTTCATCTGAGCATCCCTGTCCTCTGAGCGGTGGCAGGGCCACAAATCGTCCGGCAGCAATGGAAATAACTCAGCAGCCTGAGCTCGGGCACGGGGGATGAGGGAGATATGTAAAGCCGAAGGGGTTTCGGAGTGGCTGTGGGAATAAGTTTCAAAATTTAGAACAGAACAGAGTACTTCAGTTGGAAGGGACCTACAACGATCTTCTAGTCCACCTGCCTGACCACTTCAGGGCTGACCAAAAGTTAAACCATGTTATTAAGGGCATTGTCCAAATGCCTCTTAAACGCTGCCAGGCTTGGGGCACCGACCACCTCTCCAGGAAGCCTGTTCCAGGGTTGGACCGCCCTCTCGGTAAAGAAATGCTTCCTAATGTCCAGTCTAAACTCCCCTGGTGCAGCTTTGAACCATTCCCATGCATCCTATCACTGGATACCAGGGAGAAGAGATCTCCCCAGAGACCTCCCAGGCCCGCTGGAGGCTGGGTTTCTCCAGGACTTTGGGGGGGTTTAGCATGTGCCTCATTTAGCTTGCAGGAGACACAGCCTTCCCGAGTGTGGGTGGTGCAGGACGGGGCAAGCAGACACCGAGCTCAGGCCCGGGCTCTTTGCAGTAGGGCGAATGGTTATGAGCAGCTGGTTGCTCCAAAATTGGAAGGGATAAATGTGGAGTGGAATGCGTGCCAGCCGACTGGGCTGCGTTAAACCCGGCGTGAGCGCTTAGCTGTGACAAAGCATCGGCACTGAGGGGCTTACATGCGCGTGAGCTGGCGGCCGGCAAGCCGGGCCGTGCTTTATCGGCATTCGCAGCTGCAAAGCGGCGGCGCCGGCTCCGGGGAGCGAGGCTGGCTGGGACCTGTGCACTGCCGAAAGCCACCGCGACTTCGGGTGACCGTCAGCTGTACCTGTCCCCAGCCCAGGGGAAAAACTGTCTGCAGCCCTGCAGGCTGCATTTACCCCTCTAGATGAGTACAGAGTTGAGGTGCATGTATAATATAGCCTGCTATGCCCATTTTATAAGATCCGTGCAGGATTGCATTACCTGCACGTGCTGGGATAGACCAGGGCTGGGGAGATCCCGACCTCCCATGTGGCATTTCGTGCCCCGATGGTGCAGGACTGGCTGCGGGACCAGTGGCAGCTCAGTGTGGGAGTGAGGGTTTCTGCTCTGCACGGGAATATCTTGGCAGGCTGGGCGCGATTCCTAAGGGTAAAATTTGGTATCGTGCCAAGGACAATAGCTGGGAGGCAGCGGGGGCTGCCCCGGTGTCACACTGCCCGTCTCTTTCATCTCACGCTGGGCTGAACTGGTGGCTTCCACCAAAAACCCCACAACGGTCATTTGTTTTATTTTTATTCCCCCCCCCCCCCCCCCCCGGTTCTGTGCTGCAGAAAATCCAGAGCCCCCAAAGTGTCAGCACTTTATACAGCACAAGACCCAACGTGCTTCCACATTCCACAATTCCCCAAAGTGTCAGCACTTTATACAGCACAAGACCCAACGTGCTTCCACAGGCACGGACACGCAGGCACGCACACAGGCAGGATACAACTCCCAGGACCCATTTTATATCCCTGCGCTTCTTTATAGCGCTGCAAATCCCCAAGCTGGGTTACCAGGTCGTAGCAATACCTGCAGCAGAAATACCTCCCTGCCTTAAGCAGCACGTTTTTATCCCAAGACACTATTTGTTTAGTGCATTGTGATTCTAATTCAGCAGATGGTACCAACAGCTGCCAACCCTGCTTCTTATCTCCCTCCTCGCAGGCAGCATTGACCCGATCTGACCCCGAGCAGGGCTCAGTCTGACACCCATGGCCGTGTGAGGGTGAAGACATCCCCCGGCAGGATCCCCAGTGGGGTCCGGTTTGGGAGTCCTGGGACCCTGAGGATGCTGCAGCCCCCCCTGAGGATGCTGCAGCCCCCCCTGAGGATGCTGCTGCCCAGGCCCTGCTGCCCGGGCGCTGCCAGGGGCTGCCCCAAAGCCGGGCAGAGGCTGGCACTTAGGGCTGGGGAGTCCTGGGGACCCTGAGATGCTGCTGCCCCCCCTGAGGATGCTGCTGCCCAGGCCCTGCTGCCCGGGCGCTGCCAGGGGCTGCCCCAAAGCCGGGCAGAGGCTGCCACTTAGTGTTGGGAAGGGAGCACGGCTGCTGCAGGGACCTGGCAGAGCGCCTGCCGTCGGGGACAGGCCACCCCTCAGCTCCTTGGAGGGTCCCCAAGCTCCCGCTCACACCCCGGGGTGCCTGAGCTCCCCCGAGCAGAACCCAGCCCGCCCTGGGTGCGGGTGGTCCCATCTAATGATGGCCCTGCCGATCACTGCTCATGGGGCCGATGGGGCTCATGCTCCTCCACCCCACCTGCCCTGTCCCTTGGGGTGCTGGCAGACCTCACCCCGCCGCCTTCGCTGCTGCGTAATCCCCTGCCAGCCCTGCACCCCCGAGGCAGCTGATGAACACCCTCGCCCCCTCCGCGGGCACTGCCCGCATCAGCCATCGTTGTGTTTTCCACCATCAATCAAGGTGGCCCCCAGCAGCAACGCCACCAGCTCCCTGCCCGTGCTGCTCCCCGGCTCCTGCTCACCAGCCGGCACAGGCACCCCAAAGCCCACAGTTTGGGTGACCCCTGGCTCCAGCTGCCCTCCTGGACACGTTTCTATTTAAACAAGGTGTCTCATATACGTTTTTCCTAGGGAATGTGGCACTGAGCCACCCAGGGGATGCAGGATCCTGGATGTCCTTGATCTCCTGGGTGACTCTGGCAAGCTCTCCCATGCCTCAGGGTCCTTGATCGCCTGGGTGACTCTGGCAAGTTCTCCCGTGCCTCAGTTTCCCCAGACTGTACAGTGGGTCGATGGCAAATAACCCCTTCACCCAGCTCCTGGCTTCTCCTGGTTGCCAGAGCAGAGCTCACTGTACCTTGGCCACATGGGGAAACTGAGGCAGGGCACAGCAAAGCAGGGCTGGGCAGTCCTGAGCTGGTCTGTGCTCCCACCGCCCCTAGCACACCGGCTGCTGTCATCTCCTGCTCCTTCCGCTCATTACAGCCTGATTCCCTGGAGACCGCGGCGGCAGAACGTCCTTCCCCTGTGATGTTATATTAGCTTAATAGCATTTTTCCACTCCATTTGAGAGGGGAATTTACAATGATCTCCGATTAGGACTGCCTTGGCAGTGCCATACGGCCCACTCGGGCCGGCCACGCGGGCTCACCCTGCCCTGCTCCGGGTTCGAGGGCTGAGGGTGCAAACTGGCCTCCAGCCGCTCATCACCCCGCAGTGCAAAAGCCTCCATCTCCCTGCGCCCCATTTCTCACCTGCTAAAGAGCTCAGGAGCAGGAGGCACGGCTATTCCCGTGGCTCTTTTTGCCCACGCATCTCACCCTGGTGATGCTTGCGAAGCCAGCCGGGCACTGATTTGCTCTTGCAAACGCTGCTCCTGGTCTTGCTTACAAACCCCGCTCGCGGTCCTACTTGCAAACCCCGCTCACGGTCCTGCTTGCAATCCCCACCGGCAGCCTGGCAGGCAGCCCCCCACCCCGGTGCAGGGCAGCCCCAGCCTTTGCTCCAGGCAGCCCTGGCTCTGGCAGCCCCTGCCCTCCGGAGCGCCGCGGGCTGCACAACCCCGGGCTCCTTCCTCACCCGGAGCTGCCGCTGCTCTTCCCTCGCCTCTGCCACAGACGGTTCTGGGATCACTTACCAATTAGTGTGGCCTGCTCATTAAAGCTCATTATCTGCCAGTGTGAACTTGGACGGGATTGTGTGGGCTTGGCGGGGGATCAAAATCTTCCTTCCTTCCAATTGCATCCCGCTCGGCCCCCCCCCACTCCAGGAGCAGCCCTGCGGCCACACCAGAAGGCTGGGGGACGCGATGCTGCGTTTTAGAAGGAAAAAAAAGTGCCCAACAAATTAAGCCGACCCCTCCCCATGGCAGGGACGGGTCAGTGTGCTGCACCGACGCTGCGATGGAGCAGTAGGACGCCCGGGCTTGACATCTTCCATGGCTTTCCAGGAAGCTGGGGACACACAGGGGGTAAACAGCTGGACTTTTTGTCAGACCCTAAATCTCAGAGCCAAGCTTTACAGCCCAACAAGCCCAGACTAGTGATTTTGGAGGCCGGGAGGCAGCTGCAGGTACTGGAGTGCCTGCAAGGTCACGCTAGCCAACCGGCCGTGGCTCAGCCCGGTGGCGGTCCCCCGCGTGCCCAGGGAAATCCCCAGGCAGGTCCTGGTCCAGCTGCCCCCGGGTGATGCCCGAGCCCCTGGCTGTGCCCGCGGGGTTTTGGACAGACCCCAGCGCTGTGTGATAGTGAGCTCAGCTTGGCTCCAGGGCACAGAGCTGGCAGTGATGAGGAAATACCAGCTGCCAACCACAGAAATTAGGTTTCTTCTCTATGTGTTAGGTTGTCAGAAGGGGCCGGTCTCAGAGGCATCTTGGCTATTTGCTGCTTTTAATTGCAAGAATAGAGGGGAAAACACAAATCTCTGACAAAAACATTCTCCTCCCACCACTTCAGTGGGTGTTTGAGTTAAATAGGTGCTACAAAACCCAACAGATTACATGACTCGGATGGAACCAGCTCCGCTCAAGGAAGGAGACTTCACTGTTGTGGCCTGAGCTGGAGAGCAAAGCCCTGCGCTGCCGTCCTGCCCCGCTGTACCCCACGCCACGGCACCGCTGCGGGGCTGGCTTTGCTGCCATCGCACGCGTCCCAGCCTCTGCCTGACACTGGGACATCGGTGCCTGGGGGGTAACACGGACCCAGGTCCCCAGGCAGGGATGGGGCCGTTGCTTTGCTGCCACGAGGACCGGTCCTGGGCATCCTGCACCTACGAGGCAAACAAGCCAAAGCCTTTCCATGCTGGGAGAATCAAGCCCAAACGCAGCCTGGTTTCATAAGAACCAGCGGCAATGGGAGAGGGAGCCCTGGCTTTCCCAGTGCCTCCTTCCCCTCTCTCCCAAAGCCGTCCCTCCCCGGGGAGTCACCGGATCTGGCTTTCATTAGCGAATGAGCCTGTTTTGGTGAATGGCTCTTGTCAATATTAATTAAACTCCATCTTCCCATGTGCAGAGAAATCTTGCGTTCCCTTCAAGCACTACCATCCTAAAATAACTGAGTAACAAGACCCGGTTTAACCCTTCCTTCCTCCTCCAAAAAACACCCCTCCAAGGTGAAATCACCCACTAACTGCTCCTTTGTTCATCTCCCGCATGGAGCCACCCAGTAACAAGACAAAAATCCACCAGCCAGTGGAAAGCAGCTGGTCTAAGTTCAAGCCAAACAGCCTCAGCTTGCGCGAGCCAGGGCTTTAGCGCAGGCCAAGCTGGGAAGGCTGTGCCTGCATCATTAACAAAATCCCCAGCAAATGCTCCCCGTGGCATCCAACCAGCTCTCCAGGGCTGCAAATTGTGCCCAGGAGCGTATTCTTCCCCAGCTCCTCCTTGCCAGGGTGCCTTTCACCGCAGACATTAATGTGCCTGCGTCCCACGCTGGCCTGGATTAACTGCCTCTTTTATTGCTGCCAATTACTGGCAGCAAAGATGGCGTGGGGATGGAGCATGCAAGATGGGTTACCACCTTCCCGGCCCTAATGACGTGAGGCTTTGCAGGCTGCGGCGGCAGCTTGAGCTCCCCACGGAGCTGGGGGATCAGCCCACAGCCCCCCACCCTGCTTCTCTGCACACCCCACCTTTGCACCCCTCCGCTGGACGCTGCAAATGGCATTGCAGGGAGAGCTGTGTCCCCGAGCCCTGGCATGGGTTGGGGGCCAGGGATGTGAAGGTGATGCCTGTCCGTGGTGACCCGGAGACCTTCCCGTGCGGGTGGGAGCAGAGGCAACGTGGGGCTGCAGGCGGCAGACCACACTCGGCTGCTGCTGGATGCTCTGAGGATTCACACTGCGAGAAGAATAAGCAGATAATAGGATTTTCCATCTCTTCAAAGGGCGTGCAAGCCGGGCCTCGGCGCTGTGCGGCACCCTGGGAAGAGCCGCCGGGAAGATCCCGCACCTCCCCGCCGGTGCTGCAGCCGCAGGGATGCGCCCAGCTGCATATGGGGACCAGGGACCCGAGTCCTGGGAGGGCACAAGGCTGGTGGGCACCTCCTGCACCACGGGTTTAGAGCTGCTGGTACCAAGGGGAGGCAGGGGGATGCCAAACCCCGGCGATGCCATGCCAGAAGCCAAGGGAAAGTTCAGCCGCCTCCGCCAGGCGTCCCGACACGGTGCGTTTTCGCCAGGAACAGCTGCTCTGCTGCAAAAGCAGACAGGAAAGCAGACAGCGGGCTTTCCACTTCATACTTATAACAGCCAGGGCACGCACACATCGCCCCACCGAAGGCACGAAACACTCACACCTCTTCTGTACAGACACGTTGGCACGAGCCCAGGGCAGAGCAGCCACCCCCGGCGAGCCCGAGGTCCCTTGGCCCCCGACCCCCGCGCAGGGACAGCCGTGGGATCATCTGGAGGCTCATTTGAAGAGCTCCCGCGTCCCTGCATCCCCGCTCCATTTCTCCTCGGATGGCTTATCAGCAGTGACTTTCCCGACAGCAATCGATAGAAAACATTTTATCGCCTTCCCAGGCGGCAGGATCCTTGGAGTGGGTCTGATTTCTGTTTCTATGGTGACATCTTCCGGGCTTATGAAAGATCTTGCCTTTCTTGGTTGTTGTTGGGTGGTGGAGACGGGGGTTTTGCCTTTTTTTTTAATACCCTTCGCAGCGTAACAAGGAAGACGCCAGCCAGATAAACGCAATGCCCGCAGCTTACTCGCAGCGCTGCTGCTCGCTGGGAGGGACCCCAGGGCAGCTTTCATCCCCAAAGCACGCACAGCCCCTGAAACCTATTGAGGCTTGAATGCACGTTGGCTCGGCCGGGGCCATCTCCCTCCTTCCCTCGGCCCCGTCCCCCTTCCCACCCCTCCAGGCTTCTCCTGCCAGGCCTGGAAAAAGCCGCTCGGCCACACAGCAGGGATGGCCTCAAGCACAAGTGACTGCTCAGGGCGCTTTGCAGCGCAGCTTATTTTGCTCCTCAGCTCTGCTCCCTCCTCCTTCCCTTCCTTTTTTCCTCCCACCACCTGCTTTGGAGGAGGAGGAGGGGGTTTGCCATGCAGCCCCCCGCCGCCAGCCCCTGCCCCGCCGGCTGCGGTGGCCCTGGGACCCGACCGAAGGGGCAAGGAGGGATGCCGCAGGGTTCACTTCGTATCTCTGGGACACGATCCCTTGCCATCTCCTGCATGCAAATGGCCTGATGCTTCTGCTGAGTTATCTGCATCTGAGGATCTCACTGCCTGCCTAATTAATGTCTGCATGGTTCCTTCTCGTTAGACCTCCCTTTGCCCCATGAACGGCATTGCCTCCTGCTCTCCTGCTGCCTGCCCCTGCCAAAACAGCCCCCATGCTCCAGCTGGAAGCCACCCTCCTGGAGCCACTCTCCTGTGGGAGATGGATGGATGGATGGATGGATGGATGGATGGATGGATGGATGACCTCTCATGTCCAGAGGTGCCCTGTGCTGACACATTTAGCAAAGTAGCCCCCAGCTCCTTGGTCCCCGCAGCTCGGGGCCCCAAAGGGGAGCCCCTCTCCTCCACCACCAAGTTCCCAAGAGGGTTGAACCCATGTCCTTACTGCAAAGGGAAGAGATGCCCAGCTGAGGTGGACATACCCCAGGCTCCAGCTTCCCAAAAGCCTGATTGCATTAAGCACGCAGCAACCCAGCGAGGTCGAACGACGCGAAGGGGCCAACAGCCCCGTGCACCTCCTGGCACGACACCGGCCGCACCACCCGACCCCGGGATGTGCCGCGAGGGCTGGCACAAGGGCAGGGACCCGCGCTGAGCAGCTGGGAGGGCCGAGGTGCTGCTGACGGTTTCAGTCCAGGTTGCCAGAGGTGGGTTTGAAAGGCATCGCCGGCTTGGCAATACTCTGCCCACACCTTCCCCGTAATGATCAAAGCCACACCACTCTATTTACGTTTCTCAGTGGCACAGCCTTCTGCCTGCACAAAAATAAATAAATAAAATAAAACAGAGGTTTCTTCCTTTTTTTATAATGGGAAACTCCAAGGCTCAGAAAGTTGGAACCGCGTCCTGGCGTTAAGTGACAGTGGGGAATTACTCCTTGCATTGGGCACAGACCCAAAGCACTTAAAAGCAAGGGCAGGAATGGCTAATGCGGGCCTGCCATCACCTTACCCAGCAAAGAGAAACGCGCCGCCTGTGACACAGATCAAATACCCTGCATATTTCATCTCAACACAATGCCCTTATCTTTGACCCAAAATAAAAATTATTCCTTGCTCAGCAATCTCAAAATACAAAATTATCTGCGCGTCCATTAATGCCACTTATCAATCAACTTCAAATGCAAATCCACCAAGCGTTTATCCCTGATTTTACCATAAAAGGATGGTTACGCGCCAAGCACCTCGCTCGACATTATTCTAGGGAACGGCAGTTACGATCAGCAAAGCTTCTCCTGGCCATTGACAAATACTTGGATCCTCAGCTTCTCCTAATGGAAACAATCTGGCCGGTTCCTGAGAAAGGGCAAAGCGGAGGCCAGGAAGGAGAGCAGCGCGTTCTCTTCTCTCCCCCCTTTTGCAGCCTCCCTCCCAAAAAACCTCTTCAGATCTGGAAGCCGGTGCGGGGACGGGCGCCGGGGGAAGGAGAGTGGAGCCGGCTGGGAGCTCGGGTGGGAGCAGCGAGACAAACCCCTCTTAGCTCTCCCTGCGAGGGCAGTGGGGAGGATCAGCGTTATCAGCCGCTTCAGGGAGAGCCTGCAGCCCTTCGCTGCTGACAGCACTGCTGCTCAAAGGGAAGCCCGTTTGCTAGGACGTGCGGAGGGTAATTAGGGATTTGCAAGGCGAGGCATACTCTGCAAGTCCTTTTCTTCCTTTTTAAAGAAATGGGGGAACGTTGGTGGTAAAAGGCGCTGTACAAGCGAAAGGAAAACACCAGGGAGCGCTTAAAGAAATGGCAAAGCCCGGATCAAAACCAGACCATATTAAATCTCTCTCCAGGTGACTGCGAGGCTGCTGCAAGGGCGCTGGCGGGAGCGCAAACAGACAGACAGCAGGGCCATGACAAATATCAGTAAGAGCTCTGGAAAGGCTAAAAGTCCTTGGGTACGTGCCACGCTCCAGCCGTGAGGAGCAGGAGAGCCCCCTTGAGCGGGTTGTCCCGCCGGGCTGTCCCACCGATGCCACGAGCGGCTCAGCCGCCAGACACGGCGTTTTGAGAAATTCCCGGCCTGATCCGCTTTGGCAGCTCCTGGGTCCCGCTCACAGCCTGGGCTCAGTCCCCGGCAGTGCTGGGAGGGCGGCACACAACGGGTCCATCCGAATTTCCGCCCCGCGTGCTCAAGGAACAATGGCCCGTGTGTCCCTTGGAGGCTCCTCCTGCTGCACGCGGCCGCAGCCGCCCTCCGAACACTCTCCCTCTTGTTCGCTTTGGCCGGGGAAGCGGTGGAGCAGCAGGTATTTCCTGCCATCGGCCGCCATCCCCGCCTGGCCGCCCCCCAAGGGACGCGCTGCTCCAGCCCCGGGTCCCTGGGACCCCCAAGGGACCTGACACCCCTTGGGGACAAAGAAGGGACCGGCAGAGGTTGCTGTCCCTCGGCAGGCAGGTGGCCCTGCTCCAAAGGGACACCAGCAGCACCCCCCCGCTGTGCACATCCTGCTGGAAACGATTTCCCTTCTGTGGTTCCAAGTCCCAGCTAAAACAAGGCTAAAAAACGTGCAAAACGCTGTTTTCGCTTCGTTTCCTTTGTGCGTTTCACAGCGTGTTCTGCAAACAGAGCACTTCCTCATAGTTTTGCTTTGGCTCTCACGTTCGGGAATAAGAGAGAGTCTTTTATTTTAATAGGAAAACAGGATTATAAATTAGCAGCTGGGCTGCGAGAGCCCAGAATCTTCCCGTTAAAAATACCTGCACACGTTGCCGTGGCCGAAGCCGGGTGTCAGCACTGGGGACGCAAGCAAGGAGGGGTGCTGGGTGCCACCCCTCTTGGTGCGGAGCGGGGTGCCGGCGACCGGTGGCACGTCTGAGATACAAGCGGTTAACCAGCTGCAACCGCTGAACAGCAAGGGCTTATACCAGGTACCTGATGGAGAGGAAAATCCCAAGCAAGCATTAGGCAGCAGCGCTGGCTGCAGCCAATTTTCCTCGCTTAATATGTTTCCTGCACTCGTCCCCCTCCCTGACCTCAGCTCCTCCTTGGAGCACGTTCAGCCCCAGACGCACCGCTGAGCAACAGCCAAGGCCAGCGGGACTGCTGCCATTTTGTCCCTCCCCTCAGCTGGGAGGCCAGGGCTCCTGCCGCGGCTGCTGCAGACCCCAGCTTTCCCCCGGGGCTCCTCAGGCTGCCTGGGGCAGGGTAAGCGGGCAGCACCCTTGGGGGGTGAGCACCCTGTGGCATGACGGTGCTCTGTGCGCCCGCTGGGGCCGCCGTGGGATGCTCGGGGAGCGGGGGGGGTCGGACATGCCACCTCCATCCTTTGCAAAGGATGCGTGTTCCAGATTCAGACGCAGATGCAGATCCAGATGAGGATCTGAATCCAGCTGCAAATGCAAATCCAGATGTGGATCCAAACCCAGACCCAGATCCAAGTGCAGCCCCACATGTGGTCTGACCCTGATCTAAAGGTGGATCCGGATAATCCAGAGACAGACCCGGATCCGAATCCAGATCCAAATCCAGATCTAAGCCCTGACCCGGGGTCCGGCGTGTGGCCCCCGGCGCGCGGTGCCCGGGACCTCACCCTGCCCTGCAGCACCCGGTGCCCAGCACCAGCACCCGGCGGGTGCTGCCCAGTGGGGTGCCCTGCACCCAGTACCGGTGCCCACCGTGCAGTGCGCAACACCCGCACCAGCACCCGGCGGGTGCTGCCCAGTGGGGTGCCCTGCTGCCCTGCAACCCGGTGCCCAGCACCAGCACCCGGCGGGTGCTGCCCAGTGGGGTGCCCTGCACCCAGTACCGGTGCCCCCCGTGCAGTGCCGGGTAGCCGGTGCCCAGCGTGTGCTGCCCGGT
>NW_008796063.1:9401990-9410802 GCF_000699145.1 Aptenodytes forsteri
GCCTCTTCCCCCGGCCCCAGGGGTCGCATCCCGAGGGCTATCCGGCCGTTGGCGAAGCGTCGCGGCTTGACGTTGCAGACCTGCCGGAGGTTTTCATTGACGTCAGAGTGGGGAGCTGCTGGGGTGTGTGTTTGTTCCCCGCCGCCTTTGACGGTGCGCGATGCCATCCCTTAGACGTGAGCAAATTTGGCTTTGGCGAAGCGTCGCGGCTTGACGTTGCAGACCTGCCGGAGGTTTTCATTGACGTCAGAGTGGGGAGCTGCTGGGGTGTGTGTTTGTTCCCCGCCGCCTTTGACGGTGCGCGATGCCATCCCTTAGACGTGAGCAAATTTGGCTTTGCAAAAGCTCTTGCGGCCACTGGTTCCTGCCTGCTCTCCCCTTGGCTGCGAGCGGTGCCCTGGCTGCCTGCCCTCAGCTGACCTCCCAAAGTGATGTTTTGGAGGAACAAAAACAACAGGGGGGGTTTTGCACGGGAGAGGGCTCTTAGGGCCCTGTGCAGGGCAGAGGGAAGGCACCTCTGGTGGTGCCAGCACCTTCAGAGGGCTCCCCCAGCTCAGGTCCAGCTGCCCCAGCTCGTGGGCATCGCCGGAGCCTCCTTGAGCATCCAGAAATGGTTTTCTGCTGCGTGCTGGGACTTTGCAGAGCACTCCTACCCTGCAGCCGCCTTCCCCGGGGTAGCAGCTCCTGTTCCCTAGGTGGGCAAGCGGCGCCGTGGTGGCTCTGCAGATGTGGGTGCTGTCACCCGTGCATGGGTGGGAGAGGGTGGAGGGACCCGCGGGGGGCGAGGCGGAGGTTGGCTGCGCATGGTGTCCCGGCGCTGCACGGTCAGGTGCACAGCCGGCGCTGAGACCGCATCTCCTGGTGTCTGTCACCGGCTGACGAAAATGGACCTTGAGCTGCTGGGGGATGGATCGGAGAAGGATGGGAAGGAGCCAAGTGAGATGGAGAAAAGGACACATTCCCCCTGAGCGCTCTCCCCTCCCCGTTCCCCGCAGGACTGAGGTGTGCCTCGAGGCATGGCGAGAGCGATGATGGTGGGGGGGGGGTTCAGCGTGGGTCTGCGCACGGGGCTCGGAGCCCGGGCTAGGGGCACCCGCACCCTGAGCAGCAGCTCTGCAGCCCGGGGCTGGGAGCTGTGTGAAGTTCAAGGCAGGAAGTGAGAAATTAAAAAAAAAAAAAAAAAAAAAAAATTAAAAAAATACCACGACCGGTAGAAACAGCTGGGGAGATTTAGGGAAGCGGCACGGCTGTGCCGTGGAGCCCAGAAGAAGCATCCTCGTCTGATGAGGAGCTGCCCATGCCGGGGACCGCAGACCCTCCTTTCCTTTCCCGGCTCTGTCTCCTCTGCAAGCCCCAGGGAATAATTGCATACAGAGTGCTTCGTTTCAGAGCCGCCACAGTCATTTCAGAGACCTTTTAGGCAGGAAAAGTGCTCTGTAGCGTGTAATTTGAAGGTTCTGCTCCGAACCTTCACTGTCGCTCTGCTAAATGATCCTCTGCTCTTCCAAACCTTTGCTGCCTGGAAACCAGCGGCAGTGACCTCGTTCCCGGCCTCGCTCAGTCCCCGGTCTCCCTTCGGCCCCGTGCTGAGGTGAGGGGAGTCGTGGGTTGCAAGGAGCAGCCCGGGGTGTTTCTCTGTCTTGCATGGGGCCTCTCAGACGTCAGAGTCCTGTGAGATTTCAGCCAGTCTTAATCATCTCTCACCTCTGCCTGAGCTGCAGAGGTTGTCACAGCTCGCTAAGGATTTTCTAGCTCAGAGGGTCGGGTCTTGTCAGGGCTCTGCAGGAAAATCTAGGGACCCCAACTGATTTCCTCCAAAATAGGGGGGCTGCAGAATTATTTTCTGTAGCATCCCTCAGGCTTGGCAGCTCGAGGCGGGGAAGGATGGTTTGTTCTGCCATCAGAGGAAATGGCACAACTTTGGTTTAACCGATGGAGTCGTGCTACAGCCTCGCCGGGGCATGGCGAGCTGAGCCCGGAGGTGACGAGCCATCAGTTAGCCAGGGAACATGATATCGCCGGGGGGTTTCTCACCCTTGTCTTTCCTCTCCTGCCCATCCCAGCGCGAGTTGCCCTAAAACTTTTGTCGGTTGGAGGCACACCTGCAGGAACAGAGCGAGCTGCGGGTTTCCTCTCGCCGTGGGCACTGTCTACCCTGCCAGATGCAGGCAGGGCTTTGAGTTCCCAGCAGCTGAGGCGTGCAGGCAGCTTTGCAGTGGGGTTCAGGCAAAGGGAAAAGGATGGGGAGAAGGAGAAACATTTGCACGTTGAAGGGTTTGGCTGTCACCCCTCGGCCTGTTCCCGGCTGGTCCGGTCCCGTGCTGCGGCATAGGGCTGAGCGCCGGGCTGGTACGGCAGCAGCACGCCGGCTGGCACCGCGCAGGCACGCGCACGTCTCCTCTTGCCTCGCGCGGCTTCGCTCTGCTTTGGATTCGCTCCTGGTTTCCGCTGAGGCAGGGAGAGTCCCGGTGACGGCGGATTTATGCACGTCACCGAATCAGACACACGGCCAGGGCAGGAGGAAACCGTCTTGAGTCCGTCCTAGCGGGCTGGATCAGCCGTGCCAGGCGGATACCTGGGTCTAACCTGCTCTTAAAAACTGCCAGTGCTGGGGACCCCACCCTGTCCCCAGGCAATTGCTGCCACTCACTAATGACAGACTTCCAGCAACGCGACTTGGCTTCTGCTCGCATCCTATCCCCTGCAGCAGGGCACGAGGCAGAGGAAAGGCAGTTTCCCTTTCCTTCTTCACCTCTCGGAGGGATGCTCCGCAGCTACAGCCCTTCCGAAGACCGGGCAGGATGCATCCCAGCTGGGGCGGAGGGAGCAGCATCGTCCTGCCGGCGTCCAGTCCCACCACCTGCCCGAAAACACACTCAAAATCCACCTGCCCGCCACTCAGCACCGCGCGGATTTGGGATTTTCCCCAGGAGGGCTCGTACAGCTGCTCGGGGCTGGCAGCAGCGAGGTTTTCACGCCGTGCCCGGTGCGGAGGAGGAGGAGGAGGAGGGAGGCAGGTGCAGGCGCTGGGGAGCCGGCATCGCGGCCGAGCGCAAAGAGCCGGCTCCGAGCAGCGGTCGCCACCTGCGCTCGCCAGCGCCCAGGCAGCAAAAACTACACGTCCCAGCAAGCCAAGGGCCACCACCGGCCATGCAAGATGGAGAGCGGCTTCCTAGGGCTGGCGGTCACCCCCGGCGGGAGGGTGGGCATCGCTGCGGGGAGGCTGCTTTGCTGCGGGAAGGCAGCCGCTTGGTTTTTAGCTTCGGTTGCACGGCCTAGTTTTGAGAGCTGGAATATGCTCAAAGATGGGCTTTCTGAGTTGCTTTTTTTGGTTTTGTTTTGTTTTAAATGACAGCATTTCCCCTTTAAATTTACATCTCAAGCTGGGGAACACAGAGCCTGGTGAGAGAGGGAGTGTGAGACTTTTATAAAAAGAACGAGTCGGGTTTTATTATCCCTTTGAGACGAGCAGGGAAAATCTATACTGAAGGCATGAAATAGCAATAAAAATGGACTTTTTGCCAAAGCAAAATTAATTGAGTGAATCTCAGTCCTCAAGCCTGAGCTCTGAGAGGCTTATGAGCTGGATATGAACCACGCTGCCCCCTTCCAGGCTCTCATCCCCTGAGGAGGGGAGGCAAAACCTCCCTCCGGTCCTCAGCACCGAACAACGAAGCGCGACATGATCAGCGCACAGGAGCAAAGGGCTCCTGCTTGGGATACAGGCATCCCCACCACTTGCAAGGCTGGGGTTGCCTCCAGCCCTAATAGTCCCCGGAGCAAGGATGTTCTCCAGGTCCCTTGGTTTGGGGACCTGCTCCCATGGCGTGAATACAATGCTGACGATTGTTCAGTGGTCAGCGCTCCGGCGTTTCTGCTCTCCACCGTCACCATCAGTCATGGCATCCCACCTGGACTGCGAATTCGGGGGAGTCCAACAAGAGAGGGGAAGAAGGCTGGACACAGGCTCCTTGAACCCACTCTGGAAGCCGGGAGAGGAACCTGCTGTCTTATCCTGGCCTGGGCTTGCTCTTATTAACCATTTTCCTCCCTTGTCTCTGCTTTCTGCTCCTGCCCCACGCTGGGGTCTGGCTCTCCAAGGCACTTTCTGGGCAAAACCTTCGCAAAAAAGGAAACCCCCCTCCTGGGTTTTGTTCATCTGGATGTACGCGTGCGGTGGCACCAGCTCCGCTCTCCCCTTTTTGGGGGGGAGGATGGCAGGAGGAGCCACCAGACAGAGCGGCGAGGGGAAAGATGGATTCTTTTCAGCAGATGGTGCAAAGAGGACGAAGCTGCGTAAACCTCCCGAGCCCACCAGAGAGACGGCGATTAAATAGCGAGAGGGCTGAAAGGCAGCACCAGGCAGGAGAAGGAAGGAGAAAAAAGGAAAATGGGGGTGGAAATAGGATTGGAGAGTGGAACTGGGGAGAGGAGTGTTGGTGTGAACAGGAATCTCCTCCCACTTGATGTCTCCCCTCCAATTCAGAGGGCCTAGATTCAGTGCCATAAAAATATAGCCCTTTTCAATCCCTTATCTTGCAGGAGCAGAAACAATTGGCCTGCAAAGAAGGAGAAAACAATCTGTTTGACTGACAAACAAAAACACATTTCTGCACAAAAGGAGGAGGAGGAAGAGGCAGCTGTCTGGCTGCTGCTTCGGCTTTTTTCCTTTCCCCTCCCTCTCCTGTCCCCTCGCTGATGGTGTTGGAGCAGAGCCGCTACCCTTGCCAGCAAAACACCCGCCGTTCTGACTGGCTGGGTTCAATGTCAGGCTCCTGCAGCAAATGTCATTGTCCGCCCCGCCGTCACCAGCCCCGGCAGAGATGCACAAGCCCTGCCGTGATGCCCTCCTGGGGACGGTGGGGAGAAAGGTGGTACCCTGAGCATCAGTGGGGCAGAGCCCGGCTGCCGGGAGAGGCGCCTGTTGGGTGCCAGAGACAGCAACTGGTGCTCGAGAGAGAGGGACCAAAGCCGGCGGCTTGCGGCGGCTGAGTTGGGGCCGGAGGGGACGCAGGAGATCCCTTGTGGGGGGGACCTTGGGGAAGTTCAGCCGGGTTGTGGGCGATACGCTGATATCGCAGCATGTGGGCGGCATTATTGGAGCACCCGAGCGCTGCAACTGGAGATGCTGCTGGAGCCTCGGCCATCTCCAGAGTCAGCTCTGTGCCTCGGTTTCCCCGTCTGCAAAGTCATCAAGATAACATGCAAGTCCTGTAAGAGAGCTGGGGCATAGAAGTGCCCTGTGCACCTTAAGTCATTATCCCAGCAAGTTGTTATCCCAGCAAATCATTATTCCCCGAAAAATCATTACGGCAACTACCACACTAGCCAAATTGGTGCTGGGGGGAATCCGTCGGACAGGCAGGAGCAGAGCCTGTGGGATCTCGGCAGTTCTTCATGTCTCCACAACAAACTCCTCACTTGGAGGCTTTTTTCAAAGAAAAAGCAACTGATTTCCCCCATGCGATTCCCTGACCAGGAGCAGCAGCAGTTTCCTGCCTGGAACGGAACGGCCTTCCAAGGGGACTCTGCTCTATGAGGACGCGTGAAGCAAACACCCACCCTCCAAAAACAGCCAAATGCAACACCCAGCGCCTGCCCGAACCTGGAAAAGCAGGAGGCTGGAGCAGGGCGATCTCTGCGGGGGCTGGTTAGTGCTGCCACAGAGGGAATCTACGGTAAATAAAGGGGCACAAGAAGAAAATCCTGAAGCCACCAGGACGGTCTTAATTGCTTTTGACCCAGGTTGCTGGTGACCTGCTGGAGTGCACTGGAAAGATGATCCTGCACTGGTGGATGATTCGCTTTTTCCTTTTGTTTTTTTAAGGAGCTGTTTCACTCCGCAGCCAAGTAGCAAAATAACATGTAAGAAAGCACAGATTCCAGGTGAATTAATAACAAATAATGACTCTCAGTTCATGAGTGGTTCCCCTGATGCCTCAGTCCAGGCGTATAAAAGCCAGGCTTTCTTGTGCACACGCAGCCAGGCTTGTTGAAATGCTGGTATGAATTGATAGAAACATCCTGAATTCAAGTGAATTCAAGAGATCCAGCCTCTGCTTTCTTAGAGTACCACAACAGAAGCTTTGGGGAATATTTGACCTGAAACATTAAAATAATTTGATTTTTTTTTTTAATTCCTGCACCTAAAATGCAGAATTTTCTGCATTTTCCTTTCCTCTTTCATTTCAAAGGAAGATGAGAGGAACCATCTCTCCACACGTCAAACTGCAGGCAAAAGAAGATACGAAAGATGACTGGACTCCTTTTACAACTTCGGCGCTTGACTTTCCTCCCCAGAAGGGGAAGATGCATTGTCAGCCTGTCTTGTGATCGGGCTGTAACCTTTTGTCACCCTGATAAACGTCAGCTGACCAGGCTGGGATGTAAAAAAGCTCCATCTCTACCAGACCGTTGCTGCGCTGCCTTGCACAGAGTATTTGGGCAGGAAGAGGCCCAGCGTCTCCCCGCCTGAGCGGTGTTTGCAGACTTTGCCCGGTGTGGGGGCAGTTGCATGCTCTGCAGGGAAGTGCAGGCGGCGACTGCAAGAGCAGGTTTCGCCCGCGCTGAAGTGGGTGGCAGCACCCTTCGGGGACCGCGGTTCCCAGCATACGATGCTCCAGCCTGGGCTGAAGGGGTCTTTGCTGGGACGGGTGGTCTGCAGAGAGTCTGTGCACCAGAGAGGAAAAAAACCAGTGTTATTGAAATGGCATGGTGGGACCCTACTGTCAGTGCTGCTCGGGGATGCTTGTTCCCTTCCACCTCAGCAATGTCACGATCGTGCTGCGTCCTCTGCAGCCACCTGCCCAGCTTCCCCATGCTGGTGCCTTCTCCCAGCTCCTCCATGCCCTGCTGTGGCCCCCAAGGTCCTCCAGGACCCTCTCGCCTTCTTTACTTACTCCTGCCCCCCAAACTCTCCCTGCCTTCTCCCTTCAGCTCCTCCTCCCTCCCAGCTGAACCCTGCTGGCAGAAAAGCAAACCTGGTGAGGGTTTGGCCTCCCAGCTCAGTGCCGGTAGATGCCATGCAAAGCTAATGCTGTGATAAAGTAAATCTAACAAAGACTTGGAGTTTGGCTCCCGGGCAAGAAAGACCATTCAGATTTTAGCAGACGCCTGCTTCTCTGGTCCTGCACGCTCTGAGCATCAAAGGTGGCCATGGGAGCAGCTCTCGGGGTGAAGCCAGAGTTTGGCTCAGCCCAGGGCTTGAGGAGAGGTGGCCGAGACAGGGTGGGATCTGCTGAAGTCCCAGCTCCCAGCTTCAGACCCTGCAGATGTCTGGATGCTCGCAGTCTCTGGCCGGTGGGACGGTATTTCCCATTGCGGAGCCAGCATGTGGTGAAGCAGCATCCGCCTGTGTTTTATCCAGACCTACCTGGAGCCTCTTCTTTCCCTGCTGCTGCCCTGCTCACCGGCCACGCGCAGGAGGGGAGCAGGCATCTCCCACCCCTTCTATACCAGTTGCCATCGCACGGTCCCAAAGCTCGTCCTCGATGTTACTCTGCACTAGCGCCTCTTGGGATTTGGCCAGCGTGTGTCAGGGCTACGCGCCTCTTCCTCTACAGCTGCTCTCCGCTCGGCTGCATCACCCAGAGCATCCCTTCCTCCTGCCTGGGGTTGCTCTGTACATCCCGTTTCCCGAGTTATTTCGCCCTGATTTATACTAGGTCACGGGCGTGTAGGTCCCTTACTTGGCCGTGGTAGCACAGCCTCTTCGATTAGGTGTATTTCCAAGCATGACTTCCATCTGTCCGTCAGTCGCTATAGCTAATTTCTGCAGCATTTACAGCCATACAGGGGCATCGTTCGTATGTAATAATTGCTGATGGTGGCAGGACTGTGATAATTGATCTGTTCCAGGCATTTCACCTCTTTTCTATTCACAAATTGTTCGTGATTTTTTGTAGTTGCATTAAGTATTCAAAGTGACTGCGATTCCCCCCATCGTATTCATTATTCAAAATTGTTCTCCAGATAATTTCTGCAAATAATTCGCGGTCTTCGCTCTTTTGTGAATACTCGGTCTCAAGAATGAGAGTCGTTTTAATTGGGATCTTACATCACGTGATGGATTTCGGCTTCCCGATTGGGCAGGCTTAATTTTTAGACTTGAGGTTTGGGGAGAGAACTGTTGCAATTAAGAATTTGAAATTCACTTTCTTCCAATATCTTCAGTTGCCGCTTAAAATTAACAGTCTGTCTTGTCTTTTTTTTTTCCCCCCTTCCTGGCCAAAAATCCCTGCCGGTAACTTGTTGGCAAGAAACACTTGGAGAATATAAACAAAAAGGTGGCACCAAAACAGCTAAATTTAACATATCTAAAAACTGGAGTGATGATTCACAGTGGTTTGTTTTGTATTATTCGCCTCGCTCTGGTAAAAATAATGATCAAAATAATTTAGAAACATAAAAAGTCACATAGCAAGGGGACATTTATAGCACTTGGTTTCATAAAATCTTCCATCGACGGCTCTCTGCGTGCCTGAGAAACATCCTGTGGCCTGGCTGGTGTGCGGCGGTGAGTTGGTACCCTGGCCCTGCTCGGCGCTCCGGCCCCGGGCTGAGGCTGCTGCCGGCTCGGTGGAGGCGGAGGGAAGGAACGTGCAACCAGCCTGGCTCCACGTACTGCCTTGATCCGCACCCGCAGCAGACAAGACTCCGGTTGTCTCGCGCAGAGCTCGACTCCAGGCAGAGGGTGACCGTAAGCGACTTGCCCAAGGTCGCACTCCAGCTCCCTGGTTCAGCTGGAAATAGCTCCAAGGTCTCCTGATCCCCCCCCCCCCCCCCCCCCCCCCCGGGTCTGCAAGGAAAGGAG
>NW_008796063.1:9411115-9426795 GCF_000699145.1 Aptenodytes forsteri
CCTGCCCCCCCCCCCCCCAGCAGCCCCCTCAGCGGTGAGACGGAAAGGTGCAGAGTTCAGATGTTTTCTCTAACCGACAGCCTGGCTCCTGCCACCTCTCATAAAACCTCCTTGGCTCTATTTTCTGCCCCCTCGCCATCGGGCTGAGTCAATACGGCCCCACCCATCCCCCCCTTAATAGCACGGGCTCCCGTGGCATATTTATGCCTCCGAAGTGGAGCGTTGCGCCGATGTTCCTGTTCGTGCGGCACCCGCACACCCCGGCTGCTCGCTTCCACCAGCTGCTGCTGCCGATTCCCCTTAAAAATAAAACCCCTCTAAAGGTACAGCAGGGACACCTTAAATGCAGAGCTGTGGCGTGCAGTTAATCATATCCTCTTAACGGGTTTATTCGCTCATTAAATATTTAAGACTCGTTTCTCTTTATCAATAGTGTGGAGGCGTGCAGGCCCCGGTGCAAAGATTTATGCACACAATAGGATCGGTGCATTTAGGTTTGTTTGAAGGGATCCGAGAGCCATTTAAAACTCGACCGAGGGGGACAGTTTCTGCTGCTGCTGTTTTCCTCCGGTGAGGTTTCTGCCTCCTGACTGTGGTTGGGAGGCGGTGGGAGGGGAGGTCGGGGGGCGCGGGCTGATGGCTGCCTCCGATACCACCCTGGTTGCTTTTGAAATAGCTGTGCACCTTTTTGAGGGGTGGAGAGGTCTCGGAGGGGGGCTCACTCGTGCCTGGCGTGAGTGTCCCGTAGTGATGAGGATGGTCCGTGGAAAACGCGGCGCGTGGAGGCAGGACCTGGTGCTGGGAGCGCGGTTGTGGAAGCGGCGTTTTGATCCCCGCTTCCCGCCGCTGTCTGTGGGAAGAGCTTTGCTGTTGCAGCTCAGATGTGAATTCCAGCTCGTCTGGTGCCGTTCTGGAGCCGTCATGCAGGTGCAACATCTGTTGTTCTGTTATTGCCTGGGCTCTGCTCTTCACGCAGGTGCGAGAGCGGTGGTGGCCTTTTTGGTTCATAGGATGGGGGGGACACCAAACCCACACCATCACCTTGATCCTGCCTCCCCATCCTTCTCATCATCTACCCCCCCTGCCCACCGCAGCTCACCAGCCCAGACCACCACCCAGAGCATCCAGTCTTCATCTGGTACCCACCATTTCCCACCCTGCCCCATGTGTGGTCCCCAGTCCCTACGCAGGGCTCCCTGGCTGCCAGCTGCTGCCAGATGTGTTGCTCACCCTCGGTGCAGGGAGGTGATTCCTCCTGCCGGTGTGGACCCCGCTGGCGTGTGTGTACGCCTGTTCCCCAGGCTCCAAGGGCTGCGGGTTGCAGCCTTGTGCTGGAGCGATGGGGGGCCTGAGATGGGGCCGGGAGTCTGACTGCGCATCCGATGCAGTTGCACAATGTGACCTGTACCCGTCCTTCCATTGAGCGCGTTGCCGAAGCTTGCAGGGACAGCAGGTCCCGGCACGCAGGACTCTATCACCGTCTCAGCAGCCTCTGCTTAGATCAGGAGGGAACATCACATGCCAAGACCTGTCCTCCCCAGGCTGCAGCTTGGAGTCGGCGATGGCAGCAGCTGACGCCCAGGTTTTTTGGCCCCCCGTGGCATCCCAGCGGGTTCTTCCCGCAGCCTCGTGGGCAGCCAGACATGCCTGTCCCAAAAACTCCTCTCCGGGAGGTGCTGGGGTGGATAAGGAGGGTGAGTGGCTGCGGTGGCAATGGGCAGAGCTGGCAGCTCCCTCCTGGGGGTGTGAGAAATACCCCGACTGGATTATTGACAGCCCAGAGCACAGGAAGAGCGTGCATGCGTCAGATATTTCCCCAAACCTCTCCTGCTTTGCAACGTGCCCACCGAAAAAAAGGATCTGACAGCAATAAAACTGTCGGGCGGCTGCTGCTGCTTTTTTTTAAAGTTCTATGATAGCTTCTCCCCCCCTTTTTTTTAATAGCTAATGCATCTGTCACTACTTTCCTAATGAGCTTTCCGAAAGGGCCTTGGGGAGCTCAACCTATCCATGTGGGTTTGGATAGGAGCTTACTCGGGGGAGGCAGAGAGAATTCAGCTACCTCTTTCACCCCCATCTCCTCCCCACCGCCCTCCCAAACTCCTCTCCGAGGGCAGGTTGTCCGGAGGGAGGGGAAGACAGCAATATCTCAGCACTCGGCGAGCTGGCGTGCACCCCCTGCAATCACAGCCAATAATGACAAAAAGACGGGGCTGCTGCCAGAGATAGAGAGCTGAGCTCCAAGCGTTACAGCAATGTCACAGCCTTGGGACTGCTGCTGGCTGCTACTGGAAAGAAATTTCCTCACAACAGGCAGAGTTATAGGAAGGAGCCATTGATTGCATTAAAAAACACCCTCCCCACCTCTTTTTTTGGCATGGATTTTCAAGGCTTTTTTTTTTTTCTTCTCTCCCCCCTCTCCTCTCTCCATTTGCCATTGAAGTTGCGTTCAATAAAACCCATCGCCCGAGAGCGTCTGTTCGCATGTTCTCAGCAGTACAATGGGCAGAGGACTGCAGTGTGCAGAGGCTCAGCCAGCCTCACGCAGACAATGAGGGGGTGGGAGCGGGGCGGGGGGGGCTTTTATTTTATTTTATTTTATTTTTTCCCCCACCTGCCGGCCCCCACTACTAATTGTAATCACAAAAGGCAAATGGGAAGGGACTGGGGGAGCAGGGCTGTGGTTCACTGGGGTCATGGTCTCCATCAGTCATTCTCCCAGCCTGTTGCTGGGTAAAAGCCCAGCTCCGTGGTTTATCAAAACGACTACGCAGTAAAAGCCTCTCCCCCCCAAAAAAAAAGCAAAAAAAAAAGCTGTTTCAACTGACTCAAAAAGCATGAACTTCCCGTTGCCATCCATGGGAGACTTTCCGTTGCCTTCTCTAGGCACAGAAGGGAAAGCAGAGGGTTTGGTGACTCAGGCACAAACCTGGGATCTCTTCCTCTCTCTGACGCTGTTGGCAAATGGTTTAGGGCTCGAATCAGCAAGGCTACAGCGAGGGGCCGAACGCCACCATCCCTGTGCCATTCCGTAGGGCACGAGAGGATGCACCACTTGGCAGGACCGAATCTCTTAGCAGCGCCGTGCCCGAGTTCCCCTCAGCTGTAAAATGTGACGGTGCTAACCCTACGTTGCATGATGGTGGAGAAGCTAATAACTATTAATGCCAGGGAGATGCTTCCAGATCTCTAGATAAAAGGTGCTCAAGGAGGGAAAATTATTATCAACGTGGGCCAAATAGCTACAGGGGATTCGAAATCTGTTTGTATTTGTAGGATGTAACCACTAAGGAGGGAGAGACTGGGACAATGGAGCATGCACAGCACTAATGGAATGAGCGTAGGAAAGAGGATATCTCTGGAGACCCTTAGAAACCATTTCCCAGTGGTAAGATCTGCTTGGGTTGTTTGTTCTTCTTCCCAGATGAGAGCTGCAGTCGTGGACGCTTTTATCACTTATGAACTGGACCAGACGGAGGGCCAGAGAGATACTGTAGGGACGAGCCCGCATGGCTCTCCAGTGGGTGGGTCTACGGATTTAGCATCTTTCAGAGCTGCGCTTTATAACAGAGGAATCTGGACTGGACATTTCAGACCTCTTTTTCAAGCTTATGGGATGCAGGTTTGGCCTCCGGTAGAGATGCAAGGGCATGACTTGGGCATCTTGAGGCTGCGGCTGCAGCAGAAGGGTTGTTCAGGGTAGGCACATCCCTGTCCCATCCCGGAATGGAGCCTTGGATTACGGTTTGGGCTGAGATGTGGATTTGGAACAGCCCCGTGGTAGTACGTGAGCGTGGTGGTTCCTTGAAGCCATTTCACTCGGAGATTCACTTTTTCCAGCTGATTCATGTTCCCGGTGCAAGCCCGTTTCTTGCTGTGGTGACAGTAAAGCTTGCTGACGCTCTGCATACTAACGCACAGTGGTCCAGGCTAGAGCCTCTTAACAGGCTCTGAGCCCGGTGGTGCCAGGAGCTGTACAAACACAGGTTGTTCCCTTGAGATTAAAACCAAATTAGACAAGCTGTTTGTTGTCTGTGGTCTGGCAATGCTGAGAGACCTGTGCATTGCTGTGCAAAGCATTGGACAAGCATGTAAGAGACAGGCAGCGTCCGTCCCGGCTCCCCTGGAGCGTACATCCTTGCTTACCCACAGTTCCTCGCTCGCGGTGGCATGCACTGCTCCGAAATCGCGACGTCGCCTTTCCTTTGCGCCCTGAGACAGCCCCATTTTGTGCTCTGGGGAGCTGCAGCCTTTCTCACTGAAGACCTGCAGCACACCATGCTCTTTTTTTTTTTTTCCCCCCTCTCCTGGACACTTTACTTAGGTTCTTTCTTCCCTCTCATTTTCTCTACCATCAAATGAAAGCCATTCAGACCAAAATGGTTCAGTCTGCTCTTTGTGTCTGGAAAACAGAACACCAAAGACAGCTGGACCTACCCGAGATGGCCACGGCCGTGGCAACAGTGGCTCTTTGTTAGCGCTGTTGTCTCTGCCCCTATCTCCAGTGTCTGGGGCCCTGTCTCTTTAAAGCTTTAGTGTGCTGTGTCAAAGCCAACAGAGAGTTCAGCTTATTAATGGATTCGCTAGGTTAATATCCCAACAGTTTGGGTATTTTTTTTTTTTTTTTTTTTTTCACCCGCATAATTTAAAAGGGGGGGGAGAGAAAGATAACCCAGTCCCATTTCTGGGGAGGAGGGCACGGCATGGCTCATTGCTTTGGAGAAATGGAGCTGGAATGGTTGGTCGGGGCCAGGAGGAGGTGGTGGCCCAGCCCTTTGCCTTCCTGTCTGTATGTACATCTCTCTCTATCTCCTTCTCCTGCGGGGTTCCCTGCATCAAAGCTTCTTCCAGTTCTTATGCTAATGAGGTGCATTAATGCTTAATGACTGTGAACAGGCTTGTTTAATTGCACCTATCTGAGCAGGAGGCACGTTGCTGTGTAAGAGGGAACGACCATGTAAGCAGCTGCATGCCCTCCTGGACAGTCTTAATTACATGTAAAACTGATGTGATCTAAACCACCAGGCTGGTGATTAGTTTAGTGAGGCAGGTGGTACTTTGCAATTCAGTGCCTCAGAAACTCTAGAGCAAGTGAGATCAGATTCTTTCGTAGGCTATGGAGGATAAGGCAAGCCCTGATCATCCTTGAATTTGATGTTGGGTGGGGACAAGCACGGCATAGTAGATTAATTTAATTAATTTATTGCAGTTAGTTTGCAAAGACATTATCCGCGAGCGGCTGTGCAGAATACTGAGCAGTCCCATTAATGCAATGCTATTTTGCCTGTAAATCCTCTCCCCCCGCCCCTTACAGGAGGACTGAGCTGCGATGGTCTCAGCTTTCTGCAGTGTTATCTCGCGCTGTTTGAATACGACTGATTGTCTGAACTACAAAGGGGCCCGGCGCTAATGCAAAGCCATCCCTATTGGCACTAGACCTAGATTAATGACTCTGCATGCATTGCCTTGGCTCTAAACTGGATTTCCCTAAAGCAGCTCACGGCGCTGCTGTCTGCACTCCCGTAGCGGTGCCTCTAGCCGGGCTGCGATTGTTCGGCTGGCGAGAGCAGCGGATCTGGGAGCACCTCCAAGTGCGAAGGCTGTTAAGTAGGGGTGCACAGGTATGAAGGTACCTGTCATCGCGAGCCATCTGCTGCTAATTACCCGGCTTCGCTTCTTGCGATTTTTTGTTTTGCTTTTATTCACCGGAGGGGGGGATTTTATTTTAAAAAAAAAAAAAAAAAAAGCAACCTTTTTTAGAAATCGCTTTGGGCAGGGAGGTAAACCGAATCCAGCAGCGTTTTGGGGTCGGTTGTGCTCCCAGGACAGGCGTCTCCCGGCACACCGCTGCCCGGGGGCTCGCCCCCCTCCCCGTCCCCACACCGGACCCTTCCCCTCGGCCTCCTCTCCCTCGAGCTCTTCCTCCCCGTCCCCATCCCGTGAACTCTCTGATCTTCCCCTCTCCCTGCCCGCCCGGGCCCCAGCGGAGGCTCTTCCTGACGTTACTCCCACAACAACCACTTCCTTCCCGTCCCGGCAGCCCCCGGCTCCGCAACCGTCCCTGCCCGTCCCTGGCCAGCCCTGGCCCCTCGCTATCTTCCCGAGACCCCTCTTCTGCTTCTCCGCTTCCAGCCACCGCTATTTATTTTGTAAAAGGGCTTATCTTGGACGCGGAGGCTCTTTCTGCATAGGGTGAAACCCGTGGCCGCGGGGCCACCGGGTGGGAGGTGGCTCAGGGCCCCGCTCCTGCCATCAAAGCCCTCTCCTGGTGTCCACAACACCCGTGGCGTTTTGGGGTTAGAAACTCACCATGTGGGACATGTTTTAGCCAACCCGCAGGGATCAGCTCCCCAGAATTAAGCATCCCCTCCAACCCCACCACGCTTCAGGCTTGTCGGTGGGGAAGGAGGGCCCGGCCATGGCAGCCGTCTGCTTGTGGCGAGGCAGGAGCTGGGGAAGAAGCGGGCTGGGTGCGTGGCAGGGGGACGAGAGTGCTGCAGCGTCTTCCTCGGCGTCTTCCTCCCAGCCGGCGTGTTTCCTGGCAGGAGAAGGCACGCAGCCGTGGCGGGGGCGGCAGCGGGAGGGCAGCAGCTGAGGAGAGGGGGTGGCAGGGGGAGATGCAAGATGGTGGCTACCCTGAGGGGAGAACGGGGCCCTGCCTGCTTTGGGGTGAGAGCTCTCCCTCCATGGGAGTGAGCCCTGCTCTGAGGGGCCGCAGCTGCCTGGCTCCCCGTGGGGGAAGACGGAGGCCCCGCCACCATCCGCCTTCTCCTCGCCCACCCCATCATGGCTGTTTCCCCACCTTGTCCCACCGAGGCGCGTTTTGCTGCGCCAACCCTTGGCCTTGTGATGGCCCCAAGGCGGACCTTGGGTGGAAAAGAAGACTCTTCCTTTCAGAAAAACCACCCTAAGCGCAGCCCCTGCCCCGGCGTAACACCACCACGCAAGACCTCACCGTCCCGGCGGGCATGGCCGCCCGCAGTGCTGTCCCCTCGGGTGGGCCGAGCACCCCAGGACACCCCATCGCTGTGAAAGCAGGAGTGTTTCGCGGAGAGATGCTGCGAAACTAGAGCCGCCGCGGCGGGGGGGGGGCGCCGGCCCGGGTGGCCCGTGGGGGTCAGCCCTGCCTCGTCTATGGGCAAAACACCCTTGCGCCGAACCCGAGCCCGAGCGAAACCTTTTTTTAGCACTCCCCTATTTGCCAAGCGAACTTCCTTTCTTTTGATTCTTACCACCTACATACAGTCTGACTGCAACGGCAAAAAAAAAAAAAAAAAAGAACAAAAAAAAGAATTGCAACATTCAGTAGAAGGCTTTTCTGTCTAATGACGTTAAATTTATTAACCAAAACTCCAGCTGCACCAGGCTGGGATCTAATAATATTCAGGCTATGGAGACATCAAGTAGAAAGAAGCTTAAAGCCCTTTTTATTTCACAGTAAAACTGTCAGTAAATAACTGGATTGTCTTGAGACTGAGAAAATGGGGATTTATCTTCCTGAACATGAAAAGTGTGCTTATTTTTTTTTATCAGCTTCAAAAAGCCCCAGCAACCTTGATTTTCCTTCCACACCGTTCTCAGCATCTCTGCCAAGCCCCAAAACCACACAAATCAAGAGACAGGCTCTAAAGATATTTTTAATTAAATTAATTCCTTTTCCTTCCTTCCCCATTTCTCCCTTGTCCCCTCCTCCATCCTCTCTTTCTCTCTCCCTGTGTCCCCAGCTAATGACTTCTAAGCACTGTGACATTTCAGCACTGGCTGTCACTAACACCACACCTCCGTGCTGGTTATAAATTGGGCACAGAGACATAAAATTCCCCGCAGAAGGTCCCCGTTTGATGATATTCTCCGAGGTAAATCTCCAATAGCTCCCTGTTTTCTTTAATAACGCTAATAGGCATAGATTAATTAAACTGTTATATTACTTCCTTCTTTCTACCAGCACCAGTTAGAAATCTTATTACCTGCTCCTCTCCGCTTGCCTTTTCCCCAAGGTGGTTATATTCCAACCAGTTACCGGGGTTTCTCAGAGGCTGTAGCACAAGGTGAAACGGCAGACATCGTCTCCGCGAGGCCGGATCCTGCCCTCAGCCCTTGGCTCCGAAACCCCGCCGACCTCGGCAGAGTCCGGGCAGGCGTAAGCGGGGTCAGGATTAAGCCCGGTTTGTCTGAAGAGGTTCTGTCTTGAAAGCAACAGCGGGGCTATTGTTGAGTCTGGATGCCCCCTCTAAAAGGGACCACAGCTGTAGGAAAGGGAATTGTATACATCCATCAACTCCTCCAGGGCCCCAGGATGTATTAGTTAAGATTGCGGGATAGCATGTCTCGGCTCCACTGAAGGGGTCCTTTGAATGACATGTTGGATATACTGTTGCACATCTGGCCGCTGTATTATTGAATTGCTCTACGGTTGCATTTTCCAGACCACGGGAATGTGTCGGTCCTTGGCGGGGTGGGGGGGGAATGAAGGGGACGACATGTGGGAAAATTAGAGGGACGCATCCCGCGGGGTGGGGTGGGTTTGGATGGAGCCGCGCGGTGGAGGCGGGGGGGGAAAGGGGGGGGCAAGGCAATGCTTTCACACAAAATGCCGTGTTGCCATTTGAAATCCACTCCAGAGCTTCCTGCTCTAATTAAATTTGTCACCATCGTTACTATAATGCCTGCCATTCCTCCGGTGCTTTTTTGTTCTCGGGGATCCCAAAACACGACAGAGGCAAGGGCAGAATCTCCAGGTCCTCCGTATTTCCTCTGCGGGAGCTTTTTCTGAGCAAAACCGGGAAAATGCAGTTGTAGGAGCTGCTTTGGGGCAGCAGCACAGCCGGTTCTGGTTTGGGGACACCTGAGCAAGGGACACTGAGGCCGGGGGATCTGGGCAGCTCTTGCACTCACACATAAGGTGTCTCCTGGGACCGCTAATTTGCAGGAGCTTGGGCGAGCACCCCGGGAAGGCCCGTTGCAGCAAAGAGCCCTTCTTGGGCTCTCACTTGGCTGGTCCCACTCTCAGCCCCTCCGGACCCGCACGGGAGCCCAGCATCCCCGCAGCCACTGCTGCACCTCCGCTCTTGGCACCACGTACGGCCGGCCAGCCACCGCCAACCTGCCACGAGGTGCCGCGTACGGCTGCTCCGCGCCACGCTGGGGCAGGAGGAATTCGCTAATTACTCGCGGCTCTTAATATGGCCCCTGAACGCTGCCAGAGCGGCGTGAAGGGCTCAGAGCAGGAGACACAACCTGCTCCATCGTGTCTTCTGTGTCAGCTTGCGATGAACTGAATGCAAAAAGGCTGTCTGCGCTGCAAACAGCGGAGCCCTTGGAAATTTAAAGGTGCAGAGCACAGAAAACAAAGGCGAGGCGATTGCGCTGCTGAATATTCATCCCGGCGTCTGATCCTGCCAGGAGCAAAGCCCGCACAGCTCCTGTGAAAGCTGATGGGAGGGAACCTTGGTCTGAACCTCATCTTGGGCTCCAGCCCAGATCTGAGGGGGGAGGGCAAATTAGTCCTTAATGCACATATATCTGAGACTAAAACCTGATAAGGGAACTCTCCTATGTTAATTTACCTGAGTTATTTACTATACTGATTGCTGAAGGTACTCTGATTAGCGCATGAAATATTTCTATACCTTTGGTCTGATTAACCCATATCTGCAAAATAAATATTTGTCTCATTATAGTTATGAGATCGTGCAATCAAAGACCCTATCGTAATGGGAAAGGGAGAGAGTATCCGTGTGGAAAGGGCAGGGAACGGCGACACAGACCGAGCGGGTTTGAGAGCAGGGAGGTGAACAGCAGGGGCATAGCTGGAGGGGGAGTCTTAGTGGTTACAGCCTCCGGCCCGGAGGGGTTGAAATGCCGGGGAGGGCACGATTCTCCTCCCGTTTCACCAGTGCTAATTGGGACTAATTCCGTTTGACTCAGCAGCGTTGCGCCAGTCCCAGCGAGAGGAGGGTCAGACCTTGGGAATCACAGGGGTGAGTCCCAGCAGGCTCCCAGCCTCCAGCTTTTTTGAAACAGAAGCAGGGAGTTCCCGGCAGCGCGGTGCGTGTGCCAGTCTCCCAGACGAGCTCTTAAAATAGCCCAGCGCACCAGGCTGTGGCACCGGGGGAGAGCGCAGAGGATGAAGTGTTCAGTCTTTCTGGCCCAGATCCGGGGAGAGGAGGGGTTGGCAGCTCCCTGCCCAAGGCGAAGGTGGCTTAAAATGCGGTCTGGGGAGGAGGGCAGTCGGCACCCCGTGACCAGGTGACGGGGAGCGGAGGAGGCTGCAGCCGGCGATGCCGGCTGGTGTGCTGGAATCCTCCCTCGGCGAGGGGAGCTGTAAGTCATCTGGAGGAGAGGATCCCCCCTCTGCCGTTACAGGGCTGTTTTGCATATGCTCCGTTAGGAAAAGAGAGGAGTTTTATTGTGGCTGTACAGAAGAGCTAAGTCAAGAGGTTGCTTTATGGCTCGCGGGTCCCGGCGTAGAGAGGAAAGCGTCCCAGATGCAGCATATAGTAAGCCCGGCAGCGTTGTGTAGCACTGCTGCATCGCAGAGTGGCTGTGAGCACTGCTCTGCAAAAGAGCTGAAGTCATTTTTCTTCTAAGGGCAGGGGGTAGTGGGGAGGAAATATGAAGGCAGCCCTGTTGCTAAGGAAATCTGCTCTTGGTATGGTCGTACATTTAGGTAATGCTAATGAAAGGCCATATAGTAGCGAGGTGCAGATGTCAGCACTGTGCACTCCTGGATATTTGATTAGCATTTCTTTGACTTTGCCTCCTTGAACAGAAAATACCTGAGTACATGGATATTAGGAAAATAAAATCCCCCTTCTCCTCTGCCAACAGCCCAACAGCACGCGTTACGCAGAGAAAGGAAAAGCCTTACCAAAATAAGACACTCCATAACGAATGTGTGTTTTTTTCCCCCCACACACACACCCTGGAGAGGATGAGAGCAAACATGTGATGAGAACAGAAATAGTCACATCACTTAATGCATTGCTGGACGGTACCCAGCCGGCACAGTGATGAACCTGGCGTAAGACCCGATAGCAGCAAACCAGCATAGCATCCTATTTAATGGCTGGTGGCCCACAGATGTTTTAAACCTCGAGACTGCATCTCTCAGAGGTTTCCCTTTCGACTCGAGCATCAGCGCGCTGCTTTTGGAAGCAAAGGCTGCGGATGCTCTATCCAGGGACCCAGCGCATCTGCGGATTAGCTGGTGTGTGCGTACGTGCGTGGTGTCCGAGCCCGGATCCGGTGATCTGGCTTACGAAGCGGGAGAGGACCCACACTGCTGCTACAGAGCGCCGTGTCCCTGCTCTTGAGCATCGCTGGAAGAATGAGTCAGCCGTTTTCCTTCGCGCGGGGGTCGAGTGGATGCCCCTGTCTGAGTGTCACTAATAAAAGCACCCAGAAATGTAACCGCTCTGTGCTTGCATGTCATGCTTGCGACTGTCTTAAAGACCAGCTGCTCTGCGTGAGACTTCCAGAGAGCGAGAGCTCTTGAATGAAGCCCTTATATCTCTCTCTTTTTCTTTAGCTTTTTTTTTTTTTTTTTTTTTTTGCCACACAGTGCAACGTGGGCTCTGGTCCTCCTCGCCTTTCGCTCTTGCTCCCCGGGGCAGCCCGCTGTGTCTTAGAGGCGTGAGGAGTGACTCCTCCCGGGAGCCCTCCAGCTCCCGCGAGGAATGGCCCCTCGGGGGCTAAATCCAGCAGCAGGGCCCCGAGGTGGCAGAGACGTCCGTGCGGCAACGCTGAGAGTCTCTCCTCGATGACAGCAGCGCCTGGGACGGAGGTTTGCATGCCTTTTGGTGCGGCAGCTGGCCGGGGACGCCTCCCTCCCTGCCCGCCCTGCCAGCACCTGCCCCTCCCTCTCGCCGTTGTGCAACATCCCAAGGGCAATTACAGCAGTGCTTACGTGGAAGAGTGATATTGGGAAAGTATTTAGTCATTTTTAACTGTTCTGCTGGCGGCTCCCCTCCCTTAAGGTGGTTCCTATTTCTTCTTCTCCCTCTCCCAGCATGTCGTGGCAACTCCTTGCAGCAGCCCCCGGCCCGGCGACCCTTCTTGGTGCATCCTTGGGTACCAAGGACTCCTCTCGGCGAGGAGGAGCCCGCACTCCCGCGGAAGAGCCACATTCCCATCAGAGGACTCTTTTCCTTCCCTTTCCTCATCCCTCCCGTACTTAACTACAGTGATTTTAAAGCTTCCGCGCCTTGACAGCGGCGGGGGGTGTGTGTGTGTTTTGAAAGCAAAAGTAAGAGGCAGGAGGATGCAGAGCTTCCCCTGCTCTGAGAGGCTTCTGGACGCTTCTCCGTCTCCATCCCTGGAGTGATTTTCCCTGGGCCCAGTGTAAACAAGGCAATCCGTTACGGCAGTTTGAACGTTACTCCACAAACACGCTGTCGGCCCCTGCCCCCACCGCAGGCTCTCTCAGCTCCCTCTCTTCCTGCTGCCGTGCCGCGCGGCGAGCATTGGCATGGCACAGGGGCTATCGGGCACTCGTCTGCACGCGGGAGCGACCTCCGAGCATCGGCGGGCGAGGAAGGCTCCAGCGGGAACTGGAGTCGAATCTGCGACAGCCTCGTCGCTGCGCTGCAGGGCTCACCCTGGTTCGGAGGGGCGATTGCAAAATTGAGGAGCGTTCAGGGAAGTTTAGGGACGCTGGTGCGGTCCCAAGGAGGGACATGGAAAAGTCTGGGTATTGTTTACCCTAGAAAGATGGTGAAAAGAAGAGGCTGTGGTAAAAGAAGATAAGCTCACGTGCGCACAAACACAACACTAAAAAATACATGATTAAGGTTACAAAGTCAGGAGCTGAGCACGTAAGAAATCCCCGTATTAAAGACACCTGAGCAGCTTACGTCTGGCAGAGTGGCGTGCATTCATTAGGGCGCAGTCTTAATTCTGTGGTCACAAGCTGTTTCTTCTGCAGGGGCTCTGCCTCGGGGAGCGTGTGGGGTGGATGGAGCTCGGTTAAAAGCAGCTCACTGTCCAGTATATGGCTGTCCCACTGCTATTCGGTGTGCAACCATCACGGAAATCCTGCTTGGAAGACGAAACTGTTCCTCCTGGGCTATCGTAAAGTGCGGAACGCTAAGTCTGCTCTCGCCTCTTGCTTTCCCTTCTTTCCCTCTGTCCCCTCCACCTCCATGCTGCTCGGTGGTTGGCAGGGGGGATTAGCGGGACCCCCCCCCAGCGATAACCCTTTTGGGGAAGGCTGGCTTTGCCCTGGGACCCTGGAACAGGAGGGAATACACTCTGCAGCTCCAGGAGGGCTGGTGCAAGTGCAGCTCACATGCTTCACGGTGCCAGCATTTGATTTTCCATCTGTTTTTTGTTTTGGTTCAGTTAAAGGCAGAGAGGAGAGGTGGATTTTGGTGTGAACCTCCTGTCTGTCTGCATGCGGCATGCGGGACAAAGGCGGCTTAGCATGGAAAGCCCCAGAAGCACCCAGGAGCGGGCTGGGGGACTTAGCAGACATCATTTCGTCTGAAGCTGCGGGAGAAGCGTACATTTAGGAGATGCAGCCTTGCAGCCTGCTGTATGTATTCACCGTCTGAGAGCCGAGCCAGCCAAAGCCTGGAGGGGACAGATGGAGGAATTAAGGACATCTCAGCTGGGCAGTAGGACCAAGGGATGCTTGCAGGGGAGCTGGCTCCCATACCTGAACCACTTTGGAGACAGGGCTGGGAGTTATCACAGCTTTTCTTAGCAAGAGAGCCCTCCACCGGAATAATGTGTTGTGGACATAAAAGGAGATCTGGAGAGGGAATATTTTCACCCTGGAAGCTGCTAAGGAACTTGCATTTAGCTGCTAGCAATCTGTTTCAAACTGGGTTTCTGTCCCAGGAAAGAGAAAGCAGAGCAATCTCGCTGCCCTGACCAACTGTAAATTCTTTCCTGGCTTTGCTGGGGAGAAATAATGTGCTCTCAGTGAAAACCTCCCAGAAATCCAGGACATGGGTATTTTATATGTCAGCCCTTTACCACTTTGGAGAGAGCGGCTGAGGAGACCAGTCAAGTAGATCCCCTGACCTTTATTTACCGGCAAGTCAGTGGAGTGTCTGGTGAAGGACGGAGATGCTGCCTCCCTCTCTGAGCCGGGCAGGTCACGGTGACACATGCGTGACCGTGGGAGAGAGGCTGAGAAACCGTTTCTGAGAGAAGAGGTTCGAGAGGGATGTGTGTAGCAGAGCACAAAATGCAAAAGCCATGTTGAAACTTTGCATTTACATGCCTGCAGCAGCAAACGGGGGAGCTTTCCACGAGGACCGATAGATTTCCCGCCTCACAGCATTTGCTTAAAAAGTATTCATAAATATACCCGCCACTACTAACCATCCTTTTCTGCTGGGAATTGCCATTAGCAGCTAAATTCAGCGTTTTACATATAAAAAGCACTGAGACTTAATTCTGTGCGATGCTTTCTTCAAAGTCCTTGTAGAAGAGACAACTCCGAGTTGGATTCCGGCTAAGAGTTACAGCGTGGTGTTGGGAAGCGGGGATTGTAACGCTGCTAAACATACGATCGCAGCACCCAGGAGGTGCACGTGGTGCGGTCAAGACGAGATGCCACGAAGGATGGGGCGTACTGCCCGAAGACGGACCCGTCAGACCTGTGAGTTGCTGCGAATGGAAATAGCCTCCATCGAGGGTGCATGAGCGGTGCTCCCTCGGAGGCCAAAAATGGACACGTATTCCTGGATGCAGCAAGAAGCGCATCCCTGACGCTAATTATCCCGTCGCATTGCAAATCCCTGCTGCAGCACGGAGGGCTGCGTGAGGTGTTCAGCAGCATTTGAACATGGAGGGAGATTTCTGTTCCCTTGGCCGCTTTCTCAGAAGTACCTGGACTTTCCCGGCTGAGGTTGTACCCGTGCCGAAACGAGCCCAGAGCGAAGGTCCCCATGGAGTTGCTGTTTTGGAAGCGAGATGCAGTCTCGTGCTCCGGTCTGCAGAGGAGTTTCCAGACATGGGGAATTAGGATGGGATTTCAGTGGAAGCAGATTATCCTGTTTCTCTCTTCTCTGAGCACATTTCTTCCTCCAAAGCAGCACATGACAGGCAGGGCAGCAGCCGAGGTGGCCGACGGGGCAGCTCCCGTGCGTGCCGGCGGGGACCAAGCCAAGAGCTCCGGAGGGTTCCCTGTGTTCCCGGTGCGGCTGGAGCGGGAGCGGGGATGGCAGGAGTGGGGTGGAGGGGGAGCAGACGGCGGGCACGGAACTGCGGCGTTGAACGGGCAGCACAAAGCGCTGTCAGAACAGCAGGGGCTCACGCTGGCGACGGCTGCAAATGGAGATGGAAAGGGCTGGAGAGGAAAGGACGTGACACAGCTGGTACCCTTCGGCTTTGATCTTGAAAGCAGAGGGGTGTTGGCCACAGAGCAGGAGGGGGGAAGAAGGGGGGTGACTCATAAAAATATTGGTGTTTCCATGTAGATGCAGTTACCTGAGGACAGGAAGGAGGAGGGAACTTCCCTGCAAACGTGGGGGGAGCTGGAAGAAAAAGTCCCACTTGTGTAGAAATTGCCAGCCCGCTTAGGAACACAAAGCTGTTTGCTTTGGAGCCAGCGGGTTGGTTAGGTGCTGTGAGTTGCTGGTTATGTGCAGAGCAGAAGGTGGTTTGTGTGCTTGTTGCTTCAAGGCAAAAAAAAAGAGGGGGGGGGGGGGAGGGAAGACAGTGTATAT
>NW_008796063.1:9426891-9436628 GCF_000699145.1 Aptenodytes forsteri
AATGGGGGGGGGGGGGGGGGGGGAAGGAAGAGCTGATTTTCTTGGAGCCCTGTGTGGTGGAGATGTATTTGGAAAAGAAAAGAGAGATCGTCCTGCTGCTGGGTAAGGGAGCGGGTCGAGGGGGATAATCCAACCCCAAGTAGCTGGGGAGAAGTCAAGTGCACCCCAGGATCTTCGTTCGGAGGCTCTGGCCACGGGAAGGCTGAGATTTCGCCTTCCTGACCACCGTGGGGTTTGTGCTGGGGAGAGGGTTGTGGTTTACTCACAGGCACGTAGATTTGCTCTGCGTACCCGTCCCTTCCCCTCGCAAGCTGAGAGAGGTGCCCTGTCCTGCACAGGAGGACACGAGAAGGACGGGTGGACACGGCTGACGCCTGCCCTGCGCCAAAGCAAGCTCAAACTTTCTCTCGTTGCTCCCTGCACGAGCCCTTGGGGGATTCCAGCTCACAGAAGCCTTATATGCAGCGTAGGACCAGCTCTAATTTTCATCCTGGAGGCAAAAATCACTGGAAATAATGCTTCATCACTCTGAAGGTCCTGACACCACCCTTAACCACCACATCACGAACCTCCTGTCGCAATTGTGATCTGCGTATGTGTCAAATCTTGCCTCGCAGATAAAAGCTGCTCCGCAGGCACCTTTTGTACTAAAATACGGAGCCTTTAAAATGTGAAAGAAACAACAAAATGTAGGACGCCACACAAAGCTGACCCACTGGGGACTGGGGGGAAAAAAAACCGCAAGAAGGAGGGCTTGACACACAAAAATTGTTTTGTTAACAAAGCATCATTGTTCCACTCTGAATCGGTTTGACTGGAGTGGTAGAAACACCCCATCTGGAGACAGATGGAGAGTTTTCTGGCTAAAGAGACGGCGGGAGGAGGGACGGCTGACAACCCAGCAGATAGCATTGTCTGCTGCTACCTTGGCAATGGAGAGGAGAAAGGGCGGGTGGCAGATTAGGCGTCCCCTTTGCAACCCGCCCGTCGCGCCGGCTCCTTCTGCGCCCTGGGCCCCGTGCCCGGAGGGAGGTGTGCACCCAGGATGGCAGCTCGCACCCCGGGATAATCCTCCCTCTCTTCTTGCGGGGCTGGTTGGGTGCTCGTGGGGACCCGTGAGGTGTCTGGGGTGGCTGCGAGCCGGCGCGTCCCCCCTCCAGGGTGCTCTCGGTGCACTCCATGCTGGCAGAGCCCAGCTCGGTGTAATGGTACCGTACCGCTTGTGTGCTGTGCCAGGGCTTTGTGTGATGTGGTTTTAGCAGAACTGGGGGACCAAAGTGGAAACAGCTTAACGGAGCGAGCACTGAAGGCGTGCTCCTTCTCTCGCATCGGTTTTGCCCCTAACTTCCAGGAGAGCAGGATTTGGGCTGCTGGAAGGATGCTGAGCGGAAACCGGCACGGTCAGAGCTGCAGGGAGTAAAACTGGTGACAGCAGCAAGAGTCAATGCAACACCGAAACACCCAGAGATGGGACATGCGCAAGGGTGCTTGGGTGACCTGGCAGGTCTGCAGGACGCCCGAGGACCAGCACTTTGAATTGCCCTGGCCACCTTCCTGACGTTGGGAGCGAGTGAGGGAAAATCTGTGCTTGAACGCCTGGGGCCTCTTAGCTACAGCACAGGCTAAACGCGAGATGGTTTATGGCAGCGGGCTCCGCTGGCATGGTGTCTGCTCTTCTCCCCGAGAGCTCACCAACAGCCCCTGCTCCCTCTACTGCCTTCCATGCCTGATGGGAAACCTCGGGGTGTGTTTTGCTCGTGCCAGAGCTTTGAGGGATCGTATCCTGCCCACCCTATCTGAATTCCTGATTACTTGCTAATTGCTTGACACACTCTACTTGCAATGCAAGAGACAGGCTCACGTCATCCTCTGTGGTTTGCCAGGGGAGAGTGTGAGCCTCTTCTTGACTTGCCTTGAAATAGATGAAAAAGAATAGAGTTCGATATGATTAATGTGAAAACTTCAGCTTGGTTTCCTGCCTTGGCATCTGGGCCTTGGTCATCTTAGCGTCACTGTGCCTTGTTTTTTGAGGGTTGGGCGCACGTGGGGGCATCTGAGAGCTGATGGTGCGGGCTGCAGTGGCCTGGGCGCTCCTCTGCAAGGTCTGTCCATAATCCCCAGCCACTGGAGACATTTCGGGTTTGTGCAGCAGTCACGGAAGGATTCAGGTGGTTGCCTCGAGGCACTGCTGAGATAATACCTCAAGGGCTCCTATTCAAACCCACTGGGGCCTTTACATTTGCATTGTGGAAATCTATTCAGATGCACCATGGCTTTTCACTGAGCTGAGATGCGACCCACCCCAGGCTGCAGGCAGGTGGTCGCCCATGCAGAGGGGATCAGGGGACCGGCACGGCTTAGATACAGCCCTGTGAAAAAAAAAGAGTGATAAAATAAAAGGTGGTTTGGGTTTTTGAGCCTCGGGGCTGCAGATGCAGCAGCACGGCGGTGGTGAGGTGTGTCCTGCTGATGCCCCAGTGCCCCCAGACCCATCCAGCATGTGCCTGTGAGCTTGCGGAGGTGGATGCAATATTGGCTTCCCTGCCTGGCTCACCAGGTTTACCTCCTGCATTCCCTGCTCTGGGCTGGATCCTGCCTGGTCCGAGCAGCCCAGAGGGATGCGGCACAGGGAGGAGCGTGAGGGTGATGGGAAGGTCTGCGTCACGTTGTGCTGTTCAGCCCATGAGGTCCCAGAGCGTTTGCATCCATCGTGGCACCGCAGGTGACTTTGGGATGGAGCGTGGCCTCAAGGAGGAGAAGTGAAGGGGGTCACTGAATGCAACCGAACATGCAGGATGGAGTAAAGCAGGTCGGATGTATTTACCTGAGCTCTTCTGCAAGGTGTTGTGGTTGTCCCAGAGGGAAGGGACCTGGACTTTGGAGAAGTGGGACGCTTGGACAGCCAGCCCCTGCTTTTGCAGCCATTTGCCTGCCCCAGGCTGCCAGGAACACTGTCCCCACAGCCTGCCTCGAAAAAGCATCATTTTGCTGCCTCCGATTTCAGGCCTGCTACGGGCAGGGACTGCACCAGCTGCACCACGCTGGCAGAGAGGAGGTGAGACAGGGTGGGCAGGTTTGGCTCATGCTGACTGCTTGTCACGGCGCAGCACCCTTGACATGGCTTTCAATGCCAGGAGGCCAGCCGGGGTGCAGACCCCGCCGCCGGTCACTGGCTGCCCTGGAAGGAGGAGACGGGGCCAGGATTGCTGGTGATGCAGCAAAGCATCCACGAGTGAGGACTCATGACACATGCACAGGGGCAGGTCAGGGTGCCGTTTGCTTTGCCCTACCACTTGGAAAGCAAAGTGCTTCCCTGGGGACCCATGTGCCATCCACCCCACCTCCTGCACCGCACCATCCCCGCCGTCCCCATCCCGGGAGTCCTGGCATCTCGCTGCGTGGCGCTGGGCACGTGGCGTGAAATCCTTCACCTTGCTTTCCCCTGTGCAGAAAGGGGAGAAAAATCAACGCAAGAGCTCTCCCGGGGAGGGGGTGGGGGGATGAATTCACCTTGCTGAGAGGCGAGGGAGTCGCTGGGTAAGAGGTGCTGGAATAAGCGCAGAGCGGATTAATCTGCAGCGACTTCGTTGTCGCTAATCACCGGTGTAAAAGCGCACGGGGAGGTCGGGTGCTTTCGAGTGGCGTTGCGAAGAGGCAGTGCTGCCTGCGCAAGCAGCAGCAGCCGGGTCGCTCCTCTCTCTGCCTCCCAAACGCCTCCTGCGCCGGGCTCTGTGAATCAGCATTTCTGCAGTCGAAACGAGACAGCCGGGAAAGGCGGGAGGCCGTCGGGGCGCGGGGAGCCTGGCGGGGAGGATGATGGGGGGACCTCGTTAAAAAGGGGCAGCCTGTGAGTTGGGGGTGGTCTCATGCCACGGATCTGCAATCTGCTCCCTCTCGGTTTTTGCTCATTACTGCCGTACACCCCTCGTGCGCGGCTGCCGAGGTAAACAAGCGCTGTGAGCAATGCCTCCCCTTCTCGCTCGTCCCCTCCCCGCCGCCGGCGACGGGGGAATGTGACAAGCTGGCACCGGGAGAAGGCATGAAAGCGATGTGATCCGCTCTGGCTCCTGAGCCGAGAACCTGGGGAGATCCAGTTACAGCAATGGAGTTAGAACAAAAGAGATTTGCCTCCGGGATCAATTCCTCTCCATTTTCCGGGCTGTGCACGTGTGTGTGCGTGCACGCGCGTAACAGCCTCCGTCTCCGGCGGTTAGTGCTGCCGGCTCTGCGGCACGAGCAGCCCGGGGCCCGGCCGAGCACCAGCCGGGCCCTTCTCCGAAGGGCTCTGATGCTCCAAAACGCTTCTTTTTCCCAAAACAGGGAGAGCAGGGTGATCCCCTGGGATGGGCCTAGAAATAGCAAGGTCAGGCCAGGCGTTGCAACACTTGAAAACCAGCAGCAAAGCCGGGCGGTTGGCAGTTGCCGGAGCTCCAGCCTGTTCTCTGCCAAGGGCTGACCCGATGCGGGGCTGAGCTCCGGGTCTGGGGCTGAGAGTGCTCACGGTCTCCGCCATCCCCGCGGATCGTTTCCCGCTCCCCAGGCGTTTCGAGGTCACACCTCCTCCCCTCCATCACAAGGCTGGCCAGCGAGCAAAAACCGAACCCCTTAAAAGCCTTTTCTGCAACATGACGGCTGTGCCAACACTGCGTTAACCGAGATGCCTTTAACCCGCAGCCACGGCCGGGCTGGGGGCACAGCGAGCGTTTCGCACGTGCCGCAGGACCAACTCGAGGAATTAGCGGGGTCCCACACCCTGGGATGCTTATCGCTCGTCTTGGGGGGGATTTGGCTTATTTGGGGGTGGGGTTTTTTTGGCATATTGCCTTCTCCCAAATGCCGCTGGGGATGAGCCGTGGAGAGCACAGATGCGCATCCCGAGCATACCACAATGAGGTTCCTGATTTAAGGACTGTGATTAACCTCTTTCCGACAGTTGCTACCCAGGTGCAGAATTGTAACGGGAAGAGGAGAAAGCTCAGTGAAAACAGCCAGTTTTCCTCCGTCACCTGGAAACGCACACGGATGCCATTTTCTGCCTGGAAATCAGGCAGGGTTTAGGATTTATAAAGGGCGCAGGGACACCCTGTTTGTATCAGCACTGCCCTGTAGCTGCTCTCTCGAGCCCGTCTCCTCCTTTCCGGCTTGGGATCCTGCAAACAAGGCACCGATGCAGCATGACTCTGGCGTGCCGGTGTGCAGGATGAAGGGCTGCGGAGCGTGCCCCGCTTGGGGCTGTGCATGCAGGGGTGCTAACGAGAAACGAGGCAGAAAATCACCCTGGATTTCCCGCCCTTCGTCTCGTGAGTCTCAGCTGGAAGAGCACCATCCCTTGCGCAAAAAAAGCCGTGGCCTTTCCCAGGCATTTCTGCGTGGGATACGGGCGGGAGCCATGACCTGCATGTGTGGCCGTGCACGTGGATTTGCCCGGTCCAGGTTTCCGTGGGAACTTGCTCTTTGGGAAGCCGGGTATCGGGAGGAGAAAAGCGGTTTTCCATGGTTAGGCATGAAAAGGGGGAGCCGTTGCAGCATGTGTTTTGCAGTCAAGGGTTAAACCAGGAGCTGCCAAACTTGCTCATTTTCAGGAGATCTGGCACCTGTGGGACTCGGGGCTCCTCTGCCCAGGACTGTCACTGGCCTCCCAGGTCCGGTTTTCGTGTGTGACACTCACAAGTGCCGTACCTCACCCCAAATACCGCTCCGGCATCATGGTCGGTTTTAGATCGACTTCGAAGTTGCCCGCCAGCCGGCTGAGCACTGCGGTACCTGTGCGTGCATGGGCATCTGCACCTCGTTTTTCGGAGGGGCAAAGGAGTCGGACTCTTACTCCTGTTTGAGCCACTGGCTGAATGGTTTTAGGACCCCCCATCGTACCTCCTTCCCTTTCCATCTCCCCATCTCTTAACCACAGCCAAATCCTTGTATTTCTCCCCGAAGAGGAGGCTGTATTTCACCAGCGCTCCTAGAAACACTGGGACGTCCCCAGGCAGGGAGCGGCGGTCACTGGGCTCCAAACACTTTGCAAAGTCCAGAGCTGTTGTGTCCCCTGGGGGAACAGCAGGGAGAGAGCGCGACGGGGGGACTGGCAAAGAGGGGAACCCCCAAAGCAGGCGAGTAGATGGGCTTGGGAAGTGCGAAGAGACAGAAAAAAATATTAAAAACAATTATAATAGCTGCTACAACCAAGGATTTAAACTGAAACCAAAGCCTTAGGGAGGGAGGAAATGAAGTGGCTTACAATTGTTGTTTTATTGCTTAATTTTTTTTTTTTTTTTAAATATGATATGCTGAATGCAAATAAGCGTTCTTGCCGAGCAGGAGAGGGAGGGGATGGAAGACATGCCGGGAAAAGTGAGTGGGATCTAGGTTTTGCATCGTTCGCTGAATTACTGGCAGGTCTTTTGTAACATCTGTTAAAAATAAAACAAACATTCATTTCCATTTCTCGCTGCCTGAGATGGCTTCTGCAAAAAAATTTCAACCTGTCCAGGAATTTGTCTTAAAAGTTGCCCTCCCTCTCCTCACGCCTCCTCTTCTCCAGGGCAGATTTCCTTCCTGGACTTCCCAGGGGCTCCATTAGCCCCACATTAAAGCCTTTTTACTTTGCTCTAAAACTCTCCATCGAAGTAAAAGGAATTCTAATAAACCGCTGGGAAGACTCTGCTATTCACTCTTTCCATGGAAACACGGCGCTGCCTCGGAGCAGAGCTCCTCTCGACGGAGCCTGGGTCACGGCAGGAGGAGACCGAGGAGGGATGGAGAGATGGTTTCCATTATAAGAGACCTTTTGAGAGAAATAATCGCTGCTCTCCCACCAAGGAAAGCCTTCGAGACAACGGGGGCCTCGGCACACCGCGGGAGTGGGGCTGGCCTCGGAGGGGGCGGTGGCACGAAGTGGTGATGTGCCGGGCGCTGAGGAACTCATTAAAACATCTGATTAGCGGAAACGAAGGTGCCCGGGACCGATTCCTCTCTCTCGATGGGAGGGACGAGTCCGGGAGGGTGGATGGACCCGGTGCTGCAGGCAGAGGCTACACGGGGGGGCTTGGGGCTGGGGACGTGGGGTGCGGCGAGGGGATGGGGTCGTGGGAGGACATCGGTGGCTCCTCGCCCCGGGCCATGCTGCACCGGCCGAACATCACACCAGGCGAATACATTTTTCTAGGCCAAAAAAAGCCTGTTTGCTCTGGGAGGAGGTTTCTGGCTGTTCCCTGGGTCCCAGGCGGGAGCCAGTCCGAGGGGGTCAGTGCGGTGGCCTCCCTACCTGAAGTGACTGTGATATAATTAATTTCGAGCCTCCTCGCAGGCACAATCGTCCCGAGCGTTGCCGCTCCGACGCCACGCCGCAAGATGAAGGATTTTTTTTTTTTTTTTAAGCTCGAGGAAGCTCGTTAGAAATAGCCCGAAGGGCAAAGTTAGGAAATGAAAATCCATCGGATGCGCTCGGAGCCGGTGCACAGAGCTTGATGAGAGTTGGGGCAGGGCTGCCTGCTCCCTGCCCGCAAGGAGCCACGAGCGCGGGGTGTGCGGCACAGGGTGCGAGGTGTCACCCCGACCAGGGGACGAGAGCAATCTGTTGGGATCGTCGGGAGCGGGGCTGGGGGAAAATCAGCCAGGAAGAGAGATGAGAGGAAGAGGAATGAGGAAGAGCCGGCTCAGAATATCCCATGTAGGTGCCGGGAAGACCCCGGGGACCCCGGGGCCAGCGGAGCACGGCAGGGCCGGGCGGAAGGGGAGGCTGGTGGGGAAAAGCTCATTTTTCTCAGCACTGAGGAGGATGCCTTATCTTTGTAGGTCGCAGTGGCGAGACACTGAGGGAGCTGGAACGCCTTTGTTTTAGCATCTCCAGAAATGACATTGCAATGAGTCATTATTTCTTAGCCCCCCAGGGCAGGAGGTGGGGGGGGTTACTTCCAGGGAAGCCTCCGGCTTTGATCGGCAAGGTGAACCCTGCTCTCGCGGCGGGGAAGATGGGAAGAGGCTTGTCGGTGCCGATCGTGCTGGGTTTGCGGTAGCTTGGGGTGAGATCTGCTCCGCAGAGGCGGCCGGTGAACGCAAGGGGCATGGGGCCGTATCCGCACCCGTGGCGGGGGGCTGCGTGCCACGCACGGGGATGCTCTGGAGCCGGATTTCACCAAGAGGATGGAAACTTTGCCATCCACACAACTGCGCAGCAGCATCCCCTACGAGCTCGGAGGCTTTAATGAGTAAAGTTAATTGCTGTGATAGGTGACGGTCTCCCACCCAGCCGGTGGTTGGGCTGAGACAGACGCGGCCGTGTCATGCAAATGGAGGCGACGTGGGTGCCGGCACCTCAGAAGTGCCGAGAAGTCATGAAATCAGCCTTTGTGAACCTGTAAATCACAGAACTATGAAGCTGCTGGAAAAATCACAGCGTTTAAAAAACAAAGCGTTTGGTGGTGATTCAATTTGCATATGGGGCTCTCGGGGGCTTGTGGTTTCGACCTTTCTCCTCGCCACGGTGAGGTCAGGGTTTAAGCAGAGCAGGGCTGAGGTTCTCCTGAAATCACAGGGCTCCCGGAGGTGGGGATTGCAAACATACCAGAGCCGTGAAATGACCCGGATGGACCGGATCACTAAATTTATGGGATTGTAGTGTAAAATTAACAAATCCTTTAGTCTTCTCTCAATCCCAGAGGAGAAGCTGGGGGTGATGCCCCTGGGGTATGTCCCACCTTGGCTTTACTAGGGCGGCAGTCGCAGCCCGTGGTGCCAAATGGTGGAGGAGCTCTTCCCTGTGAAGGGCAGGGGGGATCGGTGGGTACGGGGGATAAATACCGAATCCCCGGAGAGCCGTGAGGTCCTGGCTTGGTTTACCGTCCTGCAGAGAGGCACGTGTGAAGTCGGAGGTGGCCGGGAGCGTGCTGTGGTGTATTAGCTATAAACAGCCAGGCTGGGGCTGGGCTGGGGCTGGGGCTGAGAATGGGGATGAGGATGAGGATGAGGAGAAAGGGGATGGGGGAGATGAGACCAAGCGGTCTGCTTTGGCAGATGCTGGGTCCCCTTACGAGGTTTGGTCTGTTTTGCAGCTGCTATCTCGAGTAATTAACAGGGAAAAGAGAGGGCCAGGTTATCCATCCTTCAAGAGCAAGGGGTTGAATTGAAAGGCAGCACCTTGGAAGTGGATCAAATAGCTCTCCAGCCCCCCGTGTACGGCTCGGAAACTTGCTGTCGTGCTGCGTTATCAAGGTGAACAGCTTTAGTTCAATTAAAGAGAGGCTCAGAGTGGAGTCGTGGGAGGAGGCAGGGCTGGGCGTTTGCACCCTTCGGGCAGGAGCCAGCGCACACGGAGCTGCACGGCAGCGACCCCGGCCAGCCCACGCGGGCACCGCTGGCGGCAGGACGTGGGCGTCCCGGTGTGCCAGGGCCACCAAATCCCTCCCTGGTGGGCTGTGCATCTCTTGGCGAGGGGACCGGCTCCCCCTCCTCGCCTCTGCGCCGGATTTTATTTACCCCTTGGAAAAAGCAGTGTGCGGGGAAGGATTGCTCTTTGTTACCGTCTCCCTTTCCCCCCCTTCCTAAAATAAACCCCCCAAAAGCAATCGCTCCCAGCGATGAGCGACCATCAGCTCGCCGTGCGCCTAAATCCCCGCAGATGCATGGCGCTGGGAGCCCGCGCGCCTGTATTTTTCCTGCCGGTCCCTGCCTGGGCTGCAGCTGGCTACGGCGCGCAGAAAGCTGCAGGTGTGATTTGTTCATTTGCCTCCACCACCACCACC
>NW_008796063.1:9438045-9438632 GCF_000699145.1 Aptenodytes forsteri
GGAAGTAATAAAGAAATTTGCAACCGGTCCAAAAATCCTCCTGACTTGCCAATTGATGGGTGTCGGAACAAAGATACAGCTGAGACTTGGAATATTTGTGTGTGCAAGGGATGGATTCATTTTGCTCGTCCTGACTCCTACTTTTCCAAAGTTAAAATAATAACGGGCACGGGGCTGCGAAAGCCTCTGCAGAGGGAAATCTTCCAGGGGAGGCTTATTTAATTTAGGAGTTATCAATGTGCACGGTTTTATACTTACAAAAGTTGCGGTGGTGCCGCGGTCGGGCGCCTGGCTATCCTTGCTGTTGTCTGCACGTGAGAACGCTGACTTGATGGATTTTCTTTCTTTTATTCGGTGGCTGGCGGGGCAGGAAAAAAATGGGTCTAGCAGATAACCCAAGGAATCGCGGGGTTTGCACATCTGGCTGCGCCTTTGGAAAGCCCCTCGGTGGGACTTTCACCTCCCGCTCCTCTTTCTCCCACGGCAAATTTTTGCCCCCAAATCCTCTGTTGACATTAATAAACAAACAAACCAGGGAATAACCGAGGAGCCCGGCGAGGGGGCTGGGAGCCTGCTGCCAGGAGGGG
>NW_008796063.1:9439369-9445189 GCF_000699145.1 Aptenodytes forsteri
AAGCCGTGAGGGCGGAGAGCCGATTTAAATTGGACTTAATGGATTCCCAGGGCAGCTCTTTTAGATGAAAGTCAAAATAAGAGCCAAAGTGAATCTCAGCAGACCTGTCTGTTGCATTAGAGATGCAGCCTTCCTCTCCCTCCCTCCCTTTTTTCTTTAAAAGAGAGGGGAAAAAAGTGTTATCCGTACAGAAGACGGCGTGGAGTTTATCGTTCCTATAATGAGAGCTCTAATTGAAGAACTTGCAGCCTCTTGGGAGAGTCTTTACTGATCGCTGCTTTTGTTATTCATGCCGCGCTCTGTTTTCTCGGGTTTTTGGGGGGGCTGGCGCAAGTCTGGCTGCGCTGGGGTCGGGGTGCGATGCTGTGTCTCCCCCAAGCTGGCTCCGTGGGCTGCCAGCAAGTGAGACCCCCTGGTCCCCACCCCCCGGGGGGGGACCGTGCCGGGCTCCCCCAGGGAGGCTGGGTGGCGGCTGCTGGCTGTACCGTGCTCGAGGAGGAGATGTGCGGCTAAACCCCCCCCCGGGAGCCGGCGGGGTGAGACGCTGCAGTCTGGCTGCGGGTGGCTTTCGTCCTCGCAAGACCCCCTGGGCTGCGGGACGGATCCTGCCCGGCGTGATGAGTGGGGATGGCCGGCGGTGAGGGTGCAAAGCAGGGCTTGTGCCTCCTGCCTGGGCTTGCTGCAGCAGCAGGGAACCCCACGTGGCTGCGGAGTGCTGTCGGGTGCCGTGGGGTGCCACAAGCCTGCTCGGTGCAGAAGGCACAATGCAGCCCCGCTGTCACAGCTCTCCTGGCCCACAGGGGTCAGGGGTGGCTCTCTCCAGACGGAATGTCACCTGGAGGGGACAGGCGTCATGCCAAAGCCACAGGGATCCTCTGCCCGCCCAGGGTGCAGAGTGGGACACAGCCACCGAGCCGGCAGGACCTGTGCCGGGCAGGAGAGGTGAGGTTTCCCCCTCTCCTGCCTTTTCCGTTGCCCAGCAATTTGGGACAGGGATGGGCAGGGGGACCGGCGGAGGGGGCTCCCCTCCACGGGGGTCTCGTCACCCCTACTCCCCCTCCCAGGCCCCCTTGGGTGGCCAGTGTCTCTGTGACCGCGGGGAGGTGGTGGCTGTCCCCAAGCCCTGTGTCCCCACATGGTCCCATGGCGATGCTGTGCGTGGCAGCGGGCTGGTTTGGCGCAGCTAAAAGCTTCTGGGGGGCAGGTCCCTATTGCCCTATGTCCCTCTCCCAGCCCTGGACACCTTTTGCAGCTACACTTGAGCTCTACATGGATGAAAACAAAAGCCACGAGCCCCGGGGATGCTCTCAGTGGCCTTTGGTGGCTGCAGGGCTGAGTCTGACCAGGGAAGAGGATGTGTGAGCAGGACAGAGCTCCACCAGCCCATCGGCTTAGCGCGGAGGCAAAGCAGTTAACCTGGACATCTGATCTCCCCGAGAATTGTGTATTGACCCTGACAGCGATGCATCAGGAGCGACAGACTCTCCATCATCAGTCCCTCTCCTCCCATCACCAGGTGTCGACACCAACGGTCGTGGAGCCGGCTTTAATTTCAGTCCTATGGCTCCAGCGCGTAACACTTAGCCGTCGTCCCAGGGTGCCGCCAGGCTTTGCGAACACCTCCACGAGCAGGTTGCCATCCCCATTTTGTGGCAGGGATGGCACTTGCTGGGGGTGGCCAGCTGAGCCGGGGATGGGGCTCGCGGAGGACCCAGGAGCCCTGGCTCTGAGGGCCATCAGGCAGGGTGGCCTCCTGAGGTGGCATCGCAGCCTTTAGTGGAGGACCCAGGGGGGCACCTGGAGCTCCTGCTTTGCCGGTCTGTGCTAGGAAAACCCTCTGGTCTGGTCCCCCCCTCTGGTCTGGTCCCCCCGTGCCGTCAGTGCCAAGCAGCAGAGGATGCACCCGGGCTGGGGAGTCCCGGTCCTTCTGCAGCCTTTGCCGAGTGACGTCGTCTGGCCAGGAGACTTCTTGCCCTCCCCATCTCCGAAATGGCCACGGCCAAATCCGATGGGCACGCGGTCACGTGTGTGTGCCACCCCATGGGGACCTGGTGGGGAGGGTGGTGTTTTTCTTGGGTGCTTTGATTTTGGGCAGGATGAAGCCGCTGGCGGGGGCCGGCTGGCACGCCACCTCTCCTTCCCAGCGTCTTGAGATTTCCGAGACGCGCGCAGCCAAGCTGAGGCTGAAAAAGCTGCTTGTGGTTCAAGAGCATCTCCTCGACAGAGGAGAGAGGAAGGCTTTTCATTCCTCCCTTTCTTTTGGAGCTAGCTGAGCTCCCCTCGCCGGTGCAGGGGCTCTTCCCGCTCCCCCCCCCCCCCCAACGCGTTAAAAGCCGGGGCAGCGGGTATCTTGACACCCCGTCAATCTGAGCCTTTTACAGCAGCAGTCTCTGAAGGCTGGCACTCTGCTGCACAGAAGAAAACAAGTGAGAAGAGGGGGGAGGCGAGAGCAAGCCTTTGCAGCCGGCAATCGATAATTGTAGTGTCAGTCACTGCCTAGGAAGTTCCCGCATCCCCACTGTCGCTGGTGGGGAGGGGGGAGAAGGGGAGGGCGAGAGCTCGGCTCTGCCCCACGCAGCATCGGGCACGGGGCAGGGAGCGATCGCGGAGGGCGAGAGCCCGGCCCCGAGCAGGAGCCTCCCGCTGCATTACTCACCACTTGATGTAGCTTGAACCTTTCAACTCCCTCCCCTTGGGGATGGAGTGGGCTGGGCAGAAGGTGTCAACACAGCAAGGGGAAAATGCTCTGCTTTCTTAGGTTTGAGGGGTTTTTTTTCCCCTTTCCTTCTTTTTTTTTTCTTTCCCCGCCCTGCTCTGTGTGCATTTTGGGCTCTAATATTCTCCAAAAAATATAAAAGAAACCCCAAAAACCCCCAAACCAGCTCCCCCTCGTGTGTGTCTCCGTCTTAGCAAAAGCCAAGGCAAAAGATCAAGGAATTCTTCCTTTTGTGTGGCTTTCAAGACCAAAGATGCGCTGGTGAAAAGGGGAGGCTCAGAGTACCAGGCACACACAAGTGTTAAAGGAGAGGCTTCCCTTTTGTCTCCAAGGCGATCAGCCGGCAAAGGGATCCACAAATTAATTAAAAATTGCTCTGTCTTGATTGAGTTATTCCTGCTCGCATCCCACCTGCCTATCAAATGACTGGGAATGGCAGGAGGAAATTCCTATTTCTTTCCCAAACAGCTCAGACACGTACTACGGACTGTCTCGCTCGCCTTTTATCCCAGGCAGCAAAGGAAATAAAAAAAAGGAAGGGCTGGCGCGGTATCCAAAGAGATCTCTCCTGGAGGATGCGTCCCTCTCCTGCGCTAACAAATGCTGCGGTATTTGGACGATTCGGAAGAAAAATTAACAGATTTACATGTCACGCATGGGCCAAATTGTGGTTGTAACTCCATGAAGTTGATGGAGATCCATTGGAGATTAATTTGGCTCAAGGTCTGGCGCTTGCTTCGCGGGGAATAGGCTGGATCTCTGCCTTGGTTGAAACAAGAGTTATTCAAATGGGTTTGTTGTGGCTGCACTATGCCCAAGTGGTAGAGATGAGCAAAAATCCCAACTGGCTGTATCCCTTGTGCCAAAGCGCCATAAATACGCCTCGGTCTGTCAAGTCGTGCACAATCTCTACCGCATTTACCACCGAGACCATTTTAAGGGGGCAGATTTATACGTAGGGGCTGTGCAGAATTCTCCCTCTGTGCTTTGCTAAGAGGCTTGAACTCCGTCCCAGCGTCCTGATGCGGGGAAGCCTTTCTCCCCTCCCGTTTATGGGATTTCCACCCAAACCGAGCCTGTGCCAGGGCCAAGCTCAGCCCGAGCCCAAGAGAGCCCGGTTCCCTGTTGCCAGCTCGACTCGTGCCCATGCAGGGCTCGGGCTCCATTCTGGTTTGGGGGAGCATCATCAGTCAGTGCCTCCGGGCTGGATTCGGGGGGTTGGTTTGCTGCTTTGCAGTCAGACCTTGCTTCCTCCGCTTTATTGTCATCTCCGCTCTTAGTCACCACTCGATGCCTCACCAGGGGACACCGCTCCTGCTGCATTTATGGCAGCTACTAAAACTGGTGCTCGGCGCTTGTGCTCCGATGAGGAGGGACACGGGGAGGCTCTGCCCAGCTCCATTACGGTCCTCGACATCACGTGGGGCGTGCAGAGGAGCTGCAGGGCAGGTCGGTCACCGGAAGGGTCCCCTGTGCCGGGGATGGATCTCCAGCTCCGCTGGGTCCCATCCGGCTCGTGCCAGGAGGGGATAAAGGAGCGGTGCTGGAAAGGAGCGGCACCAGCCACTTTGTCAGGTGGAGATGGCCAGCGCGTAAATGAAAATTAGATGCTCGATAAAGTAGGAAAGAATAATTAAAAACGTTCACGGCTGCTGGCTTGCAGAGGCGTGGGCACTCACTGATCCAGCGAGGCATGGCCGTCCCCCGTCCCCCCCCCAAACACCGCGTCCTTCAGCTTGGCTGTCGCTGGGTAAACCCCCTGCACCGCCTCGTCCTGTAATAGCGTGTCCTTCACCATGCCTGTCGCTATATGATCTATAGAACAGGGCTGGCCTGTTCATACCATCGCCTTTCACCAGGCCGGCGACTGGATTCTCCGGAGGAGACTCTAGTCCTATCGTAGCATGTCCTTCACCGTGACTGCTGCTGCACGAGAGGCACGGCGGCGTGGGGCTCTAATACCTTGTAATTCACTGTGACTGCTGTGGCAGGACCTGCACCGCGCTGCGCTGCAGCAGCCCTTCAGATCCTTTGGCTTTTGCATCTGCTCTCTGGCTCCAGAGCAAGGGCTGGGTGGCAGGGGACACGCGGTGGGGGGACCTCGGAGGTACCCCAGGCTCGGAGCCTGCTCCCTGGCTCCCGGCGGGCACGGGGAGGGTGCGGAGCATCCCTGGGGCACGGTCCCATCCTGCCTCCTGGGCTGTTTGCAGGGTGAGGTCCCCGCGGGGATGGGGTGCTGGGGGCCGGACCCTGCCTGGGCAGGGGAGGAATCTCCGTCCAAGTGTGCCAGGGTGAGAAATGGCCCTGAGATGCAAGAAAAGCATCCTTCCTCTGAGTGGTTCTCGGGCAGCGTAATAAATGTCAAAAGCCCAGCGCGCACAAAGGAGAAGGGGACATTTGGCTACCGAGTGTGTTTGTTCCAGGAGCTGATTTACTCTGAAGACTTAAAGGGTTCTCCGATGCTTCCCACTTCGCTGGTTAACCCTGTTCCTTTGCCAGTTAAATAGAAATGCAGCTGCCGTCAATAAAGCCCTTCTGGAGGCTCCGCCGTGGACATTTGCCATGCTGTTCTCCTCCCCAAGCGTTCCCGTGTGGAAGTGCCGCACCGGACATCGCTCGCTCTTCCACCGATCCGGTTTAGCTCCTCCATGGGCAGAAGGCGGCTGTACCCGTGAGCTTTTGCTGCCGTGATAAAGCCAGAGTGCCATGAGGGGCGAGGGTTTGGTGGCCAGGCGATGGAGATCCCCAGTGCTCACCACTTCCCCTCCGTGCACAGAGGAGCCGGGAGCCGGGGTGCCGCAGTCGTGCACGGCACAGGGTGCGGGCGACTGCGGCTCAGCCAGGAACCGGATTCGGGGCTGGTGCTTTGTGTTGCTGGGTTTTCTTTGCAGGGGAGGCGATGCAAAGCCACGCCGGGAGGCTGGAGCCTACAGGAAGAGCAAGGATGAAGAAGAATATCCTCGGAGGGCTCCCGAGCTGGGAGAAGGGCACATTTGGCGGTGAGACGGGCGAGGGGGCAGATTTGCCGGAGCCGCGCTTCCCTGCAGCACGATGCTCGGCAGCGAGCGTCGGTGTGTGGCGTTGGCGGAGGAGCCGTCACCCTG
>NW_008796063.1:9445276-9448745 GCF_000699145.1 Aptenodytes forsteri
AGCGTCGGTGTGCGGCGTTGCCGGAGGAGCCGTCAGCCTGCCGATGGGAGCCCGCGCTCCGGTTTTCCGAAAGACGGGGGTTGGCGTCTCCCATTTCGCTCCTGTGCAAATTGGGAGTGACGCTGCCGCTCCTGCTTGGACGGGGGAAGGAGAAATTTGGCCCCGTGGCTTTTCTTCCTCCCGCTTCCCCCAGCAGCCTGGGCTACATATCTGCAAACAGCTGTAAGAAGAGCAGAGATCATTAGCTGGAAGGATCAGATGAGATAGTTTCTTAAAAGGATTGTCTGATTTCTCTATTGATCAGCCTGATGTAAAAGGGGGAGTTGGGTCAGAGGGCATAAATTATCATTGAAGGAGGGGTGAAGGCCTCAAAGGCTGTGCTGCACTTAGCTGCAGTGCTGAGGAATGTGTCTCTCGGTAGGGACGTGCATAGCTGAGCACCGTGGCTGCTGGCCAAGTTGGGTCTCCTCTACGCTGAACTGGGAACTGAGTCAAGGGAAGTGCATTTAAACTTGGTTAAAGAGCCTCTCTCCGCCAAACTGGTTTCTGCAGCCCCCGCCGGTATTGCCGAGGGGGGTGTTTGGGGTCATAGGGGGGAAGGGGTGCAATGCATGGCCCCGCTTGAAGTTTGGGGTGTGGCGATGGGCTGGGGGAGCCGCGGGGTCCCACTGACTGCGAGCGAGCGAGCTCCCTCCCCAGGAAGAGGATGCTCTCGCCCCGCAGAGACCTGCGACCTCTCCCTGGCCTTCCCCAGGCTCCCTGTGTGGTCTCTAGCGAGATGTTGAACCACGGGAGGTTTCTGCCTCCCTGACTATAAAATGAAGCTAATCTGCAACCTGAGGTTGCTGCTTTCCCCGTTCTTGTGATCGCTGCCCGGGGCTTCCGCATCTCCTGCCGCTGGAGTCACGGGACTCGCAGCCTTTGCTGCGGCACCCCCCGGCCCTCTGGCTTATGGGAAGAGGAACGGGAGAATATCCAGAGAAAATAAGACGCCATCCCTGCGATTGCAGAGGGTCCGGTTTGGGAGACACACCACATCGCCCTCACCGGCTTGTTCTGCAGCAGCGTGGATCCTTGCAGCACACGCGGAGCTCCCTGGGCAGCCGGGGCTGTAGGAGCGTAATTGCTATTCACTCAAGGTACAGCTCCCGTAGCACACGGTGGCACAAGCCGATTACCGTGGTGTCTCTGGGCAGCAGCGTATTTGTATCTGTCGGGGCGCAGGGAGCACCTGTTTCCCCAGCGAGTCTCGCTGTCGCTGCCTTCTCGCTCCTGGAGCTCCGTCTCAGCCCCCACCGCCCGAATGTGGCATCTCTCCGAGCTGAGCTTGGCGCGAACCGGTCGGTGTTTCTTGCTGTTTTGGTGCCCGGTGGGGGTTTTGGCCTGAGCAGGAGGGGCTCAAGCCTGGGGCGTTGTGTGCGAGTGGGAACCACAGCCCTGCAAGGTGCATAAAACCCAAGGCCAGCTCTGTGCATCGTACTCCTTTCCTCATCCTCATCCTCATCCTCATGATGGCGGAGCCTCCTGTGCCCAGGTCAACGTCCATCTCTGCCTTCTCCTGGGGTTTGCATCTCGTGCCTCTGTGCTGGCTGGGGACGGACCGCGGGGACCTGTGACAGGGTTGTGCCACCCCAATGGGGCGTGATTTGGAGCCGGGACGGGCTGGCTGGCGAGGAGAAGCTGCAGGGACAGCTGTGGGATGCTGCAGCATCCTCCGATTGGGGTTTGGGCCCTTTCCAGCCCCGATGGGGTTTGTTCCCCTTTTATTTCTGGCTGTGCTAAAATAAAACGATGCAAGAAATGTGGTTTCTGGAACATCGTCGGGGTGAATACAAGCAGAGCTGTTCCTGAGGGCTGTGGGCAGGCCCGAGGTGCCCCGGCAAGCTCTGGGTTGGGGCATCTTCCCGGAGCAGCACCGTGGGGGAGGGTGATACAGCCGCACCGCTGATGTCCCCAAGCTGGGGACGTGTCCCAAAGGTGGGTCCATCTGCCCTTCCCCTGCGCTGTCCCACACGCCGGCAGTGCTGCCAGCGCAGCCGAGGCTGCTGCCCGCCCTGGTGCTGCCTGTCCTCTCGTTCCTGCCCTCCCCTGCGCCCCGTCCCCGTGCATGGAGGCTGTCGGGGATGGCAGCGTGGCCGTTCCCTGCGGCGTGTGGCTCGGGGCTGGGAGGAGGTGAGCCAAGGCATTATCGTGGGTCACCTCTGCCAGGCGGAAGGCAGGGGGCCGGGACCCCAGCCGGGGGCATGGCCTGGTGCGGGCAGCGTCAGGCAGAGGGTTCAGACCCAGCACAAGGTCGAGCCGGAGCAGCAGGGGCTCGCGGCAGCCCCGCTCTGGCCGAGGAAGTGAGCATCTCTTCCAAGCATCCGTGCGGTGTTGGCCTCCCGGCACGGCTGCGGTAGCAGCCACCGGCGAGCAGTGGGTCGGCCGGCATTATCCTGGAAATGTCAGCCGAATGCCAGCCCGCCGGTGCGCGCCAGGACGCGGCGGGAGGCGGTGACTCGGCTTGCTGGCATTGGCTACCATTTTAGAGGAAATGTGGAGCGGCGGGTAATTATTTCTCTTTCTTAATTGAAATTTCAGCCTCAGTGGTTTGCAAGAGCGGGTGGGAGAAGGAGCACAGGCGAGTGTGACACGAGCGCGGGGCTCGTCGCGGGCCAAGGGGGAGCGCGAGTGCGCCGAGCTTACAGGGTGGCAAAGCATCTCACGGCTCGCGCGGCGTCCGGCACCGCCGGGAAGGGATTCCCACAGCCCGCAGCATGGCCTACTCACGGTTGCAAAATAAAACCAACCCCCAAAACGCAGAGATTTTAATTTTTTTAGGGGGGAGGACGCTTTATTGTTTCTTTATTCCTCTATTTCTGTTTTGCTTTGGATGGAGGGCCAATTAAATGAAATTACGCGCTGCAGTCTGGCACCCCGCGCCGGCTCGGAGCAATCAGGTGTAACGCAGCATGGCTGATGAGAGCCAATCAAGATGTATAAATGAGGTGTTGACATTCAAACAGCAGGTACCCGCGCCGCCCAGCCGCAGCCGTGCTCGCGGGCTGTCGAGCCCGCGCTGCGCATTCAGGCATGGGGCTGTGACAGGCAGCAGAAGGGCCGGTGCCCGATGGGGTAGCCGGGATCCGCTTCGGCTCCAAAGCATTTCGTATTAAGGGTGACGGCGCGGACACGCCGAGCAGCCCGTGCCGCGGGCGGCAGGCACGGGGGTGGGTGGTGGGCATCCCCGCCGGGGTCTCTTTGCTGGCAGCCCCCGTGCCCGGTGCCCATGCATCAATGCATCCCGTGGTCGAAGAGATGCAGCAGCCGCCGAGCCCTTAGCACTGCTCCGGGGTGGGCAGCGAAGCAAAATGCTGTTGCTTTGGGGAAACTGAGGCATGGGGCAGGCTGGTGGCGTGCCGGCAGCTCTCCTGGCTCTCAGGCGTGCCAGAGCTGCCACCGCAGGATGCGGTCCCCTCGCCGGGAGGTG
>NW_008796063.1:9448803-9459331 GCF_000699145.1 Aptenodytes forsteri
GCGGGTGCCGGTCCCCGCGCCGGGAGGTGGGGACCGGGGGGCCGGCGGCGTGGCAGCACCACGCAGATCAGAAGAGCTCAGAGGCCGTCCGGGGAGGAGAAAGCAGCTCCGTGGCGAACAACCTCATCAGCGTTTCCTGTCTCACGATGGAGAAATCGCATGTGGTGAGAGGCTCTAAAAATAGGCTCGGCAAACTTTTAACCACATTTGCAGATGTTAAAGGTAAAGCCAGAGCAACCCTGGGGGAGAAAACATCCCCGGCCGTGCCTCCCTGGCGTCCGGATTGAAGGGCAGCAACCCCCGGATGGGCAGCGGGGCCGAGCCACCGTCTCGCCACGCCGCTCTCCTCTGCGTCCCCATTAAGCATGCCGGGGAGGACATTAGGAGCAGGAGCACGTAGCGGCAGGCTCTGTCTAACAGCGCTGCCGCCTGACCCTGATTTGTAGCAGGGCTGAGCAGGGAGGTTTGCTGTAGCATTACAGCTCTTCCTGTGGTAATAGCCGGCGAGGCGTCACACGCACGGCGCTGCCAGCGGCACAGGGAGGCCGCGGCCGCCGGGGCGGATGGGGTGGAAAGGAGAAGCCGCCGTAGCTGGGTCGCGGCGCGCTTGCTTATGAGAGGGGAGGGAGGGGGCACACGGGGACGCATGCTCCCGTGGCGCAAGCGGTGTTGCCGCCGGGGTCGCTTCTCCCTGCAGCGGCGGTGCTGGTGCCCGGCACGGGGGTGGGGAGACGGCTGGATGCCGCCTGTCCCCTTCTCCACCAGCCCCGTGGCCCTGTGTCCGGTGGCTTGTCCCGCACGCTGCAGTGGGTGCATGCCGGTGGTGCTGCCGTCCCCTCACCACCTGCCCCTATTTCACATTGCCGGGGCTGGAGTCACTTGGGGACAGTGGCCAGGGCTGCCAGGTCCTCTCCCAGCCGAGGCGTCAGCTCCCCGATGGCACCCAGGGGACATTGTTTCACCTCCCCAGTCTCCACCAGGACAAGGATGACAAACTGTCAGAGGGTGCCGGCCCCGTGCCTGCCGGCGTGGTGGTCACGGCGAAGGCACCGTCCCTGGGCCGTGGTGATCTCCGTGTGGGGATGGATGCATCCTGCATCCTGTCCCGTGCACCGTCCCTGGGCCGTGGTGATCTCCACGTGGGGATGGATGCATCCTGCTGCCGTTCATCCCCAGGGACTTGCGGAGGCAGAACTGACCCTGGCAATGGAAATACAAAACCTGGAGGGTCGAGCCAGTCCCCGACGTTGCTGCCCTTGGGCTGGCGAGGGCGTTCTGCCTGCGAAAGATGGAAGAGGCAGCACTGCCTGCGAGCATCACTCCATGGTGCCGCGGTCCCCTGCAAGCCCAAGCGGGAGAGAGCGAGAAACCTTTCATCTCACAAACCTGGAAGGTTGACTCGGACCATCGGAAAGACGAAAGAGCCAGAGAGAGGGAACAATTAAAGGGAAGAAAACGAGATTCCTCAAGTTACCGCACTGGAGGGCGGCACAGCTTTCTCTTTGGGATGGGGTCCCCGGGAGGTTTTTAATAGTTGCTGTTTGTGCAATGGCTGGGGGGAATCCATCGCTTTCTGTCCGGCATTGCCTGGCTTCACCTCTCCTCCTGCCTGCAACTGCTGCATCCTCACGGCTGGGTTCGGGGTGATGGTTTGGATCATCGTCAGCCTTTATCTGCAACCCTGGAGGGTAAAAACTGCCCCTCAGAGTTTTATTTAGCTAAAAAACCACCCCAAACCGACCCTCAAACAGGCGCAAGCTGCGTGATGCCTCATGGCCGGATGGCCGGGGTGCTGGGGAGCAGCGCTGGTCCCCAAGGGTCTCCACAGGCAAGAGCTGGCCATGCTGGGATCGGTGTTTTGGCAAAAGGCATCACCTTGACGGTGGGAATAATAACCAGGAGGGGGAGGGGGCCGGGGCAGGCAGACAAGCAAATCCGTTTTATCAGACGCCGCATATTTTATGAAAGCACATTTCAGCTCTTCAGCCTTGGAAAGCTTTTCATACCCTTTAATTTTCTAATAAAAAGGAATTACGTTTGCTGAAAAGCCAGTAACAAGATTCACTGTCATTGTCTTTTGTACAGACCATAATTCCTGGCTTGGGCTCCTGCCTGCAGCCCCGTTGTGTGGTCCTAGGTGTGGGTCCGGCAGACTGGCAGAGGGGGGCGGGGGGCCACGGCCGTGCCGGCAACAGGCAGGGGAGAGCTTTGCCGGCGGGAACCCGCGGCACCAACCCGGGGATGCCGGGGGCGAAGGCGAGCGCCGCGTTCGGCTGCAACCGCAGCGATGCCTCTTGGTGCCGCCCACCGAACGTGGCTCCCTGCGAAAGCAGCGTCTGGTTTCGAGGCACACCGACGTGGTTCCCGCTGGCTGTGCATGCCGGTGAGCCGTGCCGGGGCGGCTCCAGCGCACCCAGCCTCGCAGGGCCCTTCGCTAGCGCCTTCTGGTCCGGGAAGGCATTTTGTGATCCCCCCTAAGACGGGGATTTGGGAGGGTGCGGAGGACGAGGCGCAGAGGGGAGCGGTGCTTGCTGCACCCCATGCGGCAGCAGGAACTGGATCAGGTCCCACTGCTGGGCCTCCCCCTGTGCCATCCTGCCCGGTTTTACACCGTCAAGGCGGTGGGGGTTCCCCATTCCCGGCTGCCTGCCGGCGGGGAGGAGAGCTGCTGGTCCTCCTGCCGTCCCACCCATCGCATCACCCATTGCAGGGTTTTACTCCAATGGCTTTATCCCGGTGGGGAATTGGCCCAGTGCTGTCCGGCACTGATCCCTCCTTTTGGGCGTAGCAAATCCGTGCGCGCAGGGAGGCAAATCTTCCTCGCCTGGTGCTTGCATCAGATGGGGTAAGGCTGGAGCAGGAACCTCGTATCACCCAGGTGGGAACTGCTGGCCCCTCCCAAGGGCCTGGATGCGCCGGAGCGGCTGCTCCCCTCTCTGCCCCGCGCTGGCTCCTCTCCGGGGGCACCAACTCCTGCCGATGGCCCTGCCGGGACATCTCTCCCTGGCAGCGGCTGGCTGCGTTTGAGGCAGGGGAGCCATCCTGGTCTTGTCCCCCGTGGGGAAAGCCATCCCCAAAACCCCAGGGACCTGGCGGCCGCTCATGGGGTGGCGGGGAAGGGCGAGCGCTGGCACAGGCTCGCTTCTTCCTGGCTTCGCCTTGGTGAGGGGCACACTGCTAGCATGGCAGGTGGGATGGCTCTTGAACCAAAAAACGGGGAATTTAATTGCCCTGTCATTGGCCTTGTAACTGCGAGCTCAAGAGCGGCGCGAGGCCCTGGCTAGGCTGGTGGCCAGAGGACAGCTTTCCCGGTCTTTGGGGTGGATGGGGCAGGTCACTGTTACACACACATCGGAGCAACCAGGTGTCTTTGCGGGCGGCCCAGGACAGCGAGCCAGCGCTCCCCGGGTCTGCGCCGGCACCGCAGACCCAGCTGGTGAAGAAGGTCGGCTGGGCAGACGGCGCTTCCCGGTCGCCCCCCGATCTCCCGGGCATCCCTCTTGCAGGGTGCAGGATCCAGCGTGCAAGCCATGGCTGCAGCACGCGAGATCCCACCGACCACGGGCTGTGCCAGCGGGCAAAGCGTGCCTGGGTGGTGCGGTGAGCAGCAACCGTGCGGCATGGCTGGGGCCAGCACCGAGAGCCACCAGCTCCTCCCAGCTCCTGCCAAGCCCCCAGCACATCCCGGCAGTGCTTGCGGCGTCGGGAACCCTTCACAGGCTCGCTTGCTCCCCGCGTTCCTCCCGGGGTGCATCTCTCTCCCAGTGCTCGAGCTGCAGCTCTGCCTTTGCCGCGCGGGATCCCGGCTGGCTGCCACGTGGCGCTGGAGCCACGATGCCGAAGCTGCCAGCGCTCCGTCTCCCTCCGAGTTGCTCATTTGAAGTTTCAGCTCGCTGGCTGTTTTCGCGCAGGGGGGACGCAAAACCAGCCCACAAACACCAATAAATATCTTCTACATCCTCCCCCCCTCCAATTCTCGTTTTCATTCTTACTTCCCAGCTGGTTTTGGGGGGGAAACGGGTTTTCAAAGCTTTCCATAAACGTGTGTAACAATAGGAAGCGTTGCCTTTTAGCCTGCGGCCGGCACAGTTTTAAATGAGGTCCCAGGTAGTCATGGTTACCTCCTCTCTTCAGTAAGAGATGACTTTTATTTCCTGCCTTTTGTATTTGCACATCTCAGATATACATTCTCCTAAACCATAATTGGTATTCACGGATAGACGGGGACGCGGGAGCAAGCTGCCGCGAGAGGGGAAGAGCCAGATGGACGCAGGGGTTGTCAAGGTCTCCAAGCCCCCAAACATCAGGAGATCTTAATTTCAAGTCATTTTTCCTCCCCTGGCAAGGGTGGGGAGGCAGACCTGCCTCTCTGCAGCCTCAGGGCTTGTCCCGATCCCACCTCCCTCGCAGCATCCCGGTTAGCCTGGATGCTGCCCCGGGATTCGGGATTCACCCTGCCCGTGAGCAGGGTGGTCCTGCAAGCCTCTCCTTGCGGAAGGGCTCCACGACGTCCCGCATCCCCTCCCAAGCATCCCTCGATCGTGCCGAGCTGGGAGGGTGGCAGAGGGGCTGCCTTGTGCCCCCCGGCCCCGAGCAGGGTCCTGACCTCATGGGCGCTGGGGGGGCCAACCCTGCACCCTTTGATTTTTGGAGGCGAGGAGGGAAAACAGAGCCGCGGGGCTGTACGCTCGCGGTGGGCACGGCCTGGGGAGCGGGCGCGGGAGGGAGAAGCGCTCGGCGATGATTGATGAAAGATCATAGCCTCATTCCACAGGATCATTGCTCAGAGTGTGGGCAAAGCTGCGCGTCCCAGGGGGACCATCGCCGGGATGCGTGCAAGCCTGTGTTTCAGGGCAGAGGGGATGGAAAGCCACATATTTTATGCCTTTTTTTTTTTTTTTCTTTCTCTCTAAAGCACCAGGAAAACAAAAACCCAAGCTGTCTAATCAGAGACAAGCAGATTCCACCCACTTCCTTGGAAAACTTGCATTTGCTAGGAAATCATCTAGCTGCATTTACAGCAAGCAGAGTGCCCCAGCGGTAGCTCGTGCCTTTCTGGCAGGATGATAACCAGCGCTGAACAATTATTGCGCTGGAGCGGGAGCAGCAGACATATTGGCTTTTCTCAGCCAGCAGGAAAGAATTTGCAAAACTAAGCAGGCGACTGGAGCAGCTCAGATTTGCAGCGCTGGATGCGCGGTGCTGGGGATTCGCAGCTCACCAGATTTGCTGGTGGCAGCATATCAGGGACTTGCACACCGCATGCACCTGGGCTCCTATTTACATTTTTTTTTTTTGCAAGGGAAGGGCCCGGTTTTTCTGCCTGGAAAATGCCTCCGGTTGCCAGTTCCCCCCGCAGACGCCCGGCCCCCCAGGTGTGTGCTAGGGCCAGGGGGGAGAAGTTGTTTGCTTCTTTATTCCCCCCCCCCCCCTCTTACCCCCCCCCCCCCCCCCCCCCTTGTCAAGGAGGTTGTCCTTAAAAAAGACAGCGCTGGGAAGAAAGGCGGCCGGCTCTGTGACATTTACCTCTGCGACTGATGTGCAGCCCCCGGGAGCCAGCCCTGTGCCAGCCCGGCTGCCCGCAGCATCGCCGGGAGGAGCAGGGTCAGTCCCAGGGGAAACTCTCCTGGGGCACAACCCCAAATCCCTACTCGGGGCGAAGCTCCTTTGCTCAGTTTTTACTCCAGGCGGGGATGTATGGGATTGCTGGAGTGACTGCCATCCCGCAGAGGTTTTTGGTCCTTCTCCAGGCAAAACTCCCCCTGATTGCATGTCCCACGTCCGCCCTTGGCTGCTGCACAGGCTGGGCGCGGGGGAAGCAAAGAAATCGCTTCTCTACAGCCTTGTTGGGTTGGGAGCCGGGGTCTGGCCCTGATCCCCCTCCGCCCGCTCGCAGCAATCCTCTCCTCAGCTGGAGCGTTTCCGAACGGCATGCTCCCATGCGGAGAAGTGGCACGGCAGGGTTTCGGCGCAGATTCGCACCCTGCTCCCACTGCGGGTGCCGCCTGGCAAGGACGGCGGGGCAGAGCCTGGCCCAGGATACGCAACCCGGCCCCGCTCTGGATGCAAACTGCACATCAGTTGCAACAGCAGCTGATGGAGACTCCAGTATATTAGCAGCATTAATTAAGTTACAAAAATTATGCATGTTATCAGTTATGAGACGACCTTTCATAAACTCAGTTATTAAAGCAATAAAGCATGACCTGCTGGTCCTAACCAGTTTAATGGCTGGCTAAGAGTGCGGTTTTTCACATAATACTTTTAGCAGGTCATTAGCTGAGCAATAAGATAACATGGAGAGCCTAAGTGATGCGCGCGAATGGCAGCAGAGGCCGACGCATTGCTCGATGGGGCGACGTGGGGCTGGGGGTCACCCGTCCTCCCGCGCCGCTTGCACGGGTGCGCACGGGCTCTGGTGGTGGCTGGAGCGGGCGACAGCGGCGAGGCAGTTGCTGCCGGGGCTGCTCCCAGCCTGGCTGTGCCATGCCGAAATCCCGGCATCGCAGGGCGAACCCATTCCTGGGGTGCTGCGGGGCAGGTTTGGGGCCGGCATCAGTCTCCCTGCAGCCCCGGTTATCGCTGCCCAAGCCTGCGCTGCAGAAGGGAGATGGGACATCGTGACGTGGCCACCCCGGGGCTCCCAGCTGCGGCCCTGGCGCTGCTGTAGGATAGGAGACCCCAACCCTCTGTGGGGCTGGGGGAGGGATGGAGGGGCCTGGGTTCCCCCCCCACCTGGCTGGTCTCGGCGTATGGATGGTGCCGGTCTCGGCATACGGACGGTGCCGGTCTTGGCGTACGGATGGTGCCAGTCTCGGCGTATGGATGGTGCTGGTCTCTCTGGGCTGAGACCCCGATTCGGGGATGTGCAGGTTGGTCTCCGCATCCCTGCCGTGCCCAGCGCAGCACCCGTGGGGACGCACCACACGTCCAGAGCCATCAGGAGGAAGCCACCGAGCCCTAGCCGCCAGGTTCTGCTCCCTCCACGCGCCGTCGCTGTCGCTGAGCGCATCCCAGCCAGGTGCCGATACCCTCCCTGCCCACGGCCATGCCGTGGTACCCGGACCCACCGAGAGCCACACCGTGCCGCCAGCACCCCCAAAGTGCCTTTCCCTGTCCCCGCCAGCCGTTTCCAAGCACTGACCCTCTCCATAAACAAAGGAGAGGGAGAGGGAGGGTGGCTGGCATGTTAATATACTCTCCCCCCCTCTTTTCCTCCCTTCATCCCTCTGGGAAAGGCCTTTGCAGATATAAGCAAACCTTGATTAAAAGCTGCCTGACAGGCAACGGCAGCAGCAAGCAGCAGGCAAGGAAGCTCTCCAAGTCCAAAGGGAGCTGCTTCTGCTGCTGCCGCTGCTGCCTCCATTCTCAGATGTCCCTGATCCTTTAATCAATCACAGCCGTGGAAGAGAAGAGCAAACACCCGTGCCGGGGCAGAGGTATGTGCATGCATTCGTTCCAGCCGCAGCCGAGGCAGCAGGGCGGCCGCACGCCTTCGGCTGGAGGCACGGAGCCGTCCCCGAGCTTGGAGCTGCCCTTTCATCTCCCGGAGACGGCAGAGGCTGCGTCCCCGCTGGTCCCTCTGACGTCCCCGCGGGACGCGGCACAGAGGATGGGACCCCGCGGGGTGTGGGCAGCAGGATGGGTGCAGGCAGCGGGGTGGGTGCGGGCAGCCTCTTGCCCGCATCTGCCCCCTCCCCGGGTGCTCCGGTGCAAAATGCATCCCCGGGTGGAGGATGCTCCCAGCTCCCATCCCACGGACTGTGCCGCGCCGGCGCTCACGTGCCTGGGTAGCAGCGAGCGGGGAAAATGGGGGGGTTTGCAGATGGGTACCCCACCGGGGAGCTGCCGGGATGGGGACGGCCGCAGGGCACCAGCCTGGGTTTTGGATCTAACACAGGGCTGGCCAAAACCCAGCCGTCCTTCGACGGCAAACCGCAGCCGGGCACGTGGTGCTGCACCCGTGGTTCCCGGCTCAGCAGCCCTGGGGATGGCCCCGGCGGGGAGCAGAGCCCGTCTCAGGTCCGCTCCTCCCCCCGAACCCCCGGCCTGTTGGAGAAACCCCCCCCCTCCCCAGGATGATTTGTCACCAAGTCCTGTGTGTCACCATGGGGCTCGCTCCTCGGTGAGGCTGGAGATGGGGGTGGAGGGAAGGGAAAAACGTGTCGTTTTAATAAAACCCAGCAAAATCCTCTCTTTCCTGCCGTGCTTCTCCAGCCCGTGTGCGGCGGCGGGGGCTCTGCCCGCGCGAGGCCGGCAGGGGCAGGCAGGGACTGCGATTTCCTTGCTTATTTTTGCCGTTGCTTATTTTTAGCGCCGCGTCTTAATATATTGTGACAGTGCCCTGGGACGTACTGCGCCTGTGGTCGTATGAGAAGGTGTCTGGGGCAGAGCCGCTTGACGCCGCAAACGAGTTTCAGCCAATCGCCGGCACGGCGCTGGCTAACGAGGCACCCGCCGCTAGCAGCGGCCCCCGGAGGGAGTGACAGGGCTGAACTGGTGCACCGAATTTGTCGGGGCTCTGCGGGGAGGGACTTGCTTTTGGGGGAGTCCCGGGTTAAAGCCCTTTTATGTTTTTTAATAAGGCGGTTCTGGTAATGACGGGTGGATCGCTGGCAGAGGCCGCGGCGGCCGAGCCCGGGGCTGGGGGCAGCCGCCGCGGCGGCTGAGCCTGTGCCTGGTGGGAGCGGTGTCTTCAATCGGGGCCGCGGCGGAGAGCGGGTGCCCACGCAGACAGGGACGTCGAGGGTTCGGTGTTTCAAGCAGGGACCTCGTGGGTACCGGGGGACGCCGGAGCCACGCTGGCCTCAATCTCCCTCCCTGGAGCTGCTTTTTGGGAAGGGTTGAATGGTTTCTACGCCGAGACGTGCCGTGCAGTTGCGTTTTCGGACCTGCAAGCGGTTTTTATCGCAGAGAGGCAGCCGGCAGAGACATTGGGATCTTGCTGGGACCTGGGTGGGAGCCCACCAAGCCGGCGGTCCCCAGTGCCGGCTCAGCCGTGGGTGCAAATCCAGCAGGGACCCTGTGGCCGGGGGAGAGCCGGGCACATCGTGGTGCTGGTTTTGGCAGCAGGCGTCTGCGCGTGGGCGCTGCCTGCCCGCACGCCCATTAGTAACGGATCTTTGTGGAATAACCCTCCTCATTAAGGCGAGCTACCCCGTGTGTCAAAGCCGCTTTATAAAGAAATTATACTCGGCTCCAGCTAGGCTGTGCATATGTAAATGGGGCGATGCACAAGCCCTGATTGAGACATCACGGGGCAGCTCAGCCCGGGACCCCCGGGAATCCCCAATCCTGCTGGGGAGCAGGGGGTTCCGGAGGGGCTGGAGGGAGCTGGCGGCAGGGGGACGTACCCCAGCCGCCTCCCAGGGTCCGGCAGTCCCGGTGTCCACCCAGAGCCTTGGCAGGAGCCACGGAGCTGTTTAGGGCCGGGATGTCTCTGGGTGTCCCAGAGGGGATGCTCCAGCATCCCAGCTCCAGCCCCCTCATCCTCCTCGCTTTGAATCCTCCCAACACCACCGCGACGCAGCTCCGGCCTTCTGCACTGTGGCACCTCTCGGTTCGGGGAAGCAGAGAGGAAACCCCCTCTTATCCAACTCCCCCCCCCCAATTTTATCAAGACGTCCCTGCGTGCCCAGCGCTGGTAGCGGAGGCGTGGGGTCCTCCTCTGCTCCCCGCCTTGTGCCTGACCCGGAGCCCCACTGAACCTTCAGGGGTTACATCCTCCTGATCACACACGTTTGGGATGTTGGGATGCTCCACGCACACATTCGGGATGTTGGGATGCTCCAGGGTTTGGGAGAAACTGGAGCGAGGTGCCGGAGCTGCAGCCGTCCCGAGCATTGGGCATCTTTGGAGCCCATCAAAGGCCATTGAGGGCCATTGAGGGACACCGAGGGACACCGAAGGACACCAAGGGACGCCGAGGTCCCTCACACAGTGCCGACGCCTGTGCTGGCTGCTGCTTTCCAGGAAGGAGAGCTCAGGGCCGGAGCGGACACAGCAGCATCAAACCCCCCCAGATCCAGCCGCAGCATCCCCACGTGCCGGGGCATCGGCACCTCTTTGTGCCGACACGGCGGCAGCTCGGCGGGGAAATAAGACCCTTCTTTTTTTTGGCAGCATGTTGCTAATCAGCACGACCCAGCGCGCACCGCCACGGGCGCACGGCTCGCTGCTATTTAAGGAGCCTACTTGAAATACACCTGCAAGAGGGGAGAGGAGCGCCAGCAAGTAAATAACCCAGCAACCCGCCGGAATAAAAACACCGGCGGGGGTGCGCGGGCAGAATGAGAAGAGATGCAGAGATTTAAGGAAATAAAAAAAGAAAAATGAAGTGCAATCTGGTGACTGGGGGGGTCGGTCCCAATCACACCCCGGTTTTCCGTAGGGATGCTCCCTGGTCCCCGTGCTTGGCGGGGAGACCCTGTCCTGATGGCTGTGGTTGAGGGGTCTCGCCCGCGTCCCCGGCACGGACAGGGGGATGGATGGAGCCCCCCGCCTGCCTCCCCGCTCGGCGGGTTTACCA